>NC_136263.1:93863667-93952869 GCF_964187855.1 Myxine glutinosa | reverse complement strand
TACACATAATATATATATATATATATATATATATATATATATATATATATATATATATATATATATATATATTGTTGTGGATATGAGAATGTTTTTTTATTTTGTTGTTGTGGTAAAATGTTGTTGTAAAAGGTTGTTGTAAAATATCACCCCTCCTCCCTCCGTTTGTGGTTGTATAAAGGTCAAAGGGCGTTTCCGTAGTTAGTCCATAAAACATACATGCAGGACACGATATATCCTTTCTTTTGACAGTTATATCTTATTCTGTGTATTAGTGTAAGGCTGTGTCTTCCATTAATTGAAATACTCCATTGCACCAGTGAAAGAGATAGATTCCCTTCATTCCCATTCCCAAAACCTCCATTCCCCCTCTCGTCACTGCTGAGCCCTCGATTACCAATTACCTCCGATCCAATTGCCGCCATTAACCACGAGGCATTGAGTCGGAGAAGAAAGGCGTGTCGCACCTCGTCAGAGGGGAGGAGGGGCGCGCCCGCCCGTCGTCATCCAGGGCGGAGCCCGAGGGTCGCGCGACCAACCAGGGCCGAGGTGAGCACCCCCGATGGGCGTGTCCAAAGCGCCGGGGGCGTGATCGCTGGGGGCGCTATAAAAAGCGCAACCGGAAGTGAGTAGAGAGAGATGCACTCTGGGTTGGACTGAGTCGGTCGCAAAAGAGAGAGAAGGGTTGTTGAGGGAGAAGAGTTGGTTGAGGAGTTGGTTGCAAGGTTGTTGGTTGCGGTGAGGAGTGAAAGAAGCAAGGAAGAGTTGAGGGTTTGGACCAGACAAGTCCTGAGAACGTAGCGGACAGAGGCCGCAGCCGCAAGACCACCCAACCGCCAAAGGGGGCCTGAACGGCGGTTTGGAGCAGGGCCAAAGAGGAACGGCGGCTGCTGAACGCGCCGGTTGTGCTGCGGGACCCCCCCTTGGACCTCTCCCTCTCCCTCCAGCCATCCACCTTCTGCCATTCCTATCATCAATTCCCCGCGTGAGTCAGTGTTCTGTTTGTGCTGTCCTGGGTTAGTTAAGTCTGTAGATAAGCTAAATTTGCACTGTGTCATCTGCGTCTTGTACTTGTAAATAAACTGAATTGCTTTTTGTTGCTTGTGTGTAAATAGTAAATAAATTCAGTAGTAATATTTCAAACCTTTTGTCTTTCGTCTTGGCCTTCTTTTTCCTCTTTGCATTCGTCGCCTTTGTCTTTTCCCCATTGGGCAGCTACGGTGCGATCCGGCCAAAGTCTGGGTGAATCGGGTGAGTTTTTGTTAGGTCGCGGTTTTAAACCACCGCTCGGTCTATAACATCATAACCGCGATCTGTAACAATTGGTGTCTGGGAGTGGAATTCGGGTCCCGAACCAAATTTTTAAAACATCTAAAAAAAAATTTTGGTCAAAATTACGAGCTGCCGAAATTTGGTTTTTTTTAAGCAAAACCCGAATTTTGAAATCGCGCCATGGCTGTTCAAGGCGACGGGATGCCGGTGGGAGAGATAGACGGGGTAGAATCGACCCAGGACTTAGGAAAAAAAATGGTGGAGGAGAGTAAAGAAGGTGTGGTTGCGGGAATATCAGGTGCACAAAATGGCAGCCTCCCGTACGTGACGGCGATAGCCGGACCCGCAGTGCCAATGGACTGGGGTGTTTGCATGATGCATTTCAGTGCCGCTCTGAGGGGTGACAGTAAGGGATTTGATGCAATGATGGCTACCCAGGGGCTAGACGCGGAAAAAGCGAGGCACGAAGCAAGGTACAACCCGATTGGATTTGAGGAGCAAATAAACGCCACGGTAAAAAGAATACAGGAAGACATTGACCGCAGGTTGGGCGAGCAGGTCCCACGGGTGCACGGGGAGGTAACGCGTGTCGAAAAGCGCTGGTTGAGCGAAGCGGAGGAAAGCACGGGTACAATGACGGGGGTAGAAATCGCGACACGGGGTTTGGAAAAGCCGGCGACCGATGAAGTAGAGGGAATTTTATTAAAGCCAACAGTCGCCGAGGTTAATAAAGAAAAAGCAGTAGCGGGAATTAAAATTGAAGAGATGACGGAGGTAACCCGGGAATTGCAGGGAGAAATGGATTATGTACAAAGTCCCTGCTCAAATCATGATGCTGTACTCGCTAACCCGAATGGAAGTTTACAGGTTCGCGTGGAGAAAAGGATCCCCCAGGTGAGTCGTGCTGTATATTGTGCGGGTAGATTTTGCAGGAGGATGTTTAGCGACAAAAGAATTTTCGCGCGCTTGGGATCGAGGAAGCATCCGGGCGTTGGTGAAGGGTCCCGTGTGAGTGGAAATGGCACGCGTGGGAGGAAAAAGTGTGCGTCGGCGAGTGGGTGTGTTATAAAGTGTGGGAGTGAAACCGAGTGCGAGCGAGAATGCACGTCGGGGTGTACGGCGAGTGACACGAATAGTGAGTTGGTGGTGGCGCAGGTGCGAGAGGGCACATCGGAGCGCGAGTGTGAAACCGAGTGCGAGCGAGAATGCACGTCGGGGTGTACGAAGTGTGACACGAATAGTGAGTTGGTGGTGGCGCAGGTGCGAGAGGGCACATCGGAGCGCGAGTGTGAAACCGAGTGCGAGCGAGAATGCACGTCGGGGTGTACGGAGTGTGACACGAATAGTGAGTTGGTGATGGCGCAGGTGCGAGAGGGCACATCGGAGCGCGAGTGTGAAACCGAGTGCGAGCGAGAATGCACGTCGGGGTGTACGAAGTGTGACACGGAGAGTAAGGTGGTGGTGGAACGTGTGCGAGAAAGCACACCTGAATTGGTCATGGCGCGGGTGTGGGAGAGCCCATGTGAGCGCGTTAGTGGGTGGATGCAAGAGTGCACGCCCATGGTGAGTGTTACGGAGGACGTAACGGAGGAGAGGTGTGGACCGAAGTGTGCGCAAGAGGTGTGGTGTGTAACAGAGAGAGCGTTGGTGGAATGTACGGACGGCGTTGGAACGCCAGGTTTTGTGAGGGTGAAAGGGGTAGCGTATGCTTGTAAGCATGCAAGTGAAGCATCGATGGTAACCGGTTTAGTGGTTAGAGCGACGGATAGCCGATGCGAGCACTCGGTGCGAGGGGTGCTTGGTTGGGTGCGAGGCCCGGCGTCGATCGAAGCTGCGTCGTTTCTCTTCGAAGCGTCGTTGCCGATTCGGGCTTGGCCCCGCCCCACACGGTCGAGTCCGGGCTTTGTCGGGCGAGGCGACCGGTCCGGTTCGAGGGCGAGTGGGAGGAAGCGGAACGGTGCCCCCTCGTGGGGACGGGGTTCCGACCGGGGGAGATGGAGCCATCGGGCCCGGGACCGCAAGGTGCCGCGCCGAGATGGTGCGTGGAATCTCGGTCCAACCAAACCACCTCCCTTGAACCGAAAGCCGGACGGATTCAACCTGCAGGCAACCAAACCACCCGAATTCATTGCTCGGCTTTACGAAGCCGAGTTTAATGATGTCATGACGCACCGAGGCTAGGATATAGCGGACTGTGATGATGGTGATCGTGATAGTAATAGTGTTTTGGGCCCAAAATTAGAGAAAAACAAAATTTGATGATTGGCAAAGGATTGGCAGTAATGATTGGCAGATGATGAGTAGTGATTGGCAAATTTTTGATTGGTTGGAATTTAGGGGTACAAAATTGATAGTGAGAGACCCCCGATGTGGTGGGATGGCAAATCCACCATCCCTCACAGACGTGGGGCAAAGGAGCTATAGTTTATGGGGTGTATGGCAGTGAAAACTAGCCCGGGTGGGTTAGGTTATATTGTAGGGATCTAGAAGAGATTGACATTAGGTAACGTTAAGGTTAGTTAGTGACTGATACCTGTAGTGGGGACGCAGGTAGATTAGTGTGGATGATAATGACGTGGGAGCGCAATAGTTTAAAGGGACGACTGGGAAGCGCAAGTTTCAGAAGGGAGTAGTTAGCTGAGATGATGCCGTGTGTGTGAGGATTGAACAGGTGAGAATTGGACAGGTGTGATTGCACAGGTGTGCAACTGAACAGGTGTGTGGAGCAGTGTATGAGGGAGTAGTGGTGATTGTGTGTTGTGTTGACCAACTGGTCCAGGAAGAGGAGGAGGGTGCAGGTGGCACCAGGTAGGATTGCACAGGTGTGCAACAACAGGTGTATGTGGTTGTATGGAATAAATGGTATGGAGTAGTGGAATGGATGGTAGTGGAGTGAGAATGGTGGAAATTGTGGAGTGGAGTGGATGGTGCAAAGGTGTGAATGGGGGAAGAGTGGACCCCCATCACGGATACCCGGGGCGGGTAGTGTAAGTGTTAGGTAGAGGGTACAGGTAAATTGTAGTTGGATATTGGCATCTGTGGTGCGGGTGACAGAATGGTATGTGGATGGGTGCGTTGGTGTTGTGGAAATGGCTGGGCGTGTAGCCTGTTAGTGTGTGTAGTTGGTTGGGCGCTCCACCACTGTGAGGATGTCGGCCAGGTGAGGCCGCAGGTGGGCTCTGGGAGCCGGTAGTAGTTGTTGTGGATGGGGCCCGAGGATCCGGAGGACGGACCCGGGTAGCCCAGTGCCAGAGGGCACCGAGTGGGGTGACAGAGCCAGGAGGGGCCTGCCCCAGTTAGATAGGTTAGGGTGAGGAGCTAGGTAAGCTCGGGTGGCAACTGCAGTGGTGGAGGTGTGCAGGTGGGTAGACCCACTGGGAGAGGTACACGTCGCAGCCCAGAAATTGTGCTAGAGCACCGGGAGATGAATCGGGGGAGTGAGACCCCAAATTGAGAAGCACCACAGTTTGGCCAATGGGAATTGGTTTTTAGAACCCATAGTGTAAGAGGGCCAATGGTTTGGCCGGAGAAAGAACCCGGGTAGTGTAAAGTGTGTTAAAATCATTTAGAGGATAGTTAGGATGAAGGATCTCCTCGCACCATCTGCATCCACTCACCTGAGGTGACAGGTACTCCACACCATGCCATGTTTAATTATTTTTACTGTGCAAATGTTTGGAATGTGAGACGCATCATGACGTGGGTGTGACATTGTGCGTAATTCCATCTCTTCCTCCTTATGAGGATTGATGATGAATTGATGATGGCAAATTTTTGAAGTAGAGGGATTGTGGTGACGAATTTGGTATAGGGGAAATATGGGGAAGACGTGACAGTAGTGACGAATTGGTAATGTGTAGATTTT
This sequence comes from Myxine glutinosa, assembly GCF_964187855.1. Taxonomy (NCBI): domain Eukaryota; kingdom Metazoa; phylum Chordata; class Myxini; order Myxiniformes; family Myxinidae; genus Myxine; species Myxine glutinosa. The sequence continues at coordinate 93,947,732 of NC_136263.1, read as the reverse complement.
GTACATATGGCGTAAGGGCAAGGGTAGGCTAGGTGACAGGGGGGGTGACGTACGGTAGGGACGAGCTTTCTCACTTCGCCCTCCGTACGCATTTTGCCTTGCATTGCCTTTTTGACGTGTACCCTTGAGACCTTACCCCTCGCTCATCTGTCTTGTCCCCCCTTTTTGTCTCCCACATGAGGACCTGAGCGCCGTTGGGCGCCGGGGGGAGCGTGCGTGGGTCGGCCATTGTGCGCCCGAAATTCCCAGAACCAGCTGTCTGCATCGATGCACCACGTTATGGACCACATGTCAGTGGCCGAGCACCACTTATGGACCCCATGGGTTGGGGCAAGGCCCCTCTGCTGGAACCGGCCATGAGGGCCCGAAATCTTGCTGGCGGACCTTGGCCACAGGGCACCGATGCCCCACAGGTGAACCACACTAGTCGGCCCTGTGGGCCATAAATAAAATCAAATAAAAAAAGGACACATTGGGCACACTTTATTGAAAATAGGCCGCCAGTAAGCAAAGCAAAAGAACGACAACATCTGGAAGAACAAATAATAACCAGCAGAGGGAGCCGAAGAGCAAGAGATCACCTGCAGGGTTTGGGTTTGTTGGATTTATTTTATTGATGAACAGTGGTGACTGCACTGATTGGTGCTTGAGGGTGTGTTGGTGCGTTATAGGTGCTTTCATGGTGCATTGATGCAGAGCAGACTGTCCTCCCCCCAGAAAGAACAATTACAGGTCCTGGGTTAGTTTTGTAAATAAAAATAGCGTCAATTGTAAATAATGCTTCCCACCGTCAGTGTGTAGTTTGAAGACCATTCCGCAATTCGGTTAACTGTGGGCGTAAGTCTGTTAGGCAGGGTGCAATGGAGCAGCGGGACACATTTATTTATGTTTTAAAACTGTCGCACTCAGGGTCAGGCTAAAAGTAGAGGGAACTACACCTACATGCCACACTAAGGTAAAAGTAATAGGCCCGGGACGTGCCTAAGGGGAGGAGGGTGCAGTGTTGTGGATATGAGAATGTTTTTTTATTTTGTTGTTGTGGTAAAATGTTGTTGTAAAAGGTTGTTGTAAAATATCACCCCTCCTCCCTCCGTTTGTGGTTGTATAAAGGTCAAAGGGCGTTTCCGTAGTTAGTCCATAAAACATACATGCAGGACACGATATATCCTTTCTTTTGACAGTTATATCTTATTCTGTGTATTAGTGTAAGGCTGTGTCTTCCATTAATTGAAATACTCCATTGCACCAGTGAAAGAGATAGATTCCCTTCATTCCCATTCCCAAAACCTCCATTCCCCCTCTCGTCACTGCTGAGCCCTCGATTACCAATTACCTCCGATCCAATTGCCGCCATTAACCACGAGGCATTGAGTCGGAGAAGAAAGGCGTGTCGCACCTCGTCAGAGGGGAGGAGGGGCGCGCCCGCCCGTCGTCATCCAGGGCGGAGCCCGAGGGTCGCGCGACCAACCAGGGCCGAGGTGAGCACCCCCGATGGGCGTGTCCAAAGCGCCGGGGGCGTGATCGCTGGGGGCGCTATAAAAAGCGCAACCGGAAGTGAGTAGAGAGAGATGCACTCTGGGTTGGACTGAGTCGGTCGCAAAAGAGAGAGAAGGGTTGTTGAGGGAGAAGAGTTGGTTGAGGAGTTGGTTGCAAGGTTGTTGGTTGCGGTGAGGAGTCGGTGGTGAGGAGTGAAAGAAGCAAGGAAGAGTTGAGGGTTTGGACCAGACAAGTCCTGAGAACGTAGCGGACAGAGGCCGCAGCCGCAAGACCACCCAACCGCCAAAGGGGGCCTGAACGGCGGTTTGGAGCAGGGCCAAAGAGGAACGGCGGCTGCTGAACGCGCCGGTTGTGCTGCGGGACCCCCCCTTGGACCTCTCCCTCTCCCTCCAGCCATCCACCTTCTGCCATTCCTGGCATCCCCCGCGTGAGTCAGCGTTCTGTTTGTTCTGTCCTGGGATAAGTTAAGCCTGTAGGTAAGCTAAATTTGCACTGTGTCACCTGCGTCTTATGACTATGTGTTGTAAATAAAACTTGATTGCCCCTTTTTGCTTGTGTGTGTAAATAATAAAACCCATTACTCGTCTGTACGTCTTCTCGTTTTATTCCTTTTCCTCTTTGCATTCGTCGTTTTTGTCTTTTCCCCTCATTGAGCAGCTGCGGTGCGATCCGGCCAAAGTCTGGGTGAATCGGGTGAGTTTTTGTTAGGTCGCGGTTTTAAACCACCGCTCGGTCTATAACATCATAACCGCGATCTGTAACAATATATATATATATATATATATATATATATATATATTTATATTTATATTTATATATATATACAGTCACGTGAAAAATTAAGTACACCCCATGTAAAGTTTTGACTTTTTCAACATATTTCAACATACAGCTATTTGATCTTCATTTCAACAATATTGATAGATGAAGGTGATATAATACAACAAATATCATGAAACATTTACATTTTGTCGTCCATTGTATAATTTAAATAAACAAATGCAAATTTCGCACATGGAAAAAGTAAGTACACCCCTACATTTATCACTACTTCAAATACCTAAAATTAGAATCAGGTGCACCAGCTCAGGTGCAAATGATTATAACATCGTTAGAGAGGATCTTGGAGGAACCTGTCTTATTTAAACCTCAGACATTTAGTTTGGTTTGCTCTTTGTTGTTGAAGTGTGCGGCGTCACCATACCTAGATCAAAAGAGCTCTCTGAGGTCTTCAGAAAGAAGGTTATAGATGCCAACGAGTCTGGGAAGGGATTTAAAAAGATCGCCAAACAATTTGAAATCAATCATTCGACTGTCTGGAAGATCATCTACAAGTGGAGAAGATTCCAAATAACTGCCAACTTGTTCAGGCCTCTGGACATATATACATCATTAAAAGTAAATAATGACCTCGGCCAAAGTTCAAACGACGTGAGTTTCATCTCTACATGAGAGAATTCCACATAGCTATTTGGGCGGTGTATAAGCCAACAGATCGCTGTCTCCATCGATCTTGCCGAGGCTGTAACACCTATCGGCTCGTAATCATTTCAACTATTCACTTGGTTGTTTTTACAATGAAGGAAACATTAACAATGTTGTTAAAAGTTTATTTTGTGATTAATTGGAATTATGTTGTTTGGAATGAAAAAAGATATCGAATTCAAGTAAATGACGACATGCCATGGTGGTTTCTACTTTCTAAACGTGAACTTCGCGGATCGCCATATGCAGATTCGCCCCGGACCCACGATCGATGTTTCTATACGTGAACGTACCTGTTTGTTTGCGAACGGGTACGCTTTTCATGGAAGTCCTTCACGAACTTGCTGTCCATGTCTGACGTGTGACTGCGGGTGCAACAGTAATATTGAATTTATTGGTTTCATGCTTTAGCATTCGCCGTATCTGCATTGCCTGTTTGCTTCTGGCCTCCCACCCGTGCTATGCACGGGTATCTCACTCGTTGAAATAATTACATTGTAAATATTTGTAAATAAATCAAATTGTTAAACGTTTTCCTTTCTCTCTGTCCGTGAAAGTCTTTTCCTCCATTGATCCGCCATTGCTCGCACACAGGTTAACAATCGGCCGCAACAATCAGCATTACCCCGGCAGTTACCAACGGTTTTCGCTCGGCCATTTAAAGCGGTATACCGCCGGAGGGTGCGGTGCGTTACCTGAGTGAGACCATCACATGGTACAGGTAAGCTATCGCGCGACGGACCACTTGGCGTTTATAGTTGCTGATTCGCAACCTGCTAAGCACGAAGTTATTCGTGCACGGTAGCCGCAGGTCCGGTAAGTTCGGGAGGGAACGGAGGTTAACCCCCTCGTAGTAAACCCGAACCCCGGGCCGTAACAATATGTACACTTGTACAGTCACGTGAAAAAGTAAGTACACCCCGTGTAAAGTTTTGACTTTTTCAACATATTTCAACATACAGCTATTTTATCTTCATTTCAACAATATTGAAAGATAAAGGTGATATAATATAACAAATATCATGAAACATTTACATTTTGTAGTCCATTGTATAATTTAAATAAACATAAATGCAAATTTCGCATGTGGAAAAAGTAAGTACACCCCTGCATTTATCACTACTTCAAATACCTAAAATTAGAATCAGGTGCACCAGCTCAGGTGCAAATAATTAGAACATCGTTAGAGAGGATCTTGGAGGAACCTGTCTTATTTAAACCTCAGACATTTAGTTTGGCTTGCTCTTTGTTGTTGAAGTGTGTGGCGTCACCATGCCTAGATTATAAGAGCTCTCTGAGGCCTTCAGAAAGAAGGTTATAGATGCCTACAAGTCTGGGAAGGGATTTAAAAAGATCTCCAAACAATTTGAAATAAATCATTCGACTGTCCGGAAGATAATCTACAAGTGGAGAAGATTCCAAACAACTGCCAACTTGTTCAGGCCAGGCCGCCCCAGCAAGTTCAGCCCGAGAGCAGACCGCAAGATGCTGAAAGAAGTCTCGAAGAACCCCACAATGTCATCATGGGACCTACAGGTAGCTCTTGCCACTGTTGATGACAAAGTGCAGGAGTCTACCATTAGAAAGAGGCTGCACAAATTTGATCTACATGGGAGGTGTGCCAGGAGGAAACCTTTGCTGTCCAGAAAGAACATCAGGGCAAGACTAAAGTTTGCCAATGAACACCTAGGCAAAGACCAGCACTTCTGGAACAATGTGCTCTGGACAGATGAGTCAAAGGTAGAGCTATTTGGACACAGTACCAGAAGACATGTTTGGCAAAAACCAAAGACAGCATTTGACCACAAGAACCTGATACCAACTGTAAAGCATGGTGGTGGAAATATTATCGTTTGGGGCAGCTTTGCTGCATCAGGGCCTGGGCAGCTCACCATCATAGAATCCACGATGAATTCTTCATTGTACCAGAGGGTGCTTGAGGACTTGAGGATAGGTGGTATTGCCCCCTTTGGCAGAAATAACCTCAAGTAGGCGTTTCTTATAACTCTCTACCAGTCTCTGGCATCGACTGGGAGAATTTTTATCGCAGGTCCGGTAAGGCCATCTGTCACAGAATGTGAGGCCATCTGTCGGAAAGTTGAAGCTCAACCGAAGGTGGACCTTGCAACATGACAATGACCCTAAACATACCAGTAAATCCACCAAGAAATGGCTGAAAAGAAAGAAATGGAGGGTTCTGGAATGGCCAAATCAAAGCCCGGATCTAAATCCCATCGAGATGTTGTGGGGGGATTTGAAACGAGCTGTGCATGCAAGAAACCCCTCAAACATCGCACAGCTGAAATAATTCTGCATGGAGGAGTGGGGAAAAAATTCTCCCAGTCGATGTCAGAGACTGGTCGACAGTTATAAGAAACGCCTACTTGAGGTTGTTTCTGCCAAAGGGGGCAATACCACCTATTAGAGCCAAGGGTGTACTTACTTTTTCCACATGCGAAATTTGCATTTATGTTTATTTAAATTATACAATGGACTACAATATGTAAATATTTCATGATATTTGTTATGTTATATCACCTGTGTCTATCAATATTGTCGAAATGAAGATCAAATAGCTGTATGTTGAAATATGTTGAAAAAGTCAAAACTCTACATGGGGTGTACTTACTTTTTCACGTGACTGTATATGGTGCCAGGCCTAATCGCCCAACATCAGTGCCAGACCTCACTAATGCTCTTGTGGCTGAATGGAAGCAAATCCCCGCAGCAATGTTCCAACATCTAGTGGAAAGCCTTCCCAGAAGAGTGGATAGCAGTAAAGAAGAGTGGATAGGCTGTTTTAGCAGCAAAGGGAGGGGTGGGGGGAACCAACTCCATATTAATGCCCATGATTTTGGAATGAGATGTTCGATGTTCAGGTGTCCACGTACTTTTGGTCATGTATTAGATAACAGCAGTGTCATGAAGCAAACCGCCTTGCACATTGGACCATAGCCATGCCATCCCAGGAAGTGATACATACCTCACCAGACTTGATGAAGTGTATTCATCAGCGTGCATACTCAATGTCTCTCTCCTTGGAGCCGACCATAACCTCTGGGCGATATGTCAGTGCGAATTCCATGCAATGATTCGCAGGTGAATTGCACATCCATGTGACGCTCGTCAGCAATGCGAATGTCCAATAGCGTGAAGTTTCCAGGCGAAGCTTCAATATGGTTTTGTGCATTTTGAATTATAATGTTGAAAATTAAATTCAACGTCATGTACACCAAATTTGCTCCTTTTTTGGACAATTCTATAAAACCATCTGGCTCACCTGGATTTCAGAGGGGCATATATTGTATTGTGTGAAAAGAAACTTCGTGGATATTGTGAGAATCTTAGCTCTTTCACGAGCCTCGATCTTGTATACAAAAAAAAAAAAAAAAAAAAAAAAAAAACATGCAACAAATGCTTTTGGCTAAGTGTTGGTAATTTGCTTAACGAGTAGATTGCGTTATACCTTAGTGCCGATTAAGGGACCAGCAATGATCGGATTATTATACTGTATTTGTGGGTGAATACCACGTGTGGTGATTTCAAACGCAAGGTAACCCAAAGCGGAGTGTTGGGGAAACCCCGATCAAATTTAAAATATTTCTTCAGATGAATTTCCTTTGTGTCCACAGATTTAATTCAATATATGTATATATAAGGTTGTTTGTCAATGAGCATGTTCCTGTCACACCTGCATGATGCAGTGAGCATCCTGTGTCATGCCACACCTGCATCATGCCGTGGGCATCAATCGTGTGTTACGTGCTCCTCCCCAAACTCCGGCCACGGTGAACCTCCGAGCCCCAAAAGGAGTCACGGCAGAAAGATGTGCTATTATGTGTGCCAATGACCAATGGTGAAACCACACCAATCAATTGTTACAAAAACCAAGTATTAAAGCGCGGCGTTACGCGCGCTGCTTGTAAACAAGGAGGAAGCGGACAACGCGGTAATTTGTAAGAGTCTTTATTCAAGAGCTCACTGTAACACTGGCGTGCTCCGGGCTGCGCGCCCGGTGTATATCCTGAGGCCACGCCTACCCCTCGGCGTGGCCGCCGCCCACTTGGTGCGCGGAATGATGTCACCACGCCAGTGAGCTTCCGTGTCCGCCACACGCGCCCCCCCAGAATTCCCGCGCACCTGGAGGGCCAGTTTGTGGGGCAAACGGATGACCCGGCCGAAGCGCCCTCTGGCGACCGGGGTGCAGGGATGCCAGGTGGGATGCCCCCGGCTGTACCCGGGATGGGTGCCGGACCGGGGGGCGGCGTGCCTGCAGTGCTGGGCGGTGCCGGGGGTCTGCCCGCAGGGGGGCGGCCCCGACGCGGGGGCCGAGCCACCGGCGGTGGGTGGTCCACGTCGAGGTGGGCCGGCTTGAGGCGGTCCACAGAAACGCGGTCAGGAGTACCGCCGATGTCCAGGGTGAAGTGTTTTACCCCGGTCTCCAGCACGCGGAAAGGCCCGTCGTATGGGGGCCGCAGTGGTGTCCGATGCGCATCATGGCGGACGAAGACGTACTCCGCCGTGCGAAGTTCCGGGGCGACGTGCATCGGTGGGTGCCCGTGGCGTGCCGTCGGCACCGGGGCGAACCTCTGGGCGGTCTCCTGCAGAGCGGAGCGCTGCTGTGCCGCGGACCATGGTGCCGTGGAGTCGGGGAGGAACTCGCCCGGCACCCGCAGCGGTTGCCCGAAGACCAACTCCGCCGCGGATGCGCGCAGGTCCTCCTTGGGCGCCGTCCGGAGGCCCAGCAGGACCCAGGGGAGCCTGTCGACCCAGCCGCCGTCGCGGAGGGTGGCCCGGAGCGCGGCCTTCAATGAGTGGTGAAATCGCTCACACAGGCCGTTAGCCTGGGGGTGGTAGGCCGTGGTTCGGTGCAGCCAGACCCCGAGCCCCTGCGCGACCGCCCCCCAGAGCTCCGAGGTGAACTGGGGGCCGCGGTCGGACGAGATGTCTGAGGGGGCACCGAACCGGGCGACCCAGGTGGCGATGAAAGCCTGCGCGATGTCCGCCGCCGTCGTCGACGCCAAGGGCACGGCCTCCGGCCACTGGGTGGTGCGGTCCACCATGGTGAGGACGTGGGTGAAACCCCGCGAGGCGGGCAGAGGTCCCAGCAGGTCCACGTGGACGTGGTCAAACCGGCGTTCCAGCACCGTAAACGGGGCCAACGGGGCCTGGGTGTGCCGGGGCACCTTGGCGCGCTGGCACGCGAGGCACGTCCTGGCCCAGCCGCGGGCGGCCTTCCGGAGGCCATGCCAGACGAATTTGTCGGCGATCAACCTTTGGGAGGCCCTCGCGCCCGGGTGGGACAGGCCGTGGATGGCGTCAAACACCTGGCGCTGCCAGCCTGCGGGCACGATGGGGCGAGGCCGCCCGAGGGAGACGTCACACAAGAGGGCCGCGCCCGCGCCGTCGAACGGCACCTCAGTGACGCGGAGGCCCGTGACGGCGGTCCGCAAGGCCTGGACGTCGGGGTCAGCGGCCTGGTCCGCTGCCATCCGGGCATAGTCGATGCCGAGGTGGACTGCGTGGGCGACGGCCCGGGAAAGGCAATCCGCCACCGTGTTGTCCTTCCCCGCGACGTGCCGGATGTCCGTCGTGTACTCGGACAGGGCCGAGAGGTGACGCTGCTGCCGGGCCGATCACGGCTGGGTGACCTTGCCCATCGCGAAGACCAGCGGCTTGTGGTCGACGAAGGCCGTGAACGCACGGCCCTCGAGCAGATGGCGGAAGTGCCTGACCGCCAAGTGAAGCCCGAGCAACTCGCGGTCAAAGGTACTGTAACGGCGTTCGGGCGGGCGAAGCTGCCGGCTAAAGAACGCCAGCGGTTGCCAAGCTCCACGCACCCATTGCTCGTGCACCGCGCCCACCACGTAGTCCGAGGCGTCGGTGGTGAGGGCGATCGGTGCATCGGGCACCGGGTGCGCGAGCATGGTGGCGTTAGCCAAGGCGAGCTTCGTGCCCGTGAACGCCGCGTCCATCTGCTCGGTCCAGGTGACGTCGCCTTTGCCCGGCTTACCTCGGAGAGCTTCGTGCAGGGGGCGCAGAAGCTGGGCGATACGGGGCAGGAACCGATGGTAAAAGTTCACCATGCCCAGGAACTCCTGCAGCCCCCTGATCGTGTGGGGGCGCGGAAACCCCTTCACCGCCTCCACCTTGGCCGGCAGGGGGACGGCTCCGTGCCTGGTGACGCGGTGCCTCAGAAAATCGAGTTCGGTGATGCCGAACCGGCACTTTGCGGGGTTCACAATCAGGCCATGCTGGCCCAGGCGTTCGAAGAGCATGCGGAGGTGGTGTAGGTGCTCTTCGCGGGACGCGCTGGTGACGAGGATATCGTCCAGGTAGACGTATACAAAATCCAAGTCGCGCAGGACGCTGTCCATCAGCCGCTGGAACGCCTGAGCCGCATTCTTCAGACCGAAGGGCATCCGCAGGAATTCGAAGAGTCCGAACGGCGTGATGACCACCGTCTTTGGGACGTCCTCCGGCCTGACGGGGACCTGATGGTAACCGCGTATGAGGTCCACCTTCGAGAAGAAGGACATGCCCGCCAAACGGGCGGAAAAGTCCTGAATGTGGGGGACGGGGTAGCGGTCGGTGGTGGTGGCGTCATTGAGACGGCGATAGTCCCCGCATGGTCGCCATCCCCCGCCGGGCTTCGGCACGATGTGCAGCGGCGACGCCCAAGCACTCGCCGAGCGCCGAACGATGCCGAGTCGCTCCAGGGTAGCGAACGCCGCTTTTGCTACCGCCAGCTTCGTCGGCTCGAGGCGGCGTGCCCGGGCGTAGACCGGTGGCCCGACGGTGGGGATGTGATGGGCCACCCCGTGCTTGACGGCCCCCGCCGAGAAGGTGGGCCGCGTGAGGGCCGGGAAGCCGGCGGGTGAATTCGTCCGCTGCCGGAAGCGTACAGATCAACGTGGCCGGAACCGAACCGTTCAGCACGCCGCTTGGCAAGCCGCTCGGTGAGCCGCCCAGTGGGCTGCTCGACGAGCTGGGCAGCGCACAAGCGAGCGAGCTGAACGTCTCGGCCTGGACAAGACGTCTGTGCTTTACGTCGACCAGGAGCCCATTTGCGCACAGGAAGTCCGCGCCAAGCAATGCCATGGGCACGTCGGCGGTGACGAACGACCATTGGAAAACCTGCCCTCCGAACCGCAGAGAGAGGCAGCGTTTTCCGTACGTACGGATGGGCGTCCCGTTTGCGGCAAGCAGCGCGGGGCCCCCGCCCACGGCGCGCTTGTCCGACGTACCGGCAGGAATGACACTCACCTGCGCTCCTGTGTCGCACAGGTAACGGCGCCCGGATAAGGTGTCCGTGATGAACAGCAGGCTGTTCGAACGGCCGGCGCTCATTGCCACTATTGAGCGCCGGCCCGGGCGTTTCCCGACCTGTCGAAGGAACATGGCGGATGACACTGTCGAGCCTCGTGGCCGAACCTGGCGTGGAACCGGCACCAGGTGGTGGAGCTGGAGGAGCGCGGCTGGCTCCGCCAGGCCGGTGGAGCTGGCGGTTTTCCCCGCGGTGGCGGTTTTCACCACGGCGGTGGGCGGGGCGTGGCGGCGGCCACGAGGTGCGTATCAGCATGTTGTGTATGCTGTGGAAGCTGATGCTGTGGATCAGCATCGGCCTCAGGATCCACGAGGTGGGCCACACCGACTCTCGCCCGCGTGTCCGAAGCCGCGAAGTACCTGTCCGCCTCGGCGGCCAATGCTCGGGGTTCCGTTAGCACGGTCCCGGCCAACGCGAGGCGTACCTGTGCTGGAAGTTGGCGACGGAAAAGCGCCCGGAATAGAGAACCAGGGGCTTCGTCGCCCAACAGTGACAGCATATGGTCCATTCGGACCGACGGGCGCGTGTCGCCGAGTTCGGGGAGATCCAGGAGGCGGTCGGCCCGTGCGTCCTCCGTGAGGCCGAACGTGGCTAGGAGCAGCCGCTTGAGTGCCTCGTACTTGTGGCTTGTACCTCGTACTTGTGGTGGGTGGCGAAGGATGGACACAACTCGAGCGGCCGTGCCGGGCCCGAGGGAGGCGACGACGTGGCAGTAGCGCATGTCGTCGTTGGTGAGGCGCCGAAGCTGAAACTGGGCTTCGGCTTGGACGAACCAAACTTCGGCCTGGGCCTCCCAAAATTCGGGAAGTTTAACCGACATCGCGTTGTTGGGCATGGCAATGGCGTCGTGTTTGGAAGGATCGCTACGGCAGATCCAACGTCGAGGGTCACCAGTAAAGCGCGGCGTTACGCGCGCTGCTTGTAAACAAGGAGGAAGCGGACAACGCGGTAATTTGTAAGAGTCTTTATTCAAGAGCTCACTGTAACACTGGCGCGCTCCGGGCTGCGCGCCCGGTGTATATCCTGAGGCCACGCCTACCCCTCGGCGTGGCCGCCGCCCACTTGGTGCGCGGAATGATGTCACCACGCCAGTGAGCTTCCGTGTCCGCCACAGTATTGTATTAAAACCACACAATAATAACAAGTAACGCACGTACAAGAAAAACTCACTTGCACAGTAAACACCATATAATTTCTATGATGGTACCACCAATTTCCTGAATCAATAACTCACGGTCTTCCCACGTGAGCAATCGGTAACATCCCCCAAAGTCACTGTGTCACGATACCAGGCCAAAGTCGATCCCCTTGGCTTTCGCGATCACAAGAAAAGGTCGTACTGAGACCTGAACCCAGAACGGCTAACAGTCGACGCTGCAGACGAGCCGATTGGTGAGGTGTCGGGCCGACGTTGGTCCGGTAAAAGTTCACCCAAAAGGTGACTGGGAATTCACACCTTCTGTTCACCAGACAATGACGCTGACATGAACGATCAGCGGCTCCCAAGCGGAGAACCGCGAAGAACCGCGAGTTCCCAAGTGAAATCCACAACACACACGAGAACCAGGCGAATGGCTGGTGCGAGGTGAAATGGCGGACGGGCCCGTAATGGAGGCGTACCGGCTCTCCAGTGATGATTCACTTTCGGAACCAAAAGCAAAACCCGTCACGCAGGTTTATCTGCCACAGCAATAACGACACTGTCACAGGAATCCCTCTCCCGGGGAAACCAATATTCGCTCATGACCAATGTCCACCAGCGTCAACTCGACACCTCGAAGCAGATCGGCCTTCCTTTCCCGATCTCTCTCGATCCGCTCCTTCTTCTTCTTCCGGTTTCGCCCTCACCCATCTCCTTTTCCTTCTGAGACATTATTTTTACCTTTGAAGACAGTTATCTCCATTTCACACTCAAACTGTAACAATAAAAGTACATGAAACTAAAAATGCTTCAAGTGGATGACAACCACAAAGACGGAAGTGTCGAATCCGTAACACGTGCGTTCGTGCAACACCTGCATCATGCCGTGGGCATCAATCGGGTGTTCATGCCACACCTGTATGGTGCTGTGAGCATTGTGTGTTCATGCCACACCTGCATGATGCTATGAGCAACATGTGTTCATACCACAGCTGAACGGTGCCATGAGCATCGTGTGTTCATGCCACACCTGCATCATGCCGTTGGCATCAATCGTGCATTCGTGCCACACCTGCATCATGCCGTGGGCATCGATCGTGTGTTCATGCCACACTGTATGGTGCCGTGAGCATTGTGTGTTCATGCCACACCTGCATTCATGGTTTGCATTTGTACCTCTTTGAAATTCAGCGCTGTATTCATTTGTCAGGCTCTGTGGAGGGGGTAACATAACGGAGGGGGGGGGGGGAGGGGGGTAACGGAACTTTGTAAACAGCCTTTAGATTATTGGCTGAGAGGAATTGTAAAAGTTTTACCTTTGAAGTGGGATTTTATGTTATTCGTGGAATGGATGCTGCCGAATGTGCTCTTCATCTTTCTGGGAAAAGTTTTGCCGATCTATAAATATGGTTCCGTTCCTAAAGAAGATGTACCACCAACCTCGACCGCTTCCGGATATCCGCAAGGCTAATCCCCGCTCTTGCAGGGAAAATGGCCTTACAAAGGGTTCCTTCTCTATCCCTCTCCACTGCAAATATATCCTAAAGCCCTATTTGTTTTACCTATAGCTTCCTGGTGTTGTCCTGTCTGCTTACCCCTGCATCTATTACCACCCCCAGTTCCTACTCCTATGTGACCCGCTCCCAAACTGCCCCTTGCATCATGTGATCTCTATATTCATTATTCGTACCCATCTCCAGCACCTTACATTTGTTTAGGTTAAATTGCATCTGGATATATTTTGCCCAATCTATGCAAGTATCAATACTTTCCTGAATCTGATCACTACCCACTCTGCTATCTACCCCTAAACTTGTTAAGTTGTGGTTGGGTTTGAAGAAACACCCAAAATATGTTTTTTTTTACAAATGCAAACAGTACTAGGGAAGGACTGCTGTTTGAGCCAGTAGTTTCATACTTTTTCAATGATAATTGAATATCTAAAGTAATTTTTGACCTGCTTTATAATCGGTTCATTGACAAATTTTCTGTCGTGGTTTAATCGCGAATGCCACTTCTATATTTATCGGTAACCATTCGAGTGGCGATCCATCCAGGATTGTGCCCCCTCATTAAGGAAAACTGCCTCGGAAGCCTGATGTATCTGGCAACGCAAAAGGAGTGCTTCTTATTATTATTCACGGTAACCACATGGTTGGGTGTCATGTTTGTCTTGCACCAGCCAACATGTGAATGGAATATTCCATTGGTTGGACTATTCCATTAAATCTTCTATAAAAGGTCATGGGATCTTCAACTTCCACCAACTAATAAATAATAATTTTCAGAATCATTGGAATCTCCTGCGATGAAGCTAACTCCGAGGGCCACTCACTCACCACAGGCAGGTTGGTGGTCTTTCTGTCTTCTATCGACTCCTCTCCGGCCTTGCTCCCCCAGCTCTCTCTGTGCTCTGTCCCCCAAATATTCTTACAGGTCGCACAAGATCTGCCAGCAACCCTCTTATGGTTAAACTGCCAAAATCAAGACTCTCTGCTCACCTTCACTCTTTCATTCCTCTTTTCTCCCGCCTCTTGAACAAACTTCCCCACTCCCTTCAATCCCACTCCTCCCTCCAGGTCTTTAAAACAGCTGTTCACCACCATCTCTTATCTTCCCCCATCCAAAACCTACCTTGATATTTTCTACCCCAGCTAATTCACCCCAGATACACTTTTTTGAAATTCCAGTTTCTTTCCTGGAAGTCCTTGCAGTGTCCATTTGTTTTACACCTCTCCCACCTCCCCCCAAGCCCTCTCCCTCCCACATTTCTCTCGATGTCCCTGCTCTCAAATGTTGTGTTTGTGTCCTTCCCCCTCTCTCCCCATCTTGTCTACCGCTCCCCTTATTTTGTGTTTTATGTGTCGGTTTGACTTTTTGTGTGATTAATGTTAGCTCTTTCACGAGCCTCGATCTTGTATACAGAATTTTTTAAAAATAAATGTGGGCAGATGGGATGCCAGTTTAATCCATCCATCCAAGGGAGGCCACACACATTGATGGATCACTCTGCTTATGAAACACCAGGATGACCGTTTTTAGCTGGGTCGAGATTCAAACCCAGGCTAGACAACTTAAAAGTGAGTGTGCGTACCTCTCGGCCATCCTGTCAGTCCTGTGCTGAGATACCTCAACTGAAACAAATGGAATCCTTAATAGGTGCACATGTGTATGGTCATCAAATAAGAGTGGCTCAAATGAAGTGATCCATTTTTCTTCTTTCTGCAAAGTGCATCATTTAATTTCCACACAAAAGTACAAAGTACTCCATCTGTCAATAGACAACTCCCATGAGTCAAGCAATAAACATTCAGAATCTCGCAATTGTTGCCAATGCATGATTTTCCTGCATTATATGAACCTGAGATGCAGCTGAAGGAATCTTGTTTAGTTTGGCAAATGCTATGGATTATTTCATCAAATATCCCACGTTGTGTATTTTAGAAATAAACAAATAAATGGGGTGTTGATAACCTGAACTTGGTGAGCTAAACAGGCTTGGCCTGATATGCACCAATGATGAGATACTTTGATTAAGACAATGCTTTTGAGCCGAGAGCTTCTCGAGGCCTTACACAGTTTTTAACACACATTACACAAGCTAAAGTTTTCATTGGGGAGAGACAAGCTTTGGTCCCAATATCATCAGTACCATAGCTTTATAGAACAATAAGCTTACTGGATGATTCACTGGGATGGCCTTTCTTAACCCTTGGATGCAGTGATTGGGTCTCGGAGGCCCACAAGGTTTTTTTTGTTGCAAAAACTATGCTGTATAATTTTTTTTGGAATGAGCCTCATTTTCACCGACCTTCATGTTGTTACACAAAATTCAGGTACATAAATAAATAAAAATTTCATTCAGGCTCTTGGGAAAATCTTCATTCTTCACTTATAACCCGAAAATCCGACACGAATGCAGCCCTGTGGCCTTCGAGGTCCCGCATAAATATTGTTGTACTACTATGTTATATCATTATTTTTTTCATATGAGCCTCATTATATGCTCCTATAACTTGGTTACAAATAATTCAGTGACAAAAATATGAAAATTTCATTCAGGTTGGTGGGAAAATCTTCATTCTTCACTCATAACACGAATGCAGGCCAGGGGCTTAGTAGTACAACAACATTTATGCGGGGCCTCTATGTTATATCATTATTTTCTTGATGCGAGCCTCATTATATGCTCCTATCACTTGGGTACAAATAATTCAGTGACAAAAATATGAAAATTTTCATTCAGGTTCGTGGGAAAAGCTTCATTCTTCATTCATAACACTAATGCCTAGGGCATTAGAGGTGCCTCATAATTTTTCTTGTGTTATATCTATGTTATATAATTTTTTTGCTTAGCATCGACTTAGATTGAAAAAGGATATGAAAGAAAAAAATCTATGAAAAATAAAAAATGCAAAAACTGTACACGATTACATTTGTGGGGCCTCCGAGGCCCAAAGGCTGCATTGGTGTAGGATTTTTGACAGTTGGGGTCATATACTTTCTAAATAAAAGGATTACTGAATCATATTTTTTGAGCAAATACTCCTCCATGAGCCTCAACTTTTTAGAGAAAAAAAAGTTGAAAAACCAAGAACAAAAAAGTTTTTTAGGCAAAAAAAATAAAAATCATTACTTGTATGGGATTCTTCCAAATAATAGGATCAATGATTCACATTTTCTGGGCAAATATACATCCATGAACATCGACTTGGATTGAAAAAGGATATGAAAGAAAAAAAATCTATAAAAAATTTTTTTTAAACATTACACGAATACATCCGTTGGGCCTCGGAGGCCCAATGGCTGCGTTTATGTAGGATTTTTGACGCCTGCATCTAAGAGTTCACTTGGATTTTTCTTACATTAAATCTAGGTTGATCAATTATGTTCTGGACAGTGGTGTAGCAGGTGGATACAACAAGCAAGGGAATGAAGAGAGAGGAAGATGGAGAACCTGCAAGAAGGTTGGGTTAGGGAGGATTAATGTGGCAGAGAAGATCACTGGTGGAGATGAGGGATTTCATTGACAAAGTTGTGCAGGGGTTGAAATTAGATGGTGGTATAGACGATTTAAAATGAGATTGTGATCGAGGTGGTCGGAATTGAAATGAGGGAAGTTTAAGAGGTTGAACATTTTCTGGTGGCTAACTATGGAAATATATAGATGGGTTATTTTCACAATTCCTCGCTCGAGAGACAGGGTGAGACAGATATTTGCCAGAATTGAACATTTTCCATTTGTCAGACCAGCATCTCATCTATTCCGGATCAGCAGAGAGTGACGCAGCTGCTATCTGCCTGTCGGTGGGATGTGGGCACTGTAAGACACAATGTGGAGTCATCTGCGCAAAGGAAAAAAGTGTTTCCAGAGCATTGGAGGAATCATTTATGTAGAGGAGGAACAAGACTAGACCCTGGGGCATTGCAGCTTCTTCGAAGAGAGAGGATAATAAGAGAGAGTGAATGCATTCACTGTGTGAATTGAGGAAGCCAGTTATGAGGATGGCCTGTATGCCACAAGCAACAAGCAGAATGCCAGACTGCATCTAAAGCCTGAGCTGTGCCTCGGGAGATGGTCCTGACATATTGATTTAGATTTAGGGCCTCTGACCATTGCTGAGAGAGATACAGCAGCATGTCCAGAATTGAGTGATTGGGATGGAATGCAAACTGATCGTCAGAGATCAGCTTGTTTGAAAAGAGGAAACACTTCATGTCAACAGTGATGGATTACATAACTTTGCTTATAATTGGACGTAATGCTTCCCCTCCATTCCCGTTGCTCACTTCAACTGGCGAGTAATTGAGAGGATCTGTTTTTGCACCCTTCTTGTGAATGGGAATGGTGTTTGCTGCCTTCAAGGCAGATGGGAGGCAGCCAATGGAGGATACAGCAGACATCTGAATAGAGCAGACAGATGTCTGAATAGAGCAGACAGAGGATAAGCAAGATCAGCAGAGCAGGATTTGAGAATTTGGCCAATGTTGCCATGGCCACCGTTGCCGATGAAGCGTTGAGGCTGGGCAGAAGCTTTGTCCACCTACATGGTGTGAAAGAAGGAGCCGATAAGACAGTGTGTGTGAGAAGGTAAGGTCAGGACAGTGCGAGTTTGAGGCTAGCACCGAGCGAGTAATTCTTCCTTATCACGAGCAGAGTCTGAGGTGAGGCAGTTTGAAATAAGCATGGGGATACAGGGTGAGCACATACCAGAGACAGACCTGACAAGTTATCAGTTGGTATAAGAAAGACATTTCTTGGCACTTTGTTGGTAAGAGCAGAAAGAGATTTGGTAGCAAAAATGGCGACATAAGCTTTGTCTTCTTTGAAAAAAGTATTTTAGCATACTATGTAGTACTTGCTTCTTTTCATACTTTCTCTGTATGTTGGGCATATTGAGCTTAACCGCTAATTTGCAAAGCATGTAGCAAATCGTCAGTCTCATAATGTTGCTGGTAAGATAAACTGTATAAATATTTAGTGAATTACAGCAAGAAGCAACCCTTCTTAGCATGTTTACGCAGTAGAAGAACCATTCAAATTTGATACATTGAAGTCTAGAATATAGCATACATAAAGAGCACAAATACATGGCTTGTTGGTAAGAATGCGTTTAGTATGTGGGCCACATCAGAAAACTAATTTTAAAAAACAAAACACCCACAATAACCCAGAAAAACGTGTTTCTTTAGTTTTCCAGCATACAAATTCAGTAACATCTCATTTAGCCAAACTATATTTCTTGCTCTCAATTTCTTTCTTTCTCCAACTATCTGTATATGGAGAGGTGAATTCCACAAATTTTTTTTGTTAGGCTCACTTGGCTGCACCTAGATGGTTTTGAGGGTAGAGGAGTAGCAGCTGAAACCCAAATACCATCCACGTTCCTCGTGACGATTCCATCTTTGCTCAATCCATTCTTCCCGATGACTCGCACGCAGTATTTGGTCTTTTATTTGAATACTAGCAGGGGTATCCGCCGTTACACAGTCTATTTTATGTGGGGGACTAAAACACTTCTGTAAATCCACGAAGGAATTGGGTCGGCGATCATTTAATATTACCTTTCACATAGCTACAAAGGCATAGGCACTATGGAGCATTTTTCTTAAACCAAAAAATTCCCTATTTTTTTGCCTAAAGCACTCCCGGCACTCACGGATGAGCCTGAAAGTTTGATGAAGATCCGTTTTGCCATCTCTGAAAAAAAAATGGTGACGCACACATACGACTCTCTTATAGTATGATGATGATGTGAGTCGTCGCTTCGATAAATCTCTTAACTTCGTTGACATGCTTTCTAAGCACTGTGTTGGCGATGGCTATATAAGTAAAAATGGGTGAGCAGGTGAGGTATCCATTGAAGGGAAAAACCTGCACAGAGAAGCGATTAAAGTGATAGAGGTGTGTGCTATCCCTCTCCCACTCTCCATTCCTATGAGCATCGTTGGCTGCAGGTGCAGTAAAGGCAACGTGAAGTCTGATGCACATAGGCATAGCAGACTGGCCAGGTCATCGGTATGATCACAGCTGCCCTTGATGTCCAAAGTGGGCACAGCTGTCTGCAGATGATGCGCAGTGATGCCTAAATTGGTGCCACCTCTGACTTTCATAGGCGCATTTATCCACGATGTAGCGTTGCCCAGGCTGACCTTCAGGTGCAGTTTGGCGACTTGAGTGTCCTTCTCATAGCCTTAGCCTAAAGAGGCTTCCCTCACAATGCAGTGGGGATCCGTTACCCTGGACAAGGGTACTGTCACAAGGTACTGTCAGCCGGAGCCAACTGAGCCTGGGATTTGCATAGGGCAGGGTCGTCACTCCCTGAGGTAGCTGAAGAAAAGATACCCTGCTACCTTCTTATCGTATAGTTGAGGATCGAATGGAAAACTAGACAATCATCAAGGCTTGCATTGTTCTACATTGGCAGATGTGTAGAACAATGGATGGAATAAACGAGAGTTTGAACAAAGTATGTTGACCTCAGTGGAAAGTAAGGAGAAGCTGATGTTTCGGACATTAACCCTTCATCGGCACAAAAGAGAGAGACGGGATAGGGGTGAAGGTTGATATAGGATCCACCCTAAGCTCAAAACTCAAACCACTAACGGTATGGACAAACACACTTAGGGACATGTGTGGATAACTTGGATATCGACGTGTGGGGTCCACATTTAAGGTGCAAAACCAACTTGTGGTTAAAATTAGTCTACATTAGACAACTTTGTTAAACTGTGCTTATTCTTAAATTACAGCTACATACTGAACTTTGAGAACTTTCAAACTTTGTTCAAGGATGTGATATTAAAATTGGCCGACCGGGGGTGCAATATTAAAGTTGGTTCAGTACATACGCAACATACAAAACAATACCCTATCCCATCCGTTCGGAAATGTGAGGGGCTAATTAATTAAATACATACATCAGCATCCTCATCCTAAAATTTTCTTACTAGCAGGTGCACCTTGTCATTGATGAGCAGCTCCATAGGATTTCCTCCCCATTCAACAAGAGCCAATTCATTGGCCTCGCCTGGCACGGCATATGAGAAAGGTGTCCCCATGCCAGGTGTGGCACTCGAGCGCAGCCACATGCTTACGGTGAACGCATACATCTGTGGCAGTCTTGTGTGGACACGAGCATACATGTAGTCCGTGCGCAGGAGGAACGATGCTTTGAAGGATTCTGCACTTTTCAACGTATTCGTGTCTGCAGTGAAGAACGGTAGAGGTACACATATGGTGGGAACGGAGAGCACTGCAAAACTCATTTAATTATTATTATCCTCGCCAGGGGAGAGGCTGTTGGATTTAGGTCCGTTTGTTTGTCTGTTTGTCTGTCTGTCTGTCTGTTTGTCCGCACAGAACGTGTGTTTTTCTCTGCAACCGTTGGTCAATTGCCACAAAATTCTCACCTTACGAGCGCCTCCTACTGTAGAATGTTCTAATGATAATTATGATATCGTAGGTGACCTGGTAAGGGTGTCATCTTGGAAAAAACTGAAACACTTTGCACCTCTACATCTCCAAAACCACTACATGGGAAAAATTGAAACATGGCTCATTTTCATGTACCCCCCATGGGGAAAAACATATTAATGATGATTTCATCCGCGCCATCATTATGATGTCATAATTAGACAAGTAGAACGCTTGATCCAATCAGTTTGAAATTTTTTGAGCATGATATACACAAAAATAGTATGTGAGAATTGAATTAATGACGTCATCGGTCAAGTCGGCAGCCATATTGGATTGAAAATGAAAACCTTCAAAAATCCTCTTTTTCAGAACGGCTTACTCGATCGTTTGAAAATGATTCAATTATGTCACATGATCTTTTTTTTTCTTTTTTTTTGTTGTTTACTGAATCGAGGCTCGTGAAAGAGCTAAAACATGTCCTGGCGAATCTGGCAGCCATATCAGATTTTATGCACAAACTGCATAAATTTAATTAATGCCCTTCTCTTAAAGCACTGAACGGATCGATGCAAAATTTTAACCATATGTTTGACGACCCATGGGGATACAATTTTGAAAAAAACCCGTCATCGGTCACATGGTTTGGCAGCCATATTGCATTTAAGGGAAATATTCAAAAAATTGTTTATCTGAAAGTGCTTACCCTATCGACGTGAAGTTTTACAAATACCATCTCACACCATTTATGTAAATAGGGTAAAAATGGTGATATCATAGGTCACGTGGTTTGGCGGCCTTCATGGATAGAAAAACAAAACAAAAAAAAAACCACCTTTAGAGGCCATTTTTCCCCGCAAGTGGGGGTTGGCCTTTTTCGGGAACCGTGGTTGTTGTTGTTTTTTGGTCCCCTTTTTGAAGCAATGTTTTACGGCCGGATGCCCTTCCTGATGCCAACCCTTTTTGCCGCCTTTAGCGACAAACAGGGAATTACCAGTGAACTGGTACTCAATTAGCCGACCTCGGAAGGATGACAGGCTGAGTCAACCCCCCTGGCGTTAATTCAGCGATCGACCGGGATTCGAACCCAGGATCCTGGGATCCTAAGCCGGCACCCTAGCCGCTAGCCCAACACCAGGATAGAAAAAGCCCAACATATGATTTGCAAAATTTGCAAATTTGCAAAGCCCAAAAAGCCCAACATTTGCAAAAAAAGCCCAACAATCGCTAGCCCAACACCAACACCATGGATAGAAAAACAAACATTATCCGAAACAAATACCACACAAAATACACCACACAAATTACACCACACAAACATGTCCTGGCGAAGGTCTGCAATCTATGATTGATCTTTTTTGTTTCTATTGTAGAGGTTCTGGATTCAATTGTTGATGGAATATGGTCCAATTAATTATACGCATCTTGATGCTCTGCAGGGAAGCAGTTACACCATTTACATTTACACCATTTACAGTACTGATCTGTTAAGCTTACTGTCCCGTCTACCAGCACTCACATGAGAAAGTTAAAAAAATACCATAGCAGCTTTTGAAAAGAGTAGGTCATCAGGTACAGATGACCTTGGCCAAATTTCAATTTCCCATCTTATGGTCTCCAGGATTAGTCGTGCAAGGTTGTATAGTCTCTCCTTTCCATCAAAATTTGGCGAGAAACATCGAGGGTAGGTTCAGTGACTGCAACTACGGAGTTGCAAGTCGTTTTCTGCAAAGGTTGATGAGGGCATGCCCAGTCGTCAGCAATCGGTAGTCTGAGCATACTTTCAGAAAGTAAAATACTTTATTGACCACATCTCAAAGTGTTGAGCTCATAGTGCTTGTTCTATTGCAATAAATAGATCAGCTTAATCAATAAAATACCCCAGACCCTCATGTTCTGCAAAAAAAATATTTCAACATATACACGGCAACATCACGGGAAGCATGTCTCACCGTGCTCTAGCTCGTCGACACGCTGCTGTAGTTCCGTGAGCGCAGAATCCACATGTTTTTGATGTGTAATAGTCTCGTTCAGCAGCTGCGATTTCCCATGTTCAAGTTCAATCACTCGTGTCAGTAAATGCCGTTCAAGACCAGTCTTCCCATGCCTTGGCACACCTTCGCCAGCTGAGTTCTCCAGGCCATGCTGTGCAAGTGTGAGACAAAAGAGAGGTGGGAATTTGAGGTTCATCTAGACATGGAAAGTCTTTTTTGGGAAGGATTTACAAAATGGGAGTGAGCATACATACATAAGGGGTTTATGAGTGTTGAACCGAGCAAGTACAGAAGATGATGGCAGCTAAGTCCAGCAAGGCACGTTCGTCGATCATGTCAACACTAGGCATCAACTTTTGACAACGTTTGCAAATTGGATGTTAAATCGAAACGGTTCAAGCAAAGGGCACTCCTCTGGTGGCTGTGACTCATCTATCTGAAATGCTATGTTGCAGCAAAAATGCGGCTTCTCCGACTACACTGGAGTGAGTCTGGACAAGACTGTGCGTCTGACGAGGGGACGCTTGCTTATCGTGCGGAGCCGGTGACAGTCATGTCAGGAAAAACAATTTTTAGCAAAATGAGTGAAAGTTAGAAAATTGGACATAAAAAGGGACATAGAAGGAAGATACATGGGGTAGTGAGGATTTTTTTTTGTAAGTCTATGCTTATAGATAGAGAAATAAGAAAAAGAATGTCATTCTAAAATCTTGTTGAAGGCTCCTTGAGCTCCAACATAGCCATAGCACAGGCCATCTTTCAAAAGGCTCACAGTAGCTTATTTGGTACCGTGCTTGTTATCAAACTGTCTAGTCTGGGATCTACTACTGATGAAGTGCAGGCAGGGGGGTTCCATATTTTGAAGTAAGCCATACTTCAGATGGCGATGCAGTGTCAACTGTCCCGAATGCATTTGGATTATGGAGGTTCAGGATTGCACAGTAATAGGCGAGTTTCTCACTGCCAAGGACATATTTCCTGCCTATACAAGTTAATTTACATTTCGTTGATTGTAAAAAAAACTGAAAGACCAAGTTAATGAGGTGTGGATAAGGCAGCGGTATGGTGGACAAAATGGATTCCTCCTTTTTTTTTTCTTTTTTTTTCTTTTTTTTTTGTATACTGAATCGAGGCTCGTGAAAGAGCTAACATTTACTTCACAAACAAATCAACCAGACAAACAAAATATATTAAAAGAGGGAGCGGAAGACAAGATGGGGAGAGAATGGGAAGCACACAAACACAACATTTGAGAGCAGGGAGATGTGTGGAAGGGAGAGGGCTTGGGGGGAGGAGACGTGGGAAGGGGGGGAGGGAGAAGTATAAAACACAAGGACACCAAGGACTTCCAGGACAGAAGTTGGTATTTCAAAAAAGTGGAATTGGGGTGAAATTAGCAGGGGTAGAAAAGATCAAGGTTTTGGATTGGGGAAGATAAGAGATGGTGGTGAACAGCCGTTTTAAAGACCTGGAGGGAGGAGTGGGATTGAAGAGAGTGAGGGAGTTTGTTCCAGAGGCGGGAGAAAAGAGGAATGAAGGAGTGAAGGTGAGCAGAGAGTTTTGATTTTGGCAGTTTAACCATAAGAGGGTTGCAGGCAGATCTTGTGCGACCTGTAGGAATATTTGCGGGACAGAGCCCAGAGAGAGCTGGGGGGGCAAGGCCGGAGAGGAGTCGGTAGAAGACGGAAAGACCACCAACCTGCCTGCGGTGAGTGAGTGAGAGGCCCTTGGAGTTAGCTTCATCGCGGGAGATTCCAATGATCCTCTGAATGCTCTGTCTCCTGCATTCAAGTTTGCTTTGACAAGTGGAAACTTTTCCTCATAGTCAAGAAAAATAACAAGTACAGATGCATTCAAAGTACACAGCCCCCATGCCAAATAAATAAATAACATCCTCCAGCGTGGCAATGCCAGACTGGCTTCGCCCATACCTGGCGATGCCGCCGTGCAACACACAGAGACGGTATTGGGAGGGAGAGGTGTACAATAATTGATTGATTAATTGCGTAATTTAAATCAATCAATAATAATCGTAAAATAATTAATTTATTAATCAATTGGCTAATATCATATCTAAACCACTAGTATTTAATCCGAAGCTGCAACTTTTTGAAAATGAATTCAATAATTAATGAATCAAAAAAATTAAACAATTAATTGATTAATTGACGAATGAATAATTAATCAATTAATTGATTGTTTATCAATAAATCAAAAATATCCTTTATGGCCACATCACTTGGTCACTGTTGTGTCTGAATATCAGCTTCCTAGCTCAAAAGGTGCCTGAGATATTGCCCAGGTGAGAAAGAAAATAAATAATTGATTGATTGTGGAATTACGTTAATTAAGATAAGTGATTAATAATGAAAATAAATACATAGTAATCATAAAATAATTAAATTATTAATCAATTGGCTAATAGCATTGGTTTCATTGGCCAAACAGTTCAATCTTGGTTTCATCAGACCACAGAATCTTGTTTCTCACAGTCTGAGAGTCCTTTAGGTGCTTTTTTGCAAACTCCAAGCGGGCTTTCATGTGTCTTTCACCGAGGAAAGGCTTCCGTCTGGCCACTCTGCCATAAAGCCCAGATCGGTGGAGTGTTGCAGTGATGGTTGTCCTTCTGGAAGTTTCTTCCATCTCCACACAGGATCTCTGGAGCTCAGCCAGAGTGACCATCGGGTTCTTGGTCACCTCTCTCACCAAGGCCCTTCTCCCCCGATTGCTCAGTTTGGCCGGGCGGCCAGCTCTAGGAAGAGTCCTGGTTGTTCCAAACTTCTTCCATTTAAGAATTATGGAGGCCACTGTGCCCTTGGGAACGTTCAATGCAGCAGAGATTTTTTTGTAGGCTTCCCCAGATCTGTGCCTCGACACAATCCTGTCGCTGAGCTCTGCAGGTAGTTCCTTCGACCTCATGGCTTGGTTTTTGCTACTGATATGCATCGTCAGCTGTGAGACCTTATATAGACAGGTGTGTGCCTTTCCAAATCATGTCCAATCAATTGAATTTACCACAGGTGGACTCCAATCAAGGTGTAGAAACATCTCAAAGATGATCAAGAGAAATGGGAGGCACCTGAGCTAAATTTCAAGTGCCATAGCAAAGGGTATGAACACTTATGTCAATGTGATATTTCAGTTTTTTTCTTTTTAATAAATTTGTAAAACTTTCTAAAATCCTGCTTTCTCTTTGTCATTATGGGGTATTGAGTGTAGATTAATGAGGGAAAAAATGAATTTAAACGATTTCAGCATAAGGCTGCAACATAACAAAATGTGAAAAAAGTGAAGGGGTCTGAATACTTTCTGAATGCACTGTATACGTATATATATATACTGTATATATATAATTTTTAACAAACAGGAATTAGATTCCTGCGTGGGGCTAGTGTGAAAAATTCTGACTCAACCCGGGCCTCGAACCAAGGACCTCCATCACTTATGCGGTGACAGCCCACTGCGCTATTGAGCCAACGGAATCTCCTCAGAAATTTTCCACACTTAACCCTGCGAGCTTTATAATGGCCGATGTGTTACATGCCTGCTAGGCAGACCCCGGATGTGAGCATAAGTACATATGCGTATGTACGTGTAAGCAAGTATATGCAGAATACACAAGTATATGCAAGTATAACAAGTGTATACTGTATGTATATATATATATATATATATATATATGTATATATTATATGTGTTTGTGTCATTGTGTGTGTGTTTGTGTGTGTGTTTATGTGTGTTTATGTATGTGCGTGTATGTATGTATTGTTAATGTCCGGCTTCCTTCTTGTAGCTACAGTGCATTAAGTGGTCTTTATTTTGATCGTCAATGATATAATAATACAAATTAATATCAATTAACAATGTGTTGTTAATGATATCGAGACAATGGAAGCCCATGATGAAAAATTAAACGATGAAAATGAAACGTGTCTGCAATGAAAGTTTTGAAATGTTTTTGCACTATTTTGAAATTATCATTGAGAACAATCTAGAAATCATTGTATTTACATATTAAATGTGCTCCAAAATTACCAGCATATTATTTCGATCACATGGAGACTTCTGATTGGCTGTCGCAGAGGTGAATGAGCCTTGGCTCGGTGAGTCACTTGCTGTATTGTTCATGCTGATCCTCACGATATAATATTCATCGGGGGGGAATAAGGTGCATTTAAAAGAGTTAACACGGGAAGCTCCAGGAGAGCTTCTAAGGTCTGTGCCCTTCAAGGTTTCTTTTGATATGGATATCATGGGGATATATCTGCAGTATTCATTTAAATTATTCATTCGCCATGTCTATATGTAAAAAAGAAGTACCTGTCTGAACAGTTCCGTTTTGCATTTCACTGATGGGGAAAATCTGCATTTGGATCTTAACCCAAATCGAATTAGCTTGTTCTTGCCACTTATCCAACTCCTACACCAGGTTTTGTCATAACACGTCCAAAACTTTTTGAACTCATCGTGCTATATATCGTTTTCAGCTCTATCTCTCAATGGTGAAGAATCACTTAAAATTATAGTATCTGGATAAGTATCCATATCTTCACCAATATCTAATCAATTCGTCCTCGTCACACACCCAACCTGTCCACCAAGTTTTGTCTGAATCCGTCCAAAACTTTTTGAGATATCCTTCTCACAGACAGACAGAAAAACAGAAAAACAGGTGTGAAAACATAACCTCCGTCCACTTTCGGTGGCGCAGGTAACAACACCACAAACATGTCATTGAACCTTTGCCTATTTGTCTCCATGTGTATCATGTCTTCCATCTAAAAGCACTCAAAGAGTTCAATTGGTATTTTTACACTCATGACTTTTATGAACACATGTTTTTTGGCTTCATGTATAGTGCATGTCATTAATAAAAACATAAAATGTAAAGTACCTTTTGGTATTCACCGGTTAATAGGTCGATATGAAGTCCACACCTTTATATGTATATCCTTTCCATCCAAGTTCATCGACATTATGAACTAGCTAATACCACCCGTCACTTCGCTGATGGGAATATTAAGAGAAAGCGGATGAAAGAAAGAGGAGGAGGGGTGGGGGAGAGAGAGAGCGGGGGAATGAGAGGGGAGGAGAGAGAGAGAGGGCTGGGGGAGTGAGTAGAGGGTAATTCTAAAAGGTAAATCTAGAGAGTAATTCTAGAGGGGCATTCTACAGGATAATTCTAAAGGGTTGTAAAGGGTAATTCTAATGGGTTGTAAAGGGTGATTCTAAAGGGTTGTAAAGGGTAATTCTAATGGGTTGTAAAGGATAATTCTAAAGGGTTGTAAAGGGTAATTCTAAAAGGTTCTAAAGAGTAATTCTAAAAGGGAAATTCCAAAGGGTGATTCTAAAGTGTAATTCTAAAGGGTTGTAAAGGGTAATTCTAATGGGTTGTAAAGGATAATTCTAAAGGGTTGTAAAGGGTAATTCTAAAAGGTTCTAAAGAGTAATTCTAAAAGGGAAATTCCAAAGGGTGATTCTAAAGTGTAATTCTAAAGGGTTGTAAAGGGTAATTCTAATGGGTTGTAAAGGATAATTCTAAAGGGTTGTAAAGGGTAATTCTAAAAGGTTCTAAAGAGTAATTCTAAAAGGGAAATTCCAAAGGGTGATTCTAAAGTGTAATTCTAAAGGGTTGTAAAGGGTAATTCTAATGGGTTGTAAAGGATAATTCTAAAGGGTTGTAAAGGGTAATTCTAAAAGGTTCTAAAGAGTAATTCTAAAAGGGAAATTCCAAAGGGTGATTCTAAAGTGTAATTCTAAAGGGTTGTAAAGGGTAATTCTAATGGGTTGTAAAGGGTAATTCTAAAGGGTTGTAAAGGGTAATTCTAATGGGTTGTAAAGGATAATTCTAAAGGGTTGTAAAGGGTAATTCTAAAAGGTTCTAAAGAGTAATTCTAAAAGGGAAATTCCAAAGGGTGATTCTAAAGTGTAATTCTAAAGGGTAATTCTAAAGGGTTTTGTTCGTTTCTGGGCTATGCCTATTTCATATTAAAAATTCCAAACTGACCTGCTTCCTTCATACATGGGTGCGATATTTTCTATATGCAGTGATATAAGGTTTTCTAAGGTATATTTAATTATGAGAAAGGTTTATTTATTTTATGAGAATATTTATCGAGTTTATTTATGAGAAAAGATTATTTATCAATGGTGATCTAAGATATTTTGTGGAGCTTGTACATGCAGGACATACATTAGTAGACTCCAGTGTACTTTAACATGAATTACAAGGACATTAGTAGATAATGGACAATTACATATGGCATTTGGGATTTTAACATGGGATTCCTTGCATTACCTTGCATTGTAATGCATTACCTTTTAAACCTTGCATTACCTTAACTTGCATTGTAATGCATTACCTTTTAAACCTTGCATTACCTTAACTTGCATTGTAATGCATTACCTTGCATTACATTAACATTACCTTGCATTACCATGGGATTCCTTCTCTGTGCAGAACCAAGGGTTCAGGTGGGAACACTAACCGGCCAACCCTGTTTAACTGAACTGATGGCTCTCGATGCTCGGTGTTTCTCATTTTCTAACTGGACAACATATTTAATCCTTAAACATCAACAAAATGCAAGTTTGTTACCATGGACAAATCAATGCAGTGCACGGGATTTGAATGTGAGATGGCAGCATCAGGAAATAGCAGCTCGTATGTTAATGCCGGACAAGCCAACTGTCGACCATTGCACTCTGCTACAGTAGTTAGGACATCGTTAGCAACACAGGATAGCATCTGCGTTTTCATCCATGAAGCATGTGGTCTCGAGCTATTGTAGTCCTTTTCAAAGCGCATTTGCTTGTAAAGTTATACAATCTTGTACTTTAAGTGTATATTTTTTAATAATGTAATAAACTACACAATATTGGCCACTTGTATGTAATGAGGTAATAACGAAATAATTATTGGGTAGCAGGATAGCTGTATTTCAGCTACCTCTGGAGTGACATCCCTGCAAGTCTTAGGCTCAGCTGGCTCCGGCTCACAGTACCTGGTATAGGTCCCTTGTCCAGGGTAACGGGCCTTGTTCAGGTAATGCCTTGTGGGGGAAGGCTCTTTCGGCTAAGGCTATGAGAAGGACACTCAGACACCAAACCGTACCTGTAGGTCAGCCTGGGCAGCGCTACATCGTGAATAAATGTGCCCGTGAAAGTCAGTGGTGGCACCAATTTAGCTGTGTCCGCTTTGGACATCAAGGGCAACCGTCATCATACCGACAACCTAGCCAGTCTGCTATGCCTATGTACATTAGACTTCACTTTTAATTTACTGCACCGACAGCCAATTATGCCCAAAGGAATAGAGAGTGGGAGCGGGATAGCACACACCTTTATCACTTAAATCGCTTCTCTGTGCAGGTTTTTCCTTTCATTGGCTCCAGTTCACCTGCTTACCTGCTCACCACCCATTTTTTACCTATACAGTCATCGCACAATGCACAATGCTTAGTGACCACACCAACGATGGGAAGAGATTTATCGAAGGCGACGACTCACACCATGTAATGAGCAAAGGAGCATCACAGACCATCTCCAGGGCACTTGACTGTTATAGTGCAGCGGAATAGCAAAAATTTAAGAAGAATTGTGCATTTTGTGATGGAAGCACCAAATTTGGCACAATGATAGAATGTTATATTTAGAACATTTTCAGATATGGAACCACTTTGAAATTCACCCAAGGTTGCCGCCATATTGGATTTCAAAATGGCGGCTTTAAAAATCTGTAACCCTTAGGGGGGGTGGCGGAAACAAATCCTACAGGCACAATTATTGCCCCATTCACCCTATATCTTTTCTAACATCAGTAGACACATTACAGCGGCGATTCTGAGCTCAAGGGAACATCTAGGGGTCTGGGGAGTGAAAAATTTGAAAATTTCGGCCAAAAATACCCCTAAAAGAGGTCATTTGGTGTCAAATTTCAGGGGGAGTCGTGTATTGTCCTGTAGATAAAACATGCTGGTCCGTTGATTAACCCCTAATTAAACGACTTTTTTGTTTGTTTGCTCCATCCAGGTTTCAATCATGTCGAAGCAGTTCAAGTTAGTTCATGTTACCAAGCATGTAACTTCAACGCCAAAGACGCCACTGGACTGGGAACTCTGTGTTCTGTGTCAAGTTGATATAGGAGAGTCCCTACAGTGTCCTGCTGTCACGAAAAGAACTGATGCAGGTGCTGGATACAAGACACTTGAAGACAATCTATCAGCATTCAATAAACTAGGCAAGCTGCCACAAGACGTGGACTTGCAACGACTGGATGAAGGCCAAGGGATAGCTGCCACTCTAGCTGCCCACCAAGCCAAGTGGCACAAGTCATGCAGGGTGAAATATAACACTACCAAGCTACAGCGGGTACAGAAGAGAAGTCATTCAGAGGGAAGCCCTATCCCCAGTACAATCACAGATAAGTACAAGCTTACTAGGTCTCAGGCAGCTTGTGTTGATAGCATATGCGACAATTTGTGCTTCTTCTGCCAGCAAGAGCTTGGTTTGGAGTTTCATCAAGCAGCGACATTGGAACTAGATAAACACGTTCGCAAGGCTGCAGAGTTTCTTCAGGATACCACTTTGTTAGCCCAACTGAGTGCTGGGGACATGGTCGCAAGAGAGGCCAAGTACCATAAGAAATGTTTGACATCCCTATACAACCGCGTGAGGGCAGCAAAAAAGCTTGCTGAGCAAAGCCAGAGCACGGTAGATGTCATTTCAGCAATAGTCCTTGCTGAACTGGTAACGTACATAGAGGAAACTGCTAAAGAAGAAGACACTGCTCCTGTATTCAAGATGGCAGACCTCACCAAGCTCTACACAATGAGAATGGAACAGTTCGGAGTTGTGCTGGAAACACGAGTCCATACAACCAGACTCAAGGAGCGTATCCTGGCACACTTCCCTGATCTGCAGGAGCACAGGCAGGGAAGAGATGTCCTGCTGGTGTTTCAGGAAGACATTGGCAGTGCATTAGCCAAGGCATGTCAACATGATATTGACAGTGATGTTGTGCACCTGGCACGAGCTGCAGGGATTATAAGGAAGGATATGTTCCAGTCATCTCAGCCTTTCAATGGGTCCTTCTCAAACAAATGTCAAGAAGAGTCTGCGCCACAACTGCTGCTGACAATGGTCTCCATGATTTTAGAGGGCGCAGGCATCAAAGATCAGGCATGTCAGTCATCGGCATCGGCGTCTGTGACAATAGCTCAACTTCTCAAATACAACAGTGTGAAGCATGAGAGGAGAGGTGCAGGCACAGACGTACAACACAGCATTAGTCAAGAGACTCCTTTGCCAATATATCTTGGCTTGATGCTTCATGCCCATACGAGAAAGAGGGAACTGGTTGACACATTATCTGGACTAGGGATCAGCATTGCCTATGATAGAGTGCTACGGATCTCTGCAGAGCTGGGGAACGGGGTCTGTCAGCGCTTTCGGGCGGAGAAGGTGGTCTGTCCCCCAAAGCTCCGCGGTGGAGTGTTCACCACATCAGCTGTGGATAATATAGACCACAATCCCAGTTCCACGACAGCACACGACTCCTTCCACGGAACTGGTATTTCATTGATACAACATCCAGACTATGACAATCAAGGCACAGACCGAGGTATTGTCATCATCGGGGGTGTCTCAAATGTCAAGACTGTGGAGGACCTTCCACGGTATTACACAGATGTACAACCAGTTAGTTCACTTGCCAAAAGCCACCCTGTACCAGCTGGAACCCAGGCGTCGCTGCAGAGGAATCCTGCACAAGCTGAACTGGATAAAGAGAAGAGGTGGCTCCAGACTGTGAAGGATGCATGTGACAGTGGTGACACACAGAATCCAGGAAACATTTCTTGGGCTGCACATCACGCAGAGAACCAATCGGCCAAGGATACTAGTATCACAGTCACACCCACTGCCTTGCTTCCCCTCTTCCATGACCAAGCCCACTCAGTGGCAATGATCCGCCATGCCATGGATGTCGTGAAAGCAGCGATCAATGAGCTAAACCCTGGACAGATACCCGTCGTCACACTGGACCAACCACTTTATGCGATCGCCAAGCAGGTGCAATGGAACTGGCCAGACACACATGGTGAAGATCTCTTTGTGGTCATGCTGGGTGGTCTACACACAGAGATGGCAGCTTTGAAGACAGCAGGAGACTGGCTGCAAGACAGCGGTTGGACACAGGCATTGGTTCAGGCAGAGATAGCAACAGCTGGCACAGCAGACTCCTTCTTGCGTGCAGCTCACGTCAGCCGTACAAGACGCGCCCACCAAGTAACTGTTGCTGCCCTACACATACTGCAGCATCGTGCATATGACATATACAACGAAAGAGCAACTGCAAGAGATGAGGAACCATTGGAGTTCGAGGCATGGTGTGACCAGAGAGCAGCGGCATGTCCACAGTTTCAGTACTGGGCCACTGTACTTAACCTGGAGCTCTGTATACTCCTCTACATACGTTCACTGAGAGAGTCCAACTTCACGCTGTACATGGACACCCTACCAGAGCTAGCTGCATGGTTCGCTGCATTGGGCCATATCCACTATGCTCGCTGGTTACCAGTCCACATCAGGGACATGGTTGGCATTGCAGAGAAACACCCAGATGTTGCTGCCAAGTTCCATGCGGGGCACTTCACACCCAAGAAGACTAGGCATGCTTTCTCCGCCATCTCCCTAGACCAGGCTCATGAACAAAACAATGCCACGGTCAAAGGCGATGGCGGGGCAGTGGGCCTAACTGAAAATCCAAGTGCCCTTCGACGGTGGATGGTGGCTGGCCCCGAAGTTGCTCGGGTCATCACAGAATTTGAGACCTCACAGCAACTGCGCCAAAGGGGAGAGCACACCCACCACCATGAGCAAACCGACAGTGTGCAGAAGAAGTTCGTCCAAGATGTCCGTGCACTGACAACAGTCATCGAAGAGATGGGCAGCCCCTTTGAAGAAGAAAGCACAGATTTGCTGGTCCTGGGCACACTGGAGATCTTGGGCCCAGCTGTTGTAGATACTGTGCGTACAGCTTTACAGATTGGGAGAGATCAGTTCCATTCATTTGAGAAGGAACGTCTGGCAGACAGATCCAAGCCACTCAATGATGTCATCAAACGCAACAACCTCCCGTTGTTTTCATCCATCAAGGTCAAAGCTGCCCAGAAGAGCAAACAACAAGTAGCCTCTGCAAAGAGTGATTCAGAGCTCTTCTCCAGACTATACATCGCATGCCAAACCAGAGATGGGGGTCTCGAGCAGTTCTTCAAACATGAGAACAGCGCACATCCGCCAGCACTCTCGCAAAATGGACAGCTCCGCTTTGGTTCCAAAGCTGACTTGTTGCAGCCCTTAGAACAGCTTGTCGAAACAAAGTCGGACCCACCACAAGTATCTTCTGTGATCCTCGATGGAGCTGTAATAGTTCAAATGCTGAGCCCAGGCCAGACCAAAACATTTCTTGACTATGCCACAAAAGTATTCGTTCCATACATTATGTCACAGCTTCAACATCGATCTCGTCTCGATCTAGTGTGGGACCGCTATGCAAAGTCAGGCAGCCTGAAGGCAACTGCAAGGACCAACAGAGGCAAGGGAATACGCAGACGTGTCACTGGCTCTGCCCTCCTACCAGGCAACTGGCACAGTTTCCTCCGTGTCGACGAGAACAAGGAGGAACTCTTCAGCTTTCTGTCTAAGCAGGTCACGGAGTCCATCGATGTGCCAGACAAACAGCTGATTGCTACTGACGGTGAACAGGTAATGTGCATGATGTATGTTAGTGTGTGTTAGTGAAAGTGTGTGTATGTGTCTGGGTGGTGAGAGTGGGTGCGTGCCTGCTTGTGTGTTTGAGAGTGTGTGTACAATCTTCTGTGGTTTCAGTACATATTATACAATGTATTATTGATTTATGCTGTTGTAGAGTAAATTCTTACCCACATATGTGTATTCTTTTCATATAATTTAATTTTGATTATATAATCCCGATTTGTATTATCTATTCGGAAGAATATTTTGTATTGTATATATAATCTTTAGCTGTCCACGGTACACTCCCTCAAATTGTTAAGAAAGGCCTATTGGCCATAGTGTTCTTGAATTGCTTTTTTCTTTCCTGGCATCTTGGGGGAGTGTACACGAACAGGCTACTGTTATATGTGCAATGTCATATTGTATGATTTCATGTGTTTGATGCCAAGTAAATAACAATAATAATAATAATAATAATAATAATAATAATTGCCCTGTATTTATGTACTTGAAATAATGTACTAAAATAAATTAATAAATGTTATGCAGATTCATGTCAGGTTTTATTCGTGACCACCTACACCAAAGGAATTCACATTTAATTTACATCACGGTATTGTTCATGCTTACACCAACAGGTCATTGCTGTACCACCATGTGCAGACACAGCCGCTTTGGCCCCGTGCAATCACGAGGAAGCAGACACGCGCATGATGCTCCACGCAGCAGCTGCTATGAAATCTGGACACCGCAGAGTACTCATCCGCACCGTGGACACAGATGTGGTGGTTCTCGCTGTGTGGATGGCCCAGGAGCTTAATGAGGTAGTGGACGAACTCTGGTTAGCGTTTGGAACCGGAAAGAACTTCTGCTACATAGCAGCACACGAGCTGTCTGCTACCCTGGGACCAGACAAAGCCAAGGCACTGCCAATCTTCCATGCAATCACAGGGTGTGATACCGTCTCGAGCTTTGCAGGTCGTGGCAAGAAAACAGCATGGGCAGTATGGGAAACTTTTCCAGAAGTGACCAATGCATTCCTGGACCTGGCATCTGCACCAAGTGAGATCTCTGAGGATACACTGGCAACCCTGGAGAGATACGTAGTGCTTCTGTACGACCGCACATGCACATGTTCTGAGGTGAATCTGGCAAGAAAGAAACTCTTTGTAACGTATTATTCTGACTTGTATTTGCATTGTTGTTGTGGTTTATCGGACGCGCTTATTCGTCAGACACGAGTGAATCATCACCGCGTCAATAAACGCGCTTTCCGCTTCCGGCACGATGGAGTCTGCTTGAGTTCGTTACATGGTGTCAGAAGTTCGTTGATATTCATGCCATAAGCCGCCATTCGTCTCCATAAATATGGCATCTCCGAACTTTGATCATCCCTCGATCGACTGGGAGAGTCTGGATCTCTACCAGGAGTTTTGCCGGTTCAGAAATCACGTCAGTTTTGTCTTGTCAGGGCCACTCGCAGACATAACGAAGCCTCGTCAAGCAGGATGGCTCGGAACGTGGATCGGCGAACAAGGTCGTCAAATCTACCAAACTCTATCTTGGGAGGAAGGAGAGAAAGACGACCCGCAGGAAGTGCTGAACAAATTCCAGAACTATGTGCAGCCCAGAAAGAACAAAAGAGTTGCCAGACACCGACTGAAACAAAGGCGCCAGCGGAGTGGTGAGTCTTTTGATCATTTCATAAAAGATCTGAGGATAATTCTCATGGATTACGATTACCAAGACCCAGACGACATAATCGTCGATTGCATCATTGATGGCAGCCATGATAAGAGGGTCCAAGAGAAATTACTCGATAGGGGTGAGGAGCTCTCACTAGCTAAAGCTATAGAAATTGGCCAACAGCTAGAGCTCTCGCAGAAACATATGAGAATAGTCCGAGATGAAGATGCTCTCATCTCAGCCCTCAGATCTGAAAACGAACGAACTCAGCACCAGACTCAACGTTGTAAGAGCAAGCCTGATAGGCATACACAAGCCACCGAGCTGTTCAAAGCTGAGAATCGGTTTCGGAATGACGGTCCCTGCAGCAAATGTGGCCAGTCAGTGCACAGGCAAGCCAAGTGTCCAGCAATTAATTCTAGCTGCTCCTACTGCAAGAAGCCTGGTCACTGGTTTGCGGCGTGTCGGAAGAGACTGCGCGACCTAAAGTCCCTTGATGAGGAGACCAGTCTAGATCATGTAGATCTTCCTCAAGAACTCGTCAAGGAATCTGAAATTTTAAGGATCTCCGCTCTACAACCAAGCATCAATACGGCTACTCATGACAAGTGGGCACAGACCGTCACGTTGCTGGGTCAGCCGACTCGGTTCCGGATTGACACGGGTGCAAGGTGCAACACACTAACACTCAACGATTACCAGTTAGTCCAGCACCTCGCAGGCGATCTACAATCGTCGCATAAAGTTCTTAAAACATACTCGAACCATACTATCCATCCTGTCGGTACCGTGACACTCCCTCTCTCTCACAAAAACAAGACCGTTAGAGCCAGTTTTGAGGTCATTGACCTCGATCAGAAGAATGTAA
This sequence comes from Myxine glutinosa, assembly GCF_964187855.1. NCBI lineage: Eukaryota > Metazoa > Chordata > Myxini > Myxiniformes > Myxinidae > Myxine > Myxine glutinosa. The sequence goes on along the minus strand of NC_136263.1, from coordinate 93,911,060 downwards.
TGTCAGGCGCTACCTCGGAAGCCCTAGGCCTCATTGTCAAGCTCGATAAGTTGTCTCTTGTTCAGCCTCTAGTCAATGTGTCTCAGGAAGCAGTAATCTCTGAGTTTCCAGAAGTTGCCAAGACAACTGGAACTCTTCCCGGAACTTATCGGATCAAGCTTGTAGAAGGGTCACAGGGAGTAGTTCACGCTCCTCGCAGACAGCCTGCAGCATTGAGAGAGCAAATAGTTGACAAGCTACAAGAGATGGTCACCGAAGGTCACATCGCGAAGGTAGAACGACCGACTGAGTGGGTGAGTTCCATGGTAGTAGCTCTTCGCAACGGCAAAGTCCGCATCTGTATAGACCCCAAAGACTTAAACAAGTGCACAAAACGTGAGCACTACCCAATGAGAACTGTTCAGGAAGTTTTAGCTCAAATCCCTGGAGCCAAAGTATTTTCTGTGCTTGACGCCCGCAGTGGGTTCATGCAAATTCGCCTTGACGAGCCTTCTTCATTCTTGACCACGTTCAATACACCTGTAGGGAGATACCGCTGGCTGCGTCTCCCTTATGGATTGAGGTGCTCGCCGGAGATATTCCAGCGAATCATGGACCAGATGCTAGAAGGGATAGAATGGGCAACAGCGGTAATGGATGACATTTTAGTTGCTGGTCGTGACATCACCCACCACGACTGTGTACTGAAGCGAGTTATGCAACGAGCTACAAGTTATAACCTGCAACTAAACTTCCGAAAATGCCTCATCCGGCGAACCTCAGTCCCTTATGTAGGCCACCTGCTTACTGCAGAAGGAGTGCTACCAGATCCATTCAAGACGAAGGCAGTTGAGAAAATGCCACGTCCAACAGACAAACAAGGCGTCAAGCGTTTCCTTGGATTCGTTCAGTATTTAGGGAAGTTTATCCCCAACCTAAGTGACACAAGCAAGCCTCTCCGTGATCTCTGCAAGGCGGACGTGGAGTTCTCCTGGCAGTCAGCCCAGGAGCTGTCCTTCAAGAAGCTGAAGCAAGCATGTATTTCGGCCCCGGTCCTTCAGTACTACGATGTAAGTCAGCCAGTTGAAATACAAGCCGATGCCAGCCAAAACGCTGTAGGAGCCTGTTTGCTCCAGAATGGCAACCCTATAGCGTTCACATCACGCAGTATGACCGATACTGAGTGTCGCTACGCTATGATTGAGAAGGAAATGCTCTCAATCGTCCATGCAACAGAAGCATTTCACTACTATATCTTTGGAAAATCAGTAGTGGTATATAATGACCATAAACCCCTTGAGGAAATCTTCAAGAAGCCTCTCCTATCTTCTCCCATGCGTTTACAGCGTATGTTGCTCAAGCTTCAACGGTATGACTTGGAGGTTAACTACTGCCGTGGTTCTGAGATGGTGCTCCCCGACACATTGTCCCGTGCACCTCTACCGGACACCGACTCAGAAGCTGGGAAAGACCTTGAGCCTGTGAACATGTTCCAGTTCCTTGCGATCACGAGTGGGAAATACCTCGAAATCCAGGAAGCTACTCTGAGTCAAATGAGCCTTCTCTGCGGTGTCATTGCAAGTGGATGGCCTGACTCCCGAAAGGAAGTCCCAGCACAGGTCCGTCCGTACTTTGACTCCAGAACGCAATTGGCAGTCTCAGACAGTGTTGTCTACAAAGGCATGCGCCTTGTCATCCCGCCAAGCCTCAGACCCAGAATGCTGAGCTTGATTCATGAATCGCACCTCGGAGTGAACAAGTGTAAGCAGCGTGCTCGCGAGGTCATGTATTGGCCCTCAATGAACTCTGACATCGAAGAAACTGTACGGAATTGTTGCAAGTGTGCAGAGTATCAAAGCGCTCAGCAACGGGAGCCTCTCTTGCCGACTTACACGCCTGATCTTCCATTCATCGAAGTTGGAAGCGACGTTTTTGACTTCGAATCAAAGCAGTATTTGCTCACGGTCGATTATTACTCCAAGTTTGTGGAGGTGGATTGCCTCAAGGACATTACAGCTCGCTCTGTAATCGAAGCTCTCAAGCAGCAGTTTTGTCGACATGGTATTCCAGAGAAGCTGCGAAGCGATTCCCGAAGTCAGTACACGTCAGAGGAATTTTCTCAGTTTTGCAAAGAATATGGCATAACTCACGACATTGTGTCCCCCAAGCACCAACGTGCCAATGGAGAGGCAGAAAGAGCGATCCAGACAGTGAAAAGGCTCTGGAAGAAGTCAGCAGATAAGTACTTAGCCCTGTTAGACTACCGCACCACTCCACTTGAAGGAATAAACTTGTCCCCGGCTCAGCTCCTAATGGGAAGACGCCCCAGAAACACACTGCCTTGCAACCGCACTCTTCTCATGCCTGCGCGGTATGACCATCACCTTGTGAGATCACGCCTTGACACACAGAAGGAGAAACAAAAATACTATCATGACAAGCCATCTATGTCAGATTTGCCACCGCTCCAGCCGGGAGACAGTGTTAGGATGTTGCCAAACCCGGAGGCCAGGCATTGGATTCCGGCTGTAGTTGAGGCGCGCCACAACAGCCCCCGGTCATATTTGCTGAGGACCCCAAACAATGTGTACCGGCGTAACAGGCTCCATCTCCGCAGAGTGCCTCATTCAGCCAATGTTGGCCCGGTGTGAAGTCAGCCACTCTCTCGCTTTTACTCTTCCCAGGACATGAGGGACTTCCCTGATCCCACCACTCAACAGGACACCCCAGTGGGGAACTGCTGCAAGTCCCCAAGTCCAAGTGAGCAAGCATCTGAATCCCAAAGTCTCCCAACAGTGTCATCGCCTCGAGCCACTGCATCTCCCAGAAATACCAAGTTCATCACAAGGAGCGGCAGAGCGGTTAACCCTCCCAGACGTCTGGATCTTTAAATTTAAATCAATTGATTCACGTGATCTGAATGTGATGCTGTTTGTTAATTAATTCAGTGTAAGTTTTACTTTATAGAGTTATTTGCTTTGCTGGTTTCCTTTAAAGTGGCTTCCTTGAAAGAAAGGAGGATGTAACGTATTATTCTGACTTGTATTTGCATTGTTGTTGTGGTTTATCGGACGCGCTTATTCGTCAGACACGAGTGAATCATCACCGCGTCAATAAACGCGCTTTCCGCTTCCGGCACGATGGAGTCTGCTTGAGTTCGTTACACTCTTTGCAAAGAAATCTCGATCCATTGAAGCAATACCTCCAACACAGGCCGCCCTAGTACAACACGTGAAGAGAGCAACTTACCAGGGTGGACATTGTTGGGGACAGTCTCTTGTCCCACACTGCTATCTCCCATCACCATGCGACTGGGGGTGGGTGGACAATGACGGACAGTTCGATCCTCTGTGGACAACACTACCAGAAGCTGCCAAATCCTGCTATGAACTCATCTGTTGTGGGTGCGAAAAAGGTTGCAGTGGGAGATGCAAGTGCAAGAAAGCGGCTCTGAAATGCACAGCACTGTGTGCCTGTGATGGTGACTGCTCACATTGAGTTGGAACTGTGACACTTGGCATGACTTGATGCAATACGCTCGCTAGTTCTCTTGCTGAACGTGTGTATACAATGTACGTAATATGGGATTATCAGTTGCTTATGTGCATTAAAACATATTTCAATACAACCATTCAATTCATTGACCTCAGAAATGTACATCTAGACACCAGAATCAAGTATCTAGCTGGCATAGAACCAGAGATATCGGTCAGCAGATTTTCGGAAGCCGCCATCTTGGAATCCAATATGGCGTCAGTAAATCAATTTCCGCCATCTTGAAATCCAATATGGCGTCAGTAAATCAACTTCTAAGTAGAACCATTCAATTCCTTGACCTCAAGTTTGTACATCCAGACACTAAAATCAAGGCTGTAGCTGGTATAGAACCAGAAATATTTGTAATTAAAGATTTTTAAGCCGCCATTTTGAAATCCAATATGGCGGCCACATTGGGGTGAATTCCAAAGTGGTTCCATATCTGAAAATGTTCTCCATATAATATTCTATCATTCTGCCAAATTTGGTGCTTCCATCACAAAATGCACAATTGGTTTGCTATGCCGCTGCACTATTACATCTACTGAGCTACATTTTTTTTACAGCAAGTGCCTTGGAGATAGTCGACTGCAGTCATACAGATCACATCACCCTGTACACAATGACCTTGTAGTATATCAAACGGAAAGGTCCATTGAGAATTTATTTTGAATATTTTCAATCGATTCAGGGTAAGGTTTGAGATGTGTGCTGCCCTCACTAATAGCTTAGCCGACAATCTCCAAGGAGTCACGATCTCCAAGGAGTCACGCCCATGTTAAGACCCATTGCATATAGAGTGCTGTTGAGTTGCTTGATGGTCTTTATCGAAATAGATGGAATATTTTCAGACTGACTCAGAAACTCAGCAAAAAGCATAGATCAAAAAATGGGTGAAAAGGACCACAGCTCCTGTTGATTGTTACCACATAACCAAAAAGCTAGATCAGTCAATCACCAGTATGAACATGAACTCCCAGGGGCACGGCCATGGCCCCAGAAATGATGCAAACTATAACTCAATATTTGCATACACATTAATAAAAATGAACTCTCTTAAGACAATTACAAATCAATTTGGTGGTATGGTTTCAAGTAAGATATTGTTACGTGTGTGGGGGTCGGGAATGAAATACCTTAGTTGAGATAGAATTGTGTAGAATTAGTGTGCTCTGTATGCCGTGAAGCCACCTCAATGTATCTAAGTTAGGGCCGAATGTCTGTGTAAGCGGTTGTGTGTCTTCGTACGAGGGGCGAAGTAGTGTTAATTAGGTAGGGCTTAAGAATAATCCCCAGTGTGTAATTGCCCTGTGATTTTCCCAATGTTTTATTACAATTAAAAAGCACAACAATTATAACCACCCCATTCACCGACAGTATGACCGGACATGCCGATCTACAGAGGAACCCCGCCCAGTTTAACATTCCCAAAGGACGGCTAGGACATGCCCCGAGCTTCGTCAGTGGGCATCAATAATGGCCGTGAGGCCATGCCCCGAAGGACGATTAGTTAGGACGATTCAATGGCGCTTGATGATTGGAGCGAGCATGACGTCAGAGGGAATGATCGAGAACGGAGGAGGAAAAAGCGAAGGGATCGCGATTGTTCGCTCTTTCTCGTGCTGGCATCGTGACGAGCGGTCACATTTCCTTGCTCTCTCCCTCTTGGTCCTGCTTTGGTTCGTGTGCGCTCTTGGAAGGGGCTGGTGAGAGAAAGCGGTTCGGGACGGTCGGAGCTCGGTGCAGCCGAAAGTGCAGGACCGAGGGAGGCAATCCTACATGCTGACATAAAAAAAAAAAAACATTGTATACAAGATTGAGGCTCGTGTAAGAGCTAACATTAATAACAAAAACAAACAAACGGACACAAGACAAAATAAAGGGAGTGGTAGACAAGATGGGGAGAGATGGGGAAGCACACAAACACAACATTTGAGAGCAGGGACATTGGGAGATCTGTGGGAGGGAGAGGCAAAAAAAAAAAAAAACATGGATTACCAGGGTGAAACTGCTAGGGCTTCCAGGAAAGAAGTCGGTATTTCAGAAAAGTGGATCTGGGATGAATTAGCAGGGGTAGAAAAGATCAAGGTTTTGGATGGGGGAAGATAAGAGATGGTGGTGAACAGCTGTTTTAAAGACCTGGAGGGATGAGTGGGATTGAAGAGAGAGAGGGAGTTTGTTCCAGAGGCAGGAGAAAAGAGGAATGAAAGGGGGAAGGTGAGCAGAGAGTCTTGATTTTGGCAGTTTCACCAGAAGAGGGTTGCAGGCAGATCTTGTGCGACCTGTAGGAGTACTTGGGGGACAGAGCACAGACTGGGCTGGGGGATTGGGGGGCTAGGCCAGAGAGGAGACGGTAGAAGACAGAAAGACCACCTACCTGCCTGCGGTGAGTGAGTGAAAGGCCCTCACAATCGGCTTCATCGCGGGAGATTCCAATGATTCTGAAAGCTTTGGTTTCAACAGTGTGATGCCGAGCGAGGTGTGAGGCACGAGCACCGGCAAAGAGGGGAGAGCAGTATTCCATTGAGCTGCGGATGAAAGCCTTGTATGTGGTGAGGAGCTCAGGTGTGCCAAGAAAGGACTTCACACGATGGAGAATGCCCAGTCGGCGACTGGTTTTGGAGGCTAGCTTGGAAATGTGGTTTTCCCAGGAAAGATCATGGCAGATTGTGAGACCCAAGAGATTGAGTGACAGAACTTTTTGGAGAGGATTGTTGAGAAAGTAGATGGGAGCGTTGTCCAGACGGTCTTTTCGAAGAGACATAGTGAGAGTGTGAGATTTGTCAGGATTGTATGACATGTTCCACTTGTTTGACCAGTCTGTGATTTTAACCAGGTCTGCAGAGAGTGAAGAGGCTGCTGCCTGCCAAACTGAGGGATGAGGTATGGAGTGGCAGAGTGGAGTCATCAGCAAAGAGATAGAGAGGTTTTTTTTCCAGAAAGTTGGAGAGATCATTGATGAACACCAGAAAAAGCACAGGGGCCAGAACACTACCTTGGGGAACTCCAGCCTGAACAGGAAGGGGAGATGAGAGAAATACATTCAGGGCCACACGTTGAATACGACCAGAGAGGAAGTCCGCCAGCCATGCGTGGAGATTTCCATGGATACCATAGGAGGAGAGTTTGGTGAGCAGAGCGGGGTGCCAGACCATAATCGAAGGCACGTGATATGTCAAGGGAGACAGTTCTAATTTCCTGTTTGACATTGAGGACCTCCATCCATTGTTGAGACAGCAGAAGCAGCATGTCCAGAGTAGAGTGACCTGGTCTGAATACAAATTGATGATCAGAGATCAAGCCATTGGAGAAGAGGAAGGATTTGATATCCGAAGCAAAGATGGATTCCATGACTTTGCTGATGATTGGGAGCAGGCTGATTAGTCTGCAGTTGCAAGGATCTATTTTTGCACCTTTTTGTGTACAGTGGTAGTGTTTGCTGATTTCTAAGCTGAAGGCAGATAACCTTGAGCAAAAGAGAGGGTGAAGAGAACAGAGAGAGGTTGTGAAAGAGCGGCAGAGCAGGCTTTTTGGACCCGTGGGCTGATGCCGTCTGGTCCAGTTGCAGAATCAGAGTCGAGGATTGACAGAAACCTCTCCACCTTGTCAGGAGAGAAGGACACAGAGTCCAGGGGCAGCTGGGTTTGACTGGGTAAAGTGGGTACAGAGAGAGATGGGTTTGGGACACAAGATTTTGAGGCAAACAGAATTGAGGCATTCAGCTTTTTCATGTGCAGGGCCAGCTTTGTAGCTGTTTGAGGTAAGGGAGGGCATGGTGGGGGAACAAACACCAGAAACAGATTTGACCAGATGCCACCAGGATTTGGAAGAGGGAGACAGGTTGGAGAGTTCACTTTTGAGAGTGGTTAGATGTTGTTTCCTGGCTCTCCTGAGGGTAGACACAGACTTGTTCCTGGCTTTATGAAAGGAAATGAGATTACCTTCCGTTGGCCTTGCCTTCCAGGAGGTGAAGGCAAGTTGTTTCCGGGCAACTGCCTCACCACAAGATTCAGTGTACCATGGATGGGAGGAAGGGTATGACAACTGAAGACGAGATGGGATAAATCTGTGAATGAGGGAGAGCAGTTTCCTTTGGAAGAATTCCCAGGATGAGTTTATGTCAGAGGCAGTAGAGATGGGAGACCAGTCCAGATGATTTATGGCTGTTTGAAGACCATGCCAGTTGGCCTGATTGGAATGCCAGACTCGTCGACGCTGAGGAGGCTCTCTGAGAATGGTCAGAGAGATGTCCACTTTAACAAGCACATGATCAGATGAGCCGATTGGAGCAGAAGAAGAGCAGCAGACATTTGCAGGGAAGTTTGTCATCACCATGTTTGGAAGAGAACATGCTCAGTTGACTGAGATCCGGGTTGGGAAATTGACAGATTGCGTCAGTCCCAATGAATTGACCTCAAATATTTCATTCCTCACTTCTTCCATCTATGGCACATCTTCCAGGAGCTGTTCCGTTTCACTATTCCCTCCAGGACTTCAAACAAGCATGGACACCGGGGGATGTTTAACATCCACCAAATAATTCTGGCAGATTGGACTCACATTTAACGTCCATCCGAGGAACTGCGCAGACATTCATGAATCACCCTGCCTGTGAAATACCAGGATGGCAGTTTGTAGTTGGGACGAGATTCAAATCCAGGCAAGATAGCTTCGAGGCTTGAGCAACAGATAGCAAGATAGCTTGAGCAACAAAAATGCGTACCCTTAGGCCATCCTTCCAGCCAGTGTGTAGTTTACATATAGTACATTTCCAAACCTTGTCTAAAACACTATTGCCACATTCTTGGGGTGATACTTTGATCTTGAGACAGTTGTAAAAAATTTCAAACTACTTGTGCACGACGGTATCGAAGGCAAATGTCTCCGAGTCACCCACAATCCAGGCCTAATTTGGTTCGGCACAAGCTGAGCAACAAAGAAAAACAATTATTGATGGATATGAACTCCCAACAAATATAAACAACTCGTTTTCTGCATTTACCAACCATCACTTCCTTTATATTCCATCTCTTCCCATCCTCTTCACTTACACTTGCAAAGTGAAACTGGCTTGAGGGAATTCCTGTATTTGTACGAACAGATGGAATTTCAAATTCAAAGTCACCTATACTCTAATTGTAAACAATTAATGAGGTCTGATGCAAAGTTTAATACTCTAAGTCAAAGTAATTATGAAGACTTGGTCAATGTCAAATACTTTCAAATGTTTCAGTTTAGCATGATGACTCTTGAAAGGGTAATGGGCAATGAAGTTTTCAAAAATCTATAAACATTTTCAAAATTTAAAGCACCATCTTTAACATGTGTTACGGATTCGTCACTTGAATGGTTTCGTCCGGTGTGCTGGTTTTCATCCACTGTAAACATTATTGATTCCATGTATTATTATTGTTGTCATTGGAGGGAAATATAAATTATTATTTTCAAAAGGTAAAAGTTAATGTTTTAAATGAAACCGGAACCGGATGACGAGGAGGAGGAAGAGAGAAAAAAGAAGGCGGAGTGAGTGAGTTCGACAAGAAAGCCGAGCTGCTTCGAGTTCTCGAGCAAAACATTGATGAACGGAGGTCACTAGCGAACTTCGGGTTTCCCGGGAAAGGGATTCCTGTGACAGAGTTGTTATCGCTGTGACAGATCAACCTGCGTGTCAGGTTTTGCAGTGGATTTCGAGGAGAATCATCGTCGTGCCGTTACGTCTCGAGTACGGGCCGTCAGCCATTTTGACTCGCGCGCTTTGCGCGTCGTGCAATGTTTTTTTTGCTTCGCTTCAGCCGTTTTCACCGCATTCAGACGTTTATCTGGTGTGGGTGTGTGTAACGTGGATTTTGAAGGTTAATTTGCGGTTCGCCGACTGTGAGCCGTGAAACGTCTATACCCGAGGGTGTGATTTCCCAGTCACCTGAAGGGTGCCTTTGGATTTCCCAGTCGCCTTGAGGGTGCCTTTGCACAGCTTTGGCCGCATGACTGTGACTGTCATCTGAACGGGATTCTGGTCTCGATTGGACATCATTCTGACGATCGCTGGAGCGGATCGACTTTGTTTTGAAGCCGGGAAAGAGACATTGGGAATGTTCTGGTTTCACTCACTTGGAGCACAGTGAGTTATATATTACGAAACTGATGGTACCATCATCGGATAAATATTGATTAATATTACTTTTGATTAATATTATTGTTGTACTGTTATTCTTGTGTGATCTTAATACAATATTTGTTTGTTGGTAACAATTGGTGTGGCTTCACCATTGATCTTTGCATACAGAATAACACATTTTTCTGCTGTGACTCCTCTCGGGGCTCGGAGGTACACCGTGACAGGGGGTTGGGGAGGAGCATGTAACACATGTAATCATAAAATGTAAACAAGAAGGACACACAAATCAATATGAACTTTGCTGTGACACGTTGCCTTATGCTACACTATCCTTCATCATGCAAACCTGCAGGCTTTCCAGTTCACAAGAAAGTGCCACGAGGCCAGACAGCCAGCTTAACAGCTCTTCCAAAGGATGATCGACTCAATTATACAACACAAGGACTACAAAGTAGCACAATGGAAGTTTATAGTTGGAAACGTAACAGAGACAAAAACAGTCACAGAGGTGAGCATGCTACATCTGAACAATCCATTGAGGTTCAGCGACTTACAGTCACGCGAAAAAGTAAGTACACCCCATGTAAAGTTTTGACTTTTTCAACATATTTCAACATACAGCTATTTGATCTTCATTTAAACAATATTGATAGATAAAGGTGATATTGTAGCGGTTACCGCTGGATGCACACAATCGCCTTGCACCGGCCAGAACACGGCCAGACGCGCCTCTCCCGGGCATGCCCGGACTCACTGTTCCCGGGCACGCCCGAACCTCCCGGGCACGCCCGGTCTCGTCTTTCCCGGGCATGCCCGCTCTCGCCTTTCCAGGGCTCGCCCAGAGCGTCCGGGCATGCCCGCTATCGCCTTTCCAGGGCTCGCCCAGAGCGTCCGGGCATGCCCGCTATCGCCTTTCCAGGGCTCGCCCAGAGCGTCCGGGCATGCTCGCTATCGCCTTTCCAGGGCTCGCCCAGAGCGTCCGGGCATGCCCGCTCCCGCCTTTCCAGTGCTCGTCCAGAGCGCCCGGGCACGCCCAGCCTCGACTTGCCAGGCCGCAGCCAAACACGCCCGGGCAGGTCCAGACTCGCCTTTCCAAGGCTCGCCCTTGACACCCGGGCATGCCCGGTATAGCTTTTGCCGGGCAAACATCCCGACATAAATGTGTATATATATTGCTGCCCGATAAACGGGCTTTTGGTCAGAATACCTGAGCTGTTTTGTTTCAATAAAGCAACTCGGACGAATTCCGTCTTTGGTCGCGTCAATTCTTTCGACTCGCGTTGGAGCGCAGCTCCTTCACTGGTGACCTACCGACATGGACACGGCAGTGACTCTTAAACTGCCTACCTTCTGGGAGGCTCACGCGGCTGTTTGGTTCGCCCAGGCGGACTCCCAGTTCGCCCTGCGAGGCATCACCGCGGACGACACCCGCCTCCACCACGTCGTGGCAGCGCTCGGTTCCGCCACCGCGGCCCGCGCCCTGAGCCTCCTCGAGCACCCGCCGGCTGCCGACAAGTATGACACGCTGAAGACGCTCCTCCTCGACGCTTTCGCCCTCACCGGCAGCACGCGCACGGCGCCTGCTCGACCTGCCCGAGCTCGGCGACACGTGCCCGTCCGAGCGCATGGACGATATGCTCTCGTTGCTCGGTGAGCACTCTCCGGATTTTCTGTTCCGCGAGTTGTTCCTTCGCCAGCTGCCTCACCCGGTACGCCTCGCCCTGGCTGGCACGTCGATCACCGATCCCCGCGCCCTCGCCAGGGAAGCCGATAAGATCTCCTCGGCGGGCCAACACATCGGCGCGGCTACCTGGAGCCTGCCGCCGTCCGAGGCGACGCCCACGCGCCCTGCGCGGTTGGAGGCCGAACTGCCGGTGAAACTGGCGGCAGCCACGCCGCACCGACCGCTTCCGACACGACGGCCGGGGCCTCCACCTGACCAGGCGTGGTGTTATTACCACGCCAGGTTCGGACACAAGGCTCGGACGTGCCGACCCCCGTGCACTTTCGGCAAGTCGGGAAACGGCCGGGCCGGCGTTCATTCCCAGCCATGAGCGCCGGCCACTCGGGCAACTTGCTTTTTATTCGGGACAAAGCGTCCGGGCGGCGTTTCCTTTGTGACACCGGCGCCCAACTGAGCGTCATACCCGCCTCCGAGCAGGACAGGCGGGACGCCGTTTGCGGCCCCTCTTTGGTCGCTGCTAATGGCTCGGCCATACGCACTTTCGGCCCGCGCAACGTCACCCTCTGCTTCGGCAGCCAGCGTTTTCAATGGACTTTTGTGACCGCCTGCGTCCCCATGGCTTTGCTGGGCGCCGACTTCCTCTGCGCGCACGGGCTGCTGGTCGACGTCAAACGTCGTCGCCTTGTCAACGCCGAGACCTTCAGCTCCCTGGCGTGCACGATGAGCAGCTCCGCGCCGACCGAACTGGCGTGCGCCCTCCCGACGGCGAACGAGTTCGCTCGCCTGCTCGCGGAATTCCCGGCCCTCACACGGCCGACGTTTTCGGCCGTCGCAGTGCGGCATGGGATCGAGCACCACATACCCACTACGGGCCCGCCGGTCTACGCCAGGGCCCGCCGCCTCGACCCGGCCAAGCTCGCCGTGGCAAAGGCCGAGTTCGACGCGTTGGAGCACGTCGGCATCGTGCGGCTCTCCAATAGCGCGTGGGCCTCAACACTGCACATCGTGCCAAAGCCGGGGGGCGGATGGCGCCCGTGTGGCGACTACCGCCGCCTCAACGATGCTACCACCCCCGACAGGTACCCGATCCCGCACATCCAGGACTTTTCCGCCCGTTTGGCGGGACGGGTCATATTTTCCAAAATTGACCTGATACGGGGATACCACCAGGTACCTGTCCGGGCGGCCGACGTCCCGAAGACGGCCGTCATCACGCCGTTCGGCCTGTTCGAATTTTTGAGGATGCCGTTTGGCCTCAAGAACGCGGCCCAGGCGTTCCAGCGCTTAATGGACGGCGTGCTGCGCGACCTGCCATTTCTTTTCGTCTATCTGGACAACATCCTCGTCGCCAGCACGTCCCGCGCCGAGCACCTCCTCCACCTCCGAACACTGTTCGGTCGCCTCAGCGAGCACGGCTTAATTGTCAACCCGGCCAAATGCCACTTCGGCACGACGACCGTTGACTTTTTGGGCCACCGCATCACCAAGACCGGGGCCGTGCCGCTGCCGACCAAGGTTGAGGCCATCACCACGTTCCCGCGTCCCCGTTCCATCAAGGCCCTACAAGAGTTCCTCGGCATGGTGAATTTTTATGACCGATTCGTGCCCCGCGCTGCTCAGCTCATGCGGCCCCTTTACGAGGCCCTCCGGGGCAAGCCGGCCAAGCATGACATCGTTTGGTCCGCGGCCATCGCGAGCGCAAAACGGGCCCTCGCCGACGCAACGCTGCTGGCTCACCCGGTGCTCAACGCGCCCATCGCCCTCACTACGGACGCCTCCAACTACGCAGTGGGCGCCGTCCATGAACAATGGGTGGACGGGGTTTGGCAGCCACTCACTTTTTTCAGCCGGCAGCTCTGGCCGAACGAGTTAAAATACAGCACGTTCGACCGTGAGCTGCTCGGTCTATTCCTGGCCGTTCGCCATTTCCGACACCTCCTGGAGGGCCGCCCGTTCACGGCTTTCGTCGACCACAAGCCGTTGGTCTACGCAATGGCCAAAGTCACGGAGCCGTGGTCGGCCCGCCAGCAGCGCCACCTCTCCGCCGTGTCGGAATTCACCACGGACATCCGACACGTCGCCGGCAAAGACAACGCTGTGGCTGACTGTCTTTCTCGGGCCAGCGCGAACGCGGTCCACCTCGGCGTGGACTTCGCGCTCATGGCGGCCGACCAGACCACCGACACCTCGGTGCAGGCCCTCCGGGCGGTGGACACGGGCCTCCGCCTGGCCGACATCCCCTTCACGGGCACCGTCCTGCTCTGCGACGTCTCCCAGGGCCAGCCTCGCCCCATCGTGCCCGTTTCCTGGCAGCGACGCATCTTCGCCTCCATCCACGCCTTTCTCACCCGGGCCGGAAAGCTTCTCAGAAGCTGGTGTCGGCGCGTTTCGTCTGGCACGGCCTTCGACGGAACGTCCGCGACTGGGCCAACGCCTGCACGGCCTGCCAGCGGGCCAAGGTCCACCGCCACACCCAGGCCCAGCTGGCACCTTTCACCGTGCCTGCACAGCGTTTCGACCACGTCCACGTGGACCTGGTGGGTCCCCTGCCCCCATCGCGGGGGTTCACCCACCTGCTCACCATGGTGGACAGGACCACCAGGTGGCCGGAGGCCGTGCCCCTCACCTCCACCACCACCGCCGACGTGGCGCAGGCGTTCATCGCCACCTGGGTCGCGCGCTTCGGCGCACCGGCGGACATCTCGTCCGACCGCGGCCTACAGTTCACGTCCGAACTTTGGGGCGCGGTCGCCCGCTCGTTGGGGGTCACGCTGCACCGCACCACGGCCTACCACCCCCAAGCCAACGGGTTGTGCGAGCGGTTTCACCGCTCCATGAAGGCCGCACTCATGGCCGGCCTTCAGGACGACGGTTGGACTGACCGGCTGCCGTGGGTCCTTTTGGGCCTCCGCACGGCCCCCAAGGAGGACCTCCGGGCGTCCGCCGCCGAGCTCGTCTACGGCCAGCCGCTCCGCGTCCCGGGCGAGTTCGTGCCCGACGCTACCAGTCCCTGGTCCGCCGCACACCAGCGCTCGGACCTCCAGGAGGCCGCCCGCCGATTTGCCCCCGTGCCAACGTCCCGCCACGGTGGCCCCCAGTCCTACGTCCCCCCCGGCGCTTCGCACAGCGGAGTACGTCTTTGTGCGTCATGACGCGCACCGGGGGCCACTCCGGCCGCCGTACGACGGGCCCTTCCGGGTCCTGCGACGGGGCGACAAGTCCTTTGTCGTCGACGTTGGCGGCCGGTCGGACCGGATCTCTGTGGACCGCCTCAAACCGGCGCACATGGACGTCGACCGACCACCACGGTTGGGCCTTCCTCCGCGGCGAGGCCACCCCCCGTCCACAGTTCCCCCCGCTCGACCACCCACCACCACGTCGGACCCCTCCCCACGACCCTCCAGGGGTCGCTTCGGCCGGGTCATCCGGACCCCCCTTAAATTGACCCTGCCGGTGCATGTCGATTCTGGAGGGGCGTGTGTAGCGGTTACCGCTGGATGCACACAATCGCCTTGCACCGGCCAGAACACGGCCAGACGCGCCTCTCCCGGGCATGCCCGGACTCACTGTTCCCGGGCACGCCCGAACCTCCCGGGCACGCCCGGTCTCGTCTTTCCCGGGCTCGCCCAGAGCGTCCGGGCATGCCCGCTATCGCCTTTCCAGGGCTCGCCCAGAGCGTCCGGGCATGCCCGCTATCGCCTTTCCAGGGCTCGCCCAGAGCGTCCGGGCATGCCCGCTATCGCCTTTCCAGGGCTCGCCCAGAGCATCCGGGCATGCCCGCTCCCGCCTTTCCAGTGCTCGTCCAGAGCGCCCGGGCACGCCCAGCCTCGACTTGCCAGGCCGCAGCCAAACACGCCCAGGCAGGTCCAGACTCGACTTTCCAAGGCTCGCCCTTGACACCCGGGCATGCCCGGTATAGCTTTTGCCGGGCAAACTTCCCGACATAAATGTGTATATATATTGCTGCCCGATAAACGGGCTTTTGGTCAGAATACCTGAGCTGTTTTGTTTCAATAAAGCAACTCGGACGAATTCCGTCTTTGGTCGCGTCAATTCTTTCGACTCGCGTTGGAGCGCAGCTCCTTCAATATAATATAACAAATATCATGAAACATTTACATTTTGTAGTCCGTTGTATAATTTAAATAAACATAAATGCAAATTTCGCATGTGGAAAAAGTAAGTACACCCTTGGCTCTAATAGGTGGTATTGCCTCCTTTGGCAGAAACAACCTCTAGCGTGGCTCCGCAAGCACCTGATAGGGAACCGATGGGGGTTTTTAGTACAGCCGTACCCCTTGAAAATTGTACATATTTCGGGTCGAGATAATGTCATGGCAGATGCTCTATCTCGAGCTGAAGAGTTTTTTTTCGTGTCCCTGCATATGAGCTATGACGCCTGTAAATGTCACAAGGAGAGATGGCTGTTTGTTTTTTGCACTGTTTATGCTGGGTTAAGTTTATGCTTGCACTGTTTATCCTGCCTTTGTAAAATAAAACTTTTCTTGGGGTAAAGTTTTCTTCTTTAAGGGGGGAGGTGTTACGGTTTGTGACCTTTTTCTTCTTCCTTCCCCCACACCCCCCTGTGAGTTAGACCAAGTGGTTTGGTCCATGGGTATAAGCCTATGATTGGCTGTGGGGCAGGGGTGTGGCCAGGAAGGTGAATCAGAGGAGTGAGTGGCCATTTTGGAGGAGGGCTTATGGCAGAGTGCTTTTTCGGGAGTTGTGGAGTGTCCCGCTGCAATCTCTCCACCTGAAGGGTGACGTTGATCGAACTCTTGCTGCCTCCCACTGGGGACTGCCTTGGGGCCTACTCGTGGACTTGCCTACTCCTACCCTCTCATGCTGGGCCTGCCCTGAGGCCTACCACTGGACCTACTGTGCGGCCTACTCTTGGATCGGCCTACTCTTGGACCGGCCTTCTCTTGGACCGGCCTTCTCTTGGACCGGCCTTCTCTTGGACCGGCCTACTCTTGACTGGCCTATTCGGGTTTTTCCCTCTCTTCTCCCTTCTTTGTTTTATGTGTAGGAAGAGATTTTCGTGTGATAATAAATAAATAAAGACCGTGTGATTGAAGGCTTGGTCTGGTGTGCTTCAGGCCGTAACAATAAAAAGGGGAGCGGCAGACAAGATGGGGAGAGAAGGGGAAGCACATAAACACAACATTTGTGAGGGACATCGAGAATGTGTGGGAGGGAGAGGGCTTGGGGGGAGGCGGCGTGGGAAGGGGGGGGAGGGGGTGGGAGAGGTATAAACACAAGGACACCACGGACTTCCAGGAAATAAGTTGCTATTTCAAAAAAGAGGATTTGGGGTGAAATTAGCGGGGGTAGAAAAGATCAAGGTTTTGGATGGGGGAACATAAGAGATGGTGGTGAACAGCTGTTTTAAAGACCTGGAGGGAGGAGTGGGATTGAAGGGAGTGGGGGAGTTTGTTCCAGAGGCGAGAGAAAAGAGGAAGGAAAGAGTGAAGGTGAGCAGAGAGTCTTGATTTTGGCAGTTTAACCATAAGAGGGTTGCTGGCAGATCTTGTGCGACCTTTAGGAATATTTGAGGGACAGAGCCCAGAGAGAGCTGGAGGAGCAAGGCCGGAGAGGAGTCGGTAGAAGACAAAGACCACCAACCTGCCTGCGGTGAGTAAGTGAAAGGCCCTCGGAGGTAGCTTCATCACGGGAGATTCCAATGATTCTGAACGCTTTGGTTTCAACAGCATGAAGACGAGCTAGGTGTGTGGCAGGAGCACCAGCCCAGAGGGGAGAGCAGTATTCTATTGAGCTGCGGATGAAAGCCTTGTATGTGGTGAGGAGCTCAGGTGTGCCAAGGAAGGACTTCACACGACGGAGGGTGCCCAGTCGGCGACTGGCTTTGGAGGCCAGATTTGAAATGTGGTTTTCTCAGGAAAGATCATGGCAGATAGTGAGACCCAAAAGCTTGAGTGACAGAACTTCTTGGAGAGGATTATTCAGAAAGTGGATGGGAGGGTTGTCCAGTCGGTCTTTTCGGAGAGACATCGTCAGTGTGAGATTTGTCAGGATTGAAAGACATGTTCCACTTGTTTGCCCAGTTAGTGATTTTGTCCAGGTCTGCAAAGAGTGAGGAGGCTGCAGAGTGCCGATCTGAGGGATGAGGAATGGAGCGGCAGAGAGTGGAGTCATCAGCAAAGAGATAGAGAGGATTTTCAAGTGAGTCGGAGAGATCATTGATGAAGACCAGAAAAAGCACAGGGCCCAGAACACTGCCTTGGGGAACTCCAGCCTGAACAGGAAGAGGAGAAAGGGTTTTGTTAATTTTGTTAAAAATCAGTTCATTGTTAGAAATAATTAGATTTCAAGCAGGCGATTCTCCTTTTCTTTGGAATTTACCTCACCTGTGGTGAGTTGCAGGTGCCTGCAATACAAAAATCACTCATTCAACCAGTTTGAACAGAGAAAAGGAGTCATTCTGCTGTTTTGTGTCACTGTGTGTACCTCAATGAGCATGGAGAAAAGAAAGAAAACCAGAGAATTGTCTGAAGAGGTCAGACACAAGATTGTAGCCAAGCATGGACAATCTCAAGGCTACAAGTCCATCTACAGAGACCTTGATGTTCCTGTGTCCACCATACGCAATGTTATCAGGAAGTTTAAGGCACATGGCACTGTAGGTAACCTTCCTGGACGTGGCCGCAAAAGAAAGCTTGATCGAAGATTGCAGCGAAGGATTGTTCAAATGGTGGAGAAAGCACCTCGATAAACTGCCAAACAGATTCAAGCTGACCTTTAGACACAAGGTATGATAGTTTCAACTCGCACCATCCGTCGCCAATTCAAGAAAAGGGGGTTCTATATTAAGAGACCCACGAGGACCCCACTGCTAAGAAATCCCGACTGGAGTTTTCCAAAACACACCAGAACAAGCCAAAATCCTTCTGGGAGAATGTTCTGTGGGTAGATGAGACCAAAATTAGAGCTTTTTGTTAAAGCACATCATCTCTATGTTTACAGAAAACAAATTGAAGCCTTCAACGAAAAGAACACCTTCCCTCCAGTCAAACATGGAGGAGGTTCAGTGATGTTTTTCGGGTTTCTGCACTGCCTCTTGCATTGGGTGCCTTGAATGTATGCATGGCATCATGAAATCAGTTCATTACCAAGGCATTTTGGAGCGCAATGTCGAGCCTAGTGTCAGAAAGCTGGGTCTCCGTCAAAGGTCATAGGACTTGCAGCAGGACAATGACCCCAAACACACCAGGCACCCAGGTAAGTATTCAAAAAGCACCCAGGAATGGTTCAAGACAAAACACTGGAGCAGTTTGCACAAGAAGAGTGGGCCAAACTGCCAGTAGAGAGGTTTAGGAAGCTCGTTCATGGCTGTAGGAAGTGCTTGACTGCAGTTATTTTGTCCAAAGTGTGTGCTAACAAATATTAAGTCAAGTGTGTCATTAATTTTGTCAATGATATTTCTTTTTATTTTCTGATTGAAAACGATATATTAAGTTCTGAATCAAAAAGAAAGGTTCTGTAATATTATCAGTGAAATAAAGAATTGTGGAGAGCAAATACTTTTGTCAATTTCAACTTCTTTTTAGAGAAAATTGTGAGTTATTTGAAAAAAGTGCAATGGTGCCAATATTTTTGGCCACGACTGTATATGCACACTCACTTCTCAGCTGTCTGGCTTGAGTTCGAATCTTGAGCCAGCTTTAAGCTGTCGCCTCTAGCTGGGTTTGGATTCAAACCCAGATGAGACAGCTCAAAAGTGAGTGTGCATACCTCTAGGCCATCCTATCAGCTCAATCCCAACATGAATTGAGTTTAATACGTTTCGGTTCGTAAAGACTCATACGTCAGCAATAGATGGAGGTTATTAACAAAACGTTGATCGAGGTGTGCCAACCACCACGGGAAAAAAACATTTCGGGGTTAACCCTTTGCCAGAGCATCAACCCTTCATAGTTGACCTCTTTTGCTCCAATGAAGAGTTTTCCCCTCAAAACATCCTCTTTCCCTCGTTTCCCCATGACGCTTAGCATACTCCGATCAACATCCATTGAATGTTCTACTTATCCGCCGCCGCAGGACGACCATAGCCTTCATGATTTGGACTAGTTTTCCATTTTACTAAGTCAGCGGCCCCCGTTTCATTGAACTCATTAAAAATGAAGAATCATGGGCCAGCTTATGCTTGACGCCACAACTTACCGCTTGCACTTTAGTATGACGTGGTTTTAGCTCTCAAGCTGGGCCAGAAGTGTGGTCTACAGCCCAACTTGGCACCATATGGGCTGACTTTCAGAAAGGCTTTTGGCTTGGGCAACTATCTATCTTGCAGGAAAACTATATAAAGCACAAAAGAAAAGAGCTGCAGTAAGTAGGGGAGAGTTGAGAGTTATTTTCTCCATCTACTGTGTTGGTGAGAGTTGTGTTTGGGCATTGGGTTTCTGAAATGATCAAAGAATGTATCTCATATTCAATATCTTGGATTATTGTTCAGGCCAGCGAAGGAAATCTACTTATCACATGAATCCAGTGGTCTTTACATAAGCATCAGATAAATAGACGGACAGCATAGTGTTTCCACTTAATCTCCAGGACACAATTGAGGCACCTTTCCTGCATTTTCTGTAAAATTTTCAGATCATGCAAACCTGCTGTGTGACGTCATCCCCCCATGGTATGCCCGTGCTGGCCCAAGTCCAAACGCTAATGGCACTTCCATCATATTTACATCCATTAAATTGTCTCTGTGCAGTGAAACCTACAGGAGAACATCACCTATTGCTCCCTGCCCACCTCATTACCTCCAAATGCGCTTAACAGGGCACAATTTGAGGCTGGTCATCAAGGTGCAGAGCATAGCACACAATGCGTATCACCTTTACATTAGCACCCCCTTGATGAAGGACACAATCCATTGCTGAAATTATCGCAGGTGAATGGAATCGCTTTGTATTCTGGAGAATAATCTTACAGCAGATGTTGCTTGCATCAAATTGATCCCATAATGCCAAAAGTATCTTCATACACAGCTGCCGTTGTACGTGTGCGGTTTAATTATTACAAAATTAAATCTCGTTTATTTGTCGATTTTCAATTACAGGTATTTGCAACGAGAAGGAAAATGATACAACTCATTTCAAAGCTGTTTCAATCTCAGAAAAAAACGATTCCACTGGGTAAAGGAAGTAAGCTTGAAAGATGTCGCAGGCAGGGTGGCATTCCACAAGTGAGTCGGTCAAAGACAGCTGTGCATCCTCGGTCATACAATACCCTTCCATGGAACACTTGAATTCTTATACACCTACAAGGCCTTCATCCACAGTGTGATGGAGTACTGTTCTCCCCTCTGGGCTGGTGCTCCTGCTTCACATCTTCCTCATCTTGACACCATAGACACCGACGCCTTCAAAATCATTTGAATCTCTCGCACTGAAGCTGAGTCCACAGTCCTATCGCTTTCACATCACAGACAGGTTTTCAAGTCTTCCATCCAGGTCTTCAAGATTCCTTCATCCAGGTCTTCAAGATTCTTCTATCCAGGTCTTCAAGATTCTTCCATCCAGGTCTTCAAGATTCTTCCATCCAGGTCTTCAAGATTCTTCCATCCAGGTCTTCAAGATTCTTCCATCCAGGTCTTCAAGATTCTTCCATCCAGGTCTTCAAGATTCTTCCATCCAGGTCTTCAAGACAGCTGTTCACCACCATTTCAGATCAACCTCCCTCCCCACCTCCACCCCCATCCAAAACAATGATCTTTTCTATCACTGCTTCGCTGCTCCACCCCACTACCCTCCTTCCTCCACCGTCCTTGCTGCTCCCAACTACTTGCTGCTCCACCCATCTATACTTCCTTACATATCCTTGCTTGCTGCTCCACCCTCCTTCCAAATTCCCAGTTTTTCCTTCCTGAGAGTTGGATTCTGTATCCATCTTGCCAACCCCATGCGTCATTCCCTACCCCTCATTCCTCCCTACATCCCTTATCTGTGCATCTTCCTCTATTTTGTCTCTCAATCCTGTTGTTGGTGTTTCCTCCCTCTCTTTACTGTTGTTTTTGTTGTGTTGCATCCTGATCCATTCTGCGTTGTAGCTCCTCCATGTGACTTGACTTTGTATTTTTGTTTTGTACACAATGTCGAGGCTCATGGAGGAGCCAGAAAAAAAATTCCTCAGATGTCCTCCACCATGATTGTCAATGGCAGTCATTGCTGTCATCCCTCAATTGCCTACAATACTAGTTCGGCGAATATGGCCAGGGAGGGTGGCAATTTAAAACTGTTTTGATGAAATAAATCTTGGTCTCATGTTGCATGCAACATTTGTAAACGTGGCATTTTGCTGCCAGAAAATACCAATACCTCAACCGTGAAGGAATGACCTAGCTACAAGCCGAAAGATTTATTCACGGCAATTCATCCAGACTCTGGGTCGTCACATAGCGTATCCACTCAATTTTTCACCAAACGGGTTGCGTTCCAGCATACGTATTATTCGTTTTGGGATCAACAGACTCCCAAATGACAAAATCACATCTTTGCAACAAGTCAGTGACAAAATAAATAAATAAATCATTTTCCACTTGATATTCTTGCAGAAATGTCACTAGCACCGCAGAAGCCATCAACATAAGTGTGACAATCAGAATGGGTCCCTGAGGAGGTTGTTACAATTCATTCATAATTAGATGTAAGCAGCTGGTTATGAACTCTTCTTCCCAATAAATCATGGGTCTTTCAAGTTGATCTATTGGAAATGCTTCTACAAGTGAATACTCTGGATAAACTAGTCAATACAGAGACTAGATACCCATTATTAAATCAATCGATTTACTAGATAGCATGGATATATCAGAAGTTCTTCAAAAGAAAGAATGGGGACAAGCAACGTATAGATGAAGAACTATCAACAGATTTGCCTTCAATAATGGAAAAACTCTCATGCAAATCATTCAAGCAATTCATATCACGTTTTCTTTTTAACAACAAAATCTCAAAGCACTTTATAAATAAGGAAGAGGTAAGTAGAATAGAAATGGAGAAAAAGCAACCGTAACCAGAACAACACTCGGTAGAGCGAAAACCTCCGTCAGGCTGAACAGTTTACGTTGTGTATCCCACTGATCGGTCATATCTGGATCCGACATGGACCAACATCTAATCGGCTTATTCCTGTCACTTACCCAATTGATCCACCAAGTTTTATCATAACTCATCCACAGCTTTTTGATATATCGTGCTATATATAGTTTAAAGCCCTATCATACAATGGTGAAGAATCACTTAGAAATTAAATAAATCTCGCATCAGGATCCACATTCAGATCTTCACTAACATCGAATCGATTCGTCCTCGTTACACACCCAACCTGTCCACTAAGTTTCGTCAGAATCCGTCTAGAACTTTTTGAGATATTTTGTTCACAGACAGACAGACAAACAAACAGACAGGGGTAAAAACGTAACCTCCATCCACCTTCGGTGACAGGTAAAAAGACAATATCTTAAAAACATAATCGATGAGGCTCTATGCATTTTAAATGGTAGAAATCTTCGCAATCAACCTGAAGAACATTCGATAGCTAAAAGGTATCCAACCTCATTCAAGCAGATCCACCAGAAGATTCCCCTTGTTAGATCACAGCA
Source organism: Myxine glutinosa (assembly GCF_964187855.1). NCBI lineage: Eukaryota > Metazoa > Chordata > Myxini > Myxiniformes > Myxinidae > Myxine > Myxine glutinosa. The sequence continues at coordinate 93,888,125 of NC_136263.1, read as the reverse complement.
TTCTTTCTGGGCTGTGAAATGTGTTTAGGTCAGAAATGTAAGAAGGAACCAATCTATTTTTGGCCATAAAAGTTATAAGTAAAATTTGACAATCTATTACTTTGATATACTGGGAGGCCAACGGAATGTCTGAAAGATTGGAGTGATGTGATCAAATTTATGAGGATGAAGTACGAGCCTCGCTGTCATAATGTGAATACGTTGTTAGGACTAGAGTTTAAAGGCAGGTAAACCTTCTAGCAGTGAGTTGCAGTAATCAAAGTGCCGGCATTACGAGAGCAGGAATCAAGGTTGGATGAATCAAAGTTGGATAGGTAACTGGAAGTAATGGGGATGGGGGAGTACGATTGATGCTGGCTCGATTGCACAAAATTGATGGGCCTAAAGGCCTCCTGATGCATTGAAGTTCCTTGTAAATCCCTGCAAAGTTTCAATGTTCTGCTTATTTAAGCAATATTATGCAGCAGGAATAAAATATATTTTAGAGACACCAATATTTGAAACTGTTTTAACAAAGATCATTGGGTGATCACAAAGTTTCATTATCTGGAGTTTTCGCATTTTAATGGATAAGGGGCCAAAGACAAGCATCTCAATCTTAGCAGAAGTGAGTTTGAGAAAGGTCATGTACCTAATGTATTATACAATAAAATTTTTAATGTATAAAATCATCCTTTGTATGTTTACAAAATGCAAGATTTATCAGATTATTTGTCAAAATAAGGAAGGGAGTGAGTTTCTCTTCGTCACGATAGTTTCAACACAACAAACACATAGGACACAAAATTATCATACTGTCAGAGCACATCTTATCCTCCGTCATATTGTCCACCTTCTCACAGAAAGCAAACTCCAACAAAGACTGAACAAGTAGAGATACATTCAAAGTTCACCGCCTCCATACCAAATAAATAAATAACATCCTCCAGCGTGGCATTGCCGTGGTGCCGCCGGCACCTGGCGATGCCGCCGTACAGCACATATTCATGGTAATGGGAGGGAGAGGTGTACAATAATTGATTGATTAATTGCGTAATTAAAATCAATAAATAATTGACAAATTAATTTCTTAATCAATTGGCTAACAGGGTTAGGGTTAGATATTTAGTTGACGATATTTAGTCAATTAGGATGAACCCCCCCCCCCCCCCCACCTCCACAAAAACCACCTCAACCACCAGTGTTCCATCCGAATCTGTAACTTTTTGAAAATTAATGAAATAAGTCACTCATCGAAATAAATAAATAATTAATGGATCTAATCAATAAATAATAAATCGATTAATTGATTGATCAATGAACAAAAAATATCCTTTCCAGCCAAATCACTTGGTCACTGTCGGGTCTGAATATCAGCTTCCTAGCTCAAAAGGTGCCTGAGATATTGCCCAGATGAGAAAGAATATAAATAAGTACTTAATTAATCGATAATAATTAAGTAATTAATCAATGAATTGATTAATCAAAAAGCAAAAAATATCGTTTTGCCAGAGCACGTGCTCACTATTGTGTCGAAATTTCAGCTTCCGAGCTCAAAGGATGGCTGAGATATCGCCCAACCAAACAAGAAAACAAGAAGACGTCATGCGGAGCATGATACTTGCAAAATGCACCCCCACCCCACGAACCCCCCCCCCCCCACCTCCAAAAAAAGGTTGCCATTGATCCATCAAACTGTCCTTTTCATCAAGATTGAAATTGACGATCTTGATCAAGGCTCTGAGTAATAGGATGAAAATGGATGATTTTTCAGATGAAAATTGATTATCTTAGAAGTTTCACCTTGAGTTGACCTTTGACCTCAAAAATAGTTTGTTTCCCAATTCAGTGAGGCACTAGGCAAAAGCTGTTAAATTTTCAAGTCAATCAGATGAAAATAGATGATTTTGGAAGTTTGACCTTGAGTTGACCTTTGACCTTTTGTCCTAAAAAGTGGTTGGTTTCCCTATTTAGTGACTCAATGTGCAAATGCTGTTCAATATTCAAGTCAATCGGATGAAAAATTTCGATTTTAGAAATTAGACCTCCAGATGACTTTGACCTTTGACCTCAAAATCAATAGGCTTCTCAATTGTAATGACCTCTACAGCTTGGTGAAGTTTCATGATGATCGGTTTAGAATTGTGACCTGTATGCGAGTGACAAACAAACAGACAAACAGATGAAAAATCACTCATAGAGCGACACTTGGCAAAATAGAACAAAGTAGAATGGCACTCAGTAGAGCATCCTTTGACCTCAAAAATAGTTGGTGGTTGAATTCAGTGGCATTAGTCTAGTAGGAAGACTAGGTCCCTCTGCACCCCCCGGAGATATACTTCTAATCAGTGTTTCTAGATTGGAAAAAATGTGTAGAAAATGACTAGCTATGGCCCCAAGCTGAAAAAATGTCCCACATACCATTTTTATGCAAATTACTGCTGCAAATTTTATGCAAAATTATGCAAATTTTATGCAAATTTTTGATGAGGAGTAGAGTTGAGGGGTCTTTGAGGGCTTCATCGAGGTGCTCTCGGTTGCAAGACTGGGTCATTCTGAGAAGCACAGCAGGGTCAGAGATCATGATGTTCTCCTCCTCAGTGAATCTCTCCATCAACAGCCTCTCCATTGCCTCACACACTGTTTTGAGGCAAAAGAGGGACTTTGCGTAGGCCTTTCCACTGAGAACACCTTTGAGAGATCCACTTGTTACTAGTTGTGCCTCAAAGAGAATCTCTGCATATCCAGAACCACGCATCTTGTGTCCAGTGAGCATCCCGATGTAGTTCATGGATGTGTGGAAGGGTCCAATCGTTACTACATGACTAGCAAATTCATTTGGCCAGCGCCAGATGATGGGAAGGGCTTTCATGCAGACACCCAGATCAAATGTATTCAGGACCCATCTCTGACCCACCTCAGCAGTTGCTGCCTCGGAACGCTTCAGTAGCTCACGAACAACTGCGTTGTCTGTGATCGGTCTGTGCCTGGTGCCTGCATGGCATGGCAATGGCCTGCAGCCTGTGCCTGGGCTAGGGGGTTTCACCTCTGCAACTGGTTCTCCCCCACCCAGCAAATCAACAGTCGACTACTGCACGCCTATCCACCAACCGATCACAGACAACGCAGTTGTTCGTGAGCTACTGAAGCGTTCCGAGGCAGCAACTGCTGAGGTGGGTCAGAGATGGGTCCTGAATACATTTGATCTGGGTGTCTGCATGAAAGCCCTTCCCATCATCTGGCGCTGGCCAAATGAATTTGCTAGTCATGTAGTAACGATTGGACCCTTCCACACATCCATGAACTACATCGGGATGCTCACTGGACACAAGATGCGTGGTTCTGGATATGCAGAGATTCTCTTTGAGGCACAACTAGTAACAAGTGGATCTCTCAAAGGTGTTCTCAGTGGAAAGGCCTACGCAAAGTCCCTCTTTTGCCTCAAAACAGTGTGTGAGGCAATGGAGAGGCTGTTGATGGAGAGATTCACTGAGGAGGAGAACATCATGATCTCTGACCCTGCTGTGCTTCTCAGAATGACCCAGTCTTGCAACCGAGAGCACCTCGATGAAGCCCTCAAAGACCCCTCAACTCTACTCATCAAAAATTTGCATAAAATTTGCATAATTTTGCATAAAATTTGCAGCAGTAATTTGCATAAAAATGGTATGTGGGACATTTTTTCAGCTTGGGGCCATAGCTAGTCATTTTCTACACATTTTTTCCAATCTAGAAACACTGATTAGAAGTATATCTCCGGGGGGTGCAGAGGGACCTAGTCTTCCTACTAGACTACATGATATGCAAATCGTCTTCAAATTTTAAGTTAATCGGATGAAAATTGACAATTTTAGAAATTTGGCCTGTGTTGACCTTTTGGTCTATGTTGATCTCCAAATAGTTGGTGGATGAATTAAATTCACTGATATGAAAATCCTATTCAAATTTCAAGTCAATCGGATGAAAATTCAGGATTTTAGAAATTTGAAAATAAGTGCATTGACTTTTGGCCTATGTTGACCTTTTGACCTCAAAAATATATATGATTTTTCCGGACAGCAACCCCTACCATTTGGTGAAGGTTTGTGAAGATCGGTTTAAAATTGTAACCTGTAGGCAAGTATAAGTGAGCGGACAGACAAACAAACACACAAATGAAAAATCACTCATAGAGCGACACTTGGCAAAAGAGTACAAAGCAGAATGGCACTCAGTAGAGCATCCTTTTGCCCTATTAAATAATTGGTGGTTGAATTCAGTTAGCTGACATGAAAATCCAATTCAAATTTCAAGTCAATCGGATGAAAATTGAAGCTTTTAGAACTTTGAAAAAAGTGGTTGACCTTTCGCCTATTTTGACCTTTTGGCCTATGCTGATCTCAAAAATAGTTGTTGGTTGAATTCAGTTAACTGATATGTAAATCTTATTCAAATTTCAAGTGAATCGAATGAAAATTGAGGATTTTAGAAATTAGAAATTGTTGTTGACCTTTGACCTATGGTGATCCCAAAAATAGTTGGTAGTTGAATTTAGTTTGCCGATATGTAAATCCCATGCAAATTTCTAGTGAATCGGATGAAAATTGAGGATTTTAGAAATGTGAAATTGTTGTTGACCTTTGGCCTATGCTGATCTCAAAAATAGTTGGTGGTTGAATTGAGTAAGCCGATATGTAAATCCTATTCAAATTTCAAGTCAATCGGATGAAAAGAGGATTTTAGAAATTTGATAAAAGTGGTTGACCTTTGACCTATGTTGACCCTTTGGCCTATGCCGATCTCAAAAATTGTTGGTGGTTGAATTTATTTAGCTGATATGTAAATCCAATTCAAATTTCAAGTCAATCGGATGAAAATTAAGGATTTTAGAAATTCTAAATTGTTGTTGATCTTTGGCCTATGTTGACCTTTTGGCCTATGCTGATCCCAAAAATAGTTGGTGGTTGAATTCAGTTCGCGGATATGTAAATCGGATTCACATTTCAAGTCAATCGGATGAAAATTGAGGATTTTAGAAATTTGAAAAAAGTGGTTGGCATTTGGCCTATGTTGACCTGTTGACCTTTTAACCTCAAAAATATATAGGATTTTGTCGGACCACGAACTCCACCATTTGGTGAAGTTTCGTGAAGATCGGTTTTAAATTGTGACCTGCAGGGAAGTATTATTGAGCGGCCAGACAAACAAACCGGAGTGATCAACATACTTGCAAAAAAATTTTTTTTTTTTGGCCGAGTAATGAAAAACGACTCACAGAGCGACACTTGGAAAAAGAGAACAAAGTAGAATAGCACTCGGTAGAGCATCCTTTTGACCTCACAAATAATTGGTGGTTGAATTCAGTGACCTGATATGCAAATCGTTTAGTTTAAGTTTTAATTTTTCTAAAGTTTTTAGGTTTTAAGTTTAAGTTTTAAGTTTAATTAACAAAGTTTAAGTTAATTGGATGAAAATTGACAATTTTAGAATTTTTGACACAAACAAACACACAAACCGGAGTGATCAACATACTTGAGATTTTATTTTTTGCCAAGTAACGAGATAAAAAAAAAAAAACCACCTTTAGAGGCCATTTTTCCCCGCAAGCGGGGGTTGGCCTTTTTCGGGAACCGTGGTTGTTGTTGTTTTTCGGTCCCCTTTTTGAAGCAATGTTTTGCGGCCGGATGCCCTTCCTGACGCCAGTCCTTTTTGCCGCCTTTAACGACAAGCAGGGAATTACCAGTGAACTGGTACTCAATTAGCCGACCTCGGGAGGATGACAGGCTGAGTCAACCCCCCTGGTGTTGGTTCAGCGATCTACTGGGATTCGAGCCCAGGATCCTAGGATCCTAAGCCGGCACCCTAGCCGCTAGCCCATAGACCTTTTGACCGCCAAAATGCCAAAATGCCGCCAAAATGGACGCCCGGGCGTCCTGGGCGCGGCCTGGCAAGTCGAGGCTGGGCGTGCCCGGGCGCTCTGGGCGAGCCCTGGAAAGGCGAGAGCGGGCATGCCCGGGAAAGACGAGACCGGGCGTGCCCGGGAGGTTCAGGCGTGCCCGGGAACAGCGAGTCCGGGCATGCCCAGGAGAGGCGCGTCTGGGCCCGTCCGGAACCACCAGGTTTCACCAGGTTTCACAACAACGATACCAGAGTGAAAACCGAGTACTCCCTTTCAGCGCGCCGGAACTCCTTCGGTGCCGAGCGATGACGTCATGCAGCGCCTGGAGATGAAATAGGAAAGGAGCGGTGTACAATTATAAAATTATGATATTACAGTGTGATATGTTATGTGGTGTTCAGGGTTTATGTACTGTAAGTATGTACTTGTCAAATTGCATTAAAAAACTTTCACCTTGTGAGTTGTGCCATCGCATGCACAAAGTTTTGTGCATGGTGCACCCACATCGCCGACTCAAGCTACAAAAACCTCAAATCAAATATTCCTTTGGCAGGGTACTCAAGTTAGTTTGCTCACCTCCGAGCTGTGAAGTGGAGTGGGTAGACCCCAATGGGGGTCCAATTTCATTGAATAAAAATGGTTGTTCTGGTGCAGCACCAATGCTGAATGAGTAATCAATTGTGCACTGGTACCCGAGCCAGACCCCCAGTGTTATCTATCTATAATTCCAGTAATCTCTGTGTGTTTGTTTGTACGTTTGTCTGTGACCGCTGTTTCTCGACAACCACGGGTCCGATATACTTTAAACTTGCCAGGTATATTGCTGGGGACCCGAGGATGTGCCTTTTCAAGGTTTCATATTAATCGGACAATTACTTACCGAGCTATGTCCAAAAAACGATTCAACCAATCAGAGAGCAGCGAGCTATCGCGTGTGCCGAACGTGGCGGACACACTCTGCCTCGGATGGCACATTTGAGAGCGTATTCATTTATTTCCCGTCGGCAAACTATGTTGGCGCTATGTTGGCGTTAAACGATGTTTTAAAACTAATTAAAACCCCGGGGGGATTGTCACTGTACTCGCAAGCCGTTCGCCGTTCGCTTTGGCGTTGCGAATGGACCAAAACATTTCATGCACCAAACCATTTCATGTAAAGCGTTCGCCGTTCGCTTTGGCGTTGCGAATGGACCAAAACATTTCATGGACCAAACCATTTCATGTAAATAGAGGGGGGGATATAATTTTAGATATAGATATAGTACGGGCATGCCCTAGTTTGTCTAATTCGCACCACCTGAAGTGGGTGGAAATGCGAGAGTGTCAGTAACTCGGTGTGGTATGAACATGATGGACCAAATGACCATCCTTGTATTGTCCACGTCATATATGAAAGGGAGGTCCAAAAGTCCGGAGCCACAGGGATAATATTGTATCAGGTAGAAAATATATGTCAGGGCTAAAACAAAATGCGTTCTCATAGCAAAGATAACTTGATTATTAATTGATTACCATGCGAGATTACCATTGATAGAGTAAATGTTCGAATTGTTGGCCATTAACTTGCTAGTCAGGTTCACTGTGTTAACAAATATAATTTCGTTCAAAATTTTGGTAGATTAGCAAAACTATACATTTTTGGAATATTCAGAGCATGAGGAATCCAAAAATTAATGTTTACATTTGTGTAGACACCTTTGCGAAAATGACACTCAGGACAGTGATGAAGATAGTCAGGTTCACTATGTTAACAAATAGAATTTCTTTCAAAATTTTGGGATTAGCAAACTTGTACATTTTTGGAATCTTCAGAGCATGGAGAATCTGAAAATCAATGTTGGCATTTGCACAGACACCTGCATGGCCGCCATTTTGGATTTTGAAAATGGCCGCCATAAAATACATATTTTGCGCGATCTCGGCTTCTAGTCAACCTAGAGACTTAATTAAATATGCTAATCCTATGTTTTCTGGGTCAAGGAATCCAATAAAGGCCTCAAAATAGTGCTCAGGATTATAGAAAAGCAACAAACAAAGGTAATTGTAAACCATTGTCTTTATATTTGTGATATTGAAGGAACTGCGCTCCAACGCGAGTCGAAAGAATTGACGCGACCAAAGACGGAATTCGTCCGAGTTGCTTTATTGAAACAAAACAGCTCAGGTATTCTGACAAGCCCGTTTATCGGGCAGCAATATGTATATACACATTTATGCCGGGGCGTTTGTCCGGGAAAACCGAGACCGGGCATGCCCGGGTGTCAAGGGCGAGTCCTGGAAAGGCGAGTCTGGACATGCCCGGGCGTCCTGGACGCGGCCTGGCAAGTCGAGGCTGGGCGTGCCCGAGCGCTCTGGGCGAGCCCTGGAAAGGCGAGAGCGGGCATGCCCGGACGCTCTGGGCGAGCCCTGGAAAGGCAGGTCTGGACATGCCCGGGCGTCCTGGGCGCGGCCTGGCAAGTCGAGGCTGGGCGTGCCCGGGCGCTCTGGGCGAGCCCTGGAAAGGCAGGTCTGGACATGCCCGGGCGTCCTGGGCGCGGCCTGGCAAGTCGAGGCTGGGCGTGCCCGGACGCTCTGGGCGAGCCCTGGAAAGGCAGGTCTGGACATGCCCGGGCGTCCTGGGCGCGGCCTGGCAAGTCGAGGCTGGGCGTGCCCGGGCGCTCTGGGCGAGCCCTGGAAAGACGAGACCGGGCGTGCCCGGGAGGTTCAGGCGTGCCCGGGAACAGCGAGTCCGGGCATGCCCAGGAGAGGCGCGTCTGGGCCCGTCCGGAAGAGCCCGGCATGGCGATCGCGCCCTGGCCGCGTCCTGGCAGGTGCAAGGCGATTGTGTACATTCAGTGGGAACCGCTACAATATAACTGTATTACATAATACATGATATTGCAAGTCCTTTGAAGTTATAGGTTGTTGTAGGAAGTTATAGGTAGTATCAGATTGAACTATACGTCTACGAGGTCTACACAGGGTCTACGAGGTCTATACCGTTCAGGAATATGCTTTTACAGATCTTCATCACTGTCCTGAGTGTCATTTTCGCAAAGGTGTCTACGCAAATGTAAACATTAATTTTTGGATTCCTCATGCTCTGAATATTCCAAAAATGTATAGTTTTGCTAATCTACCAAAATTTTGAATGAAAAAACATAGTGAACCTGACTATGCAGGCACTTTTCGATTATACATGACCATGATGTTTGGAGATGATGATGATACTTTATGCACGAGGATTGTCTTGAACACCTCCTGTTCCTTTGAATCACTTAATTTTTATAATTAGCCAGGCAGCTCAGACAATGGATGTGGACGTTCTGGACAAAAGCGCTAAATTTTCCCCACATGCTACCTTTAGCTTTCCATTTTTGGTCGGAACCACTTCCTCCAAATACATTATGGCGGCCATCTTGGATTTTCAAAATGGCCACCATGTAAAAACTTATATCTATCAATATCTCAGCTTCGAAGCCACTTATGATCATAATCTTGCTGTCTAAACATACATTTTCAGGGTCAAGGAGTACAACTATACCATTTAGGATAGTGTCAGATTGGTTATTTGGTCAAAAATATAACAAGGCTTGGTTATTTTGAGGGTTTTTTTCAGGTGGAACTGTTCCATCAACATAGAGGAAAAGAAAAAGAAATAAAACAGATGGAGAAGTTAAGTGACATGGTTTATAGGATGATTATTTCATAAGAAATTAATAATTACATTTATTTTCAGGTTGACTAGCATGATGGATTGGAACATGTGCTTGATGTGTCAAGAAAAGACTACAGAGCTTCTGAAATGCCCACTCAATGCACAAGGAATTGGGGATAAGTCAGAACCATACAGCTCCTTCCTGAATAACGTTAATTCTTTCAGAGCCCTGGGCACATTGCCAGTGGTGCTCAACTTTGGAGAAGACATGACTGCAGGTGAACCGGTCCAAAACCAGGGTGCATGGCACAAATCTTACTATGTCAAGTTCAGCAAAGAGAAGTTGGAGAGAGCTACCAAAAAGCGTGGCAAGGATGACGCTGCAGAGAGCAGCACTTCTGGGGTTAAACGGCTTCGGCGCCAGTCGATTGACAAAATGGCCTGTCTGTTTTGTCATCGAGGGGATGGACACCAACATGAATTTAGAACACTTGGAGCTGATGAGACCACAAGACAGATGGCTACCGAGCTGCAGGAAACAGAGGTAATGACAAGAATAGAAGGTGGCAATCTCATAGCACTCGAGGCTAAATATCATCTGCAGTGCTTAACAGAACTACGGAATCACTACAGATCACTGATGCGGCAAAATGAGCAGGAATCGGAAGGCTCTTCTGAGGAAAATAAAATAAAGGCAAGAGCACTTGTGGAGCTCTTTACACATGTAGAAAACTGTGTGGAAGATGGGACCTTCTACTTCAAATTTTCGGACTTGCATCAGCTGTATGAAAATTGCATACTATACCTTGGTGTTGATAAGGAGATGAACATAACCCGATTCAAGGAGAAAGTTCTAGCATACTTCCCGCAAGCACAAGAGCAAAGTTATGGCAAAAATAAGATTCTGGTATGAACATGGTGTGCAGCAAATGCTAAAGCAAGCCATGGCATGCGATTATGAAGGTGATGCACTACTGCTGGCTAAGGCTGCCAAGATAGTGCGCAAAGATATTGTCAGCTAAAAAGGTTTCCACTTTGATGGCAAATTTCCTTCTGGTTGTCAAAAAGGTTCAGTGCCATCTACTCTCAAGACCCTTGTGTCTATGCTGATGAATGGTACCGACCTGAAAGACCAAGATGCCACAGACTTGCAGGCAAACCTCACAGTCTCTCAGACCATTCTCTTCAACTTCAAGAAATGTGCGTCAAATTCTGCTGTGTCAGCATTCCCTGGATAGGGAACCACCGTTGCCGCTGTACATCAGAATGAAGATTCACACAGAGACCAGGTCGAAAAATATCATCACACTATATGCTATACGACTAATATCAGCTATACGACTTAGGTCTCAGTGTAAGCTATGACAGAGTTCTTCAGCTTGAGAGCCAGCTTGCGACTGCTGTCTGTGAGAACTTTCAGGCAAAGAGCTGTGGTTCCTGCTCAGCTGCGCCATGGACTGTTTACTGTTGGTGCGCTTGACAACTCGAATCACAATCCTTCAAGTACAACTGCTAAGGGGTCATTTCATGGCACAGGCTTCAGTCTGTTTCAGTTTCCCACTTCGTCTAATTAGGGAGAGAAGCAGAACGACATCAGACTGCCATTGGCTGATACCAAGAAGAATCACTAGTTGCCAGACAGCTTCACCACAGTGCCTGCTGTGGCTTTGAAAATAGCAAAAGTGTCAATCCCACAACTGTCAAATGCATCAGCACCAAAAGACAGACAACTGGTAGGCATACAATTGAAGGAGAAGAGCTGGCTGACGCATGCCAGACAACAGATGACAACTTCGGTTGTACTTGAAGGATTGTGATCCAAGTTGTCAAGCACACCGACAGTAAAGACAACTGCTAGACAACTTTGGTTCTTCTGATCATGTGTTTGTTAAAGTGGACATCTCTCTGGCCATTCTCAGAGAGCCTCCTCAGCGTCGAAGAATCTGGAATTTCACTCAGGCCGACTGGCACGGTCTTCAGGCAGCCATACATCACCTGGACTGGTCTGCCATCTCCACTGCCTCTGACATCAACTCATCCTGGGAATTCTTCCAAAGAAAATTGCTCTCTCTCATGCACAGATTTATCCCATCTCATCTTCAGATGTCATACCCTTCCTCCCATCCATGGTACACAGAATCTTGTGGTGAGGCAGTTGCCATGAAACAACTTGCCTTTGCCTCTTGGAAGGCTAATCCAACGGAAAGCAATCTCAGTTCCTTTCATGAAGCCACGAACAAGTGTGTGTCGACCCTCAGGTGAGCCAGGAAACAATATCTCTCTACTCTCAAGACTGAACTCTCAAACCTGTCTCCCTCTTCCAAACCCTGGTGGCATCAGGTCAGATCTGTTTCTGGTGTTTGTTCACCTTCCATCCCCTCCCTTACCTCAAACGGCTACACAGCTGACACTGCTCGTGAAAAAGCTGAATGACTCAACCCTGTGTTTGCCTCAAAATCTTGTGTCCCAAACCCATCTCTCTCTGTACCCACCTTACCCAGTCAAACCCAGCTGCTCCTGGACTATGTGTCCTCTCCTGACAAGGTGGAGAAGTTTGTCAAACCTCGATTCTGATTCTGCAATTGGACCAGACGGCATGAGCCCACGGGTTCTAAAATCCTGCTCTGTAGCTCTTTCAAACCCTCTCTCTGTTCTCTTCACCCTCTCTTTTGCTCAAGGTCATCTACCATCTGCTTGGAAATCAGCCAACATCACCGCTTTACATAAAAAGGTGCAAAAACAGATCCTTGAAACTACAGACCAATCAGCCTGCTCCCAATCATCAGCAAGGTCATAGAATCCACCATCGCTTCTGATATTAAATCCTTCCTCTTCTCCAATGGCTTGATCTCTGATCATCAATTTGGATTCAGACCAGGTCACTCTACTCTGGACATGCTGCTTCTGCTGTCTCAACAATGGATGGAAGCCCTCAACGCCAAACAAGAAATCAGAGTCGTCTCCTTTGATATATCTCGTGCCTTCGATACGGTCTGGCACCCCACACTACTCACCAAACTCTCATCCTATGGTATCCATGGAAATCTCCACGCATGGCTTGCGGACTTCCTTTCCGGTCGCAGTCAACGTGTGGCCCTGAATGGATTTCTCTCATCTCCCCTTCCTGTCCAGGCTGGAGTTCCTCAAGGCAGTGTTCTGGGCCATGTGCTTTTTTGGTATTCAACAATGATCTTTCCGACTCTCTGGAAAATCCTCTCTATCTCTTTTCTGATGACTCCACTCTCTGCCACTCCATATCTCAACCCTCAGATTGGCAGGCAGCAGCATCTTCACTCTCTGCGGACCTGGACAAAATCACAAACTGGTCAAACAAGTGGAACATGTCTTTCAATCCTGACAAATCTCACACTCTCACTATGCCTCTCCGAAAAGACCGTCTGGAAACCCCTCCCATCTACTTTCTCAACAATCCTCTCCAAGAAGTTCTGTCACTCAAGCTTTTGGGTCTCACTATCTGCCATGATTTTTCCTTGGAAACCACATTTGCGAGCTGGCCTCCAAAGCCAGTCGCCGACTGGGCATCCTCTGTCATGTGAAGTCCTTCCTTGGCACACCTGAGCTCCTCACGACATACAAGGCTTTCATCCGTCGCTCAACGGAATACTGCTCTCCACTCTGGGCTGGTGCTCCTGCCTCACACCTTGCTCGGCTTCACGCTGTAGAAACCAAAGCTTTCAGTATCATTGGAATCTCCCACGATGAAGCTGATTTTGAGGGTCTTTCACTCCCTCACTGCAGGCAGGTTGGTGGTCTTGTTGTCTTCTACCGACTCCTCTCTGGCCTCGCTCCCCCAGCTCTGTCTGTGATGTGTCCCCCAAATATTCCTGCAGGATGCACAAGAACTGACAGCAACCCTCTTATGGTTAAACTGCCAAAATCAAGACTCTCTGCTCACCTTCTCTCTTTCAATCCGCTTTTCTCCCGCCTCTGGAACAAACTCCCACACTCTCTTCAATCGCACTCCTCCCTCCAGATCTTTAAAACAGCTGTTCACCACCATCTCTTATCTTCCACCATCCAAAACCTTGATCTTTTCTACCACCGTTAATATATCCCAAATCCATCTCTTTCAATCTCCGACTTCATTCCTGAAATTCCCTGTAGTGTCAATTTGTTTTGTACTGCGTACCCCTTCCCTCCCCCTCCACCCCCCCACCAGCCCTCTTCCTTCAAACAGATCTCCTGATGTCCCTGTTCTCTACTGTTGTGCTTGTGTGCTTCCCTCTCTCTCCCAATCTTGTCTCCTCCTCCCCTTATTGTTTTACGTGGCCGTTTATGTTGTTTGTGTTTTATGTGCTAATATGTGTTTGATGTGCCAGCTCTTAAATGAGCCTAGATCTTGTATCCCAAAAAAAAAAAAAGATGGAGATAGATGATGTTAATAAAGGTGACACTATTACCTGGTCAGCATTCAATGCCTCCATGCAAGATGCATCAGCAGATCAGCACACCATCCTTACACATCTCTTGCCCCTTTTCTATGAGAAGGCAGCTACTGCAGCTCTGATCATCAGAGCATGGAATGAATGTACTGCATTGGGCTACAGAATTTCTCAATCCTGGACAGATACCAGTTATAGCCGTTGATGCACCACTCTATGCTCTTGCCAAGTTCACTCAGTGGAACTGGCCTGACACACACGGAGAGGATAAGTTCATAGCAATGTTTGGTGGCCTGCACATAGAGATGGCGATGTGGAAAACGTATGGTGACTACTTGGAGGGATCCGGATGGACCAATGCGCTGACACAAGCTGCCATTGCATCATCAGGCACCGCCGACTCGTTTCTGAAGGCCTCACATCTGACCAGAACAATTGGAACATTCACCACGTGACTGCTTTGGCACGGGCAAAGCTCCAGCAGGATGCTTTTCTGCACACTGAGGGAACACACAGTGATGAAGCCAAGGAGGCGTGGAGGCAGAAAATGGTACAGAAGACTCCAACATTCCAGTACTGGGATACAGTTCTCAACAGGGAACTCCTGGGACTCATCTTCATCAGATCACACACTGAGGGGAATTTTCCTCTGTATGTTGAAAGCTTCAAGGCCTTGGTTCCATGGTTGTTCGCTCAAAACCACTACAATTATGCACGGTGGATTCCAATACACATCCGAGACATGGAGAGTCTGCCAGCACCCATTCTCAAAGAGTTTGAGGAGCACAGTCACCGGATCATCCACAAAACCACCAACAGATTCTCGACCAACTGTCTGGTGCACACTGTTAACATGGATGTAGTGGTGATTCTCATTGGCAAGTTCCATTACCTGATCACCCTGTGCCAAGATGTGAGCATCATCACATCAATGATATCTATGAAGACCTGGGTAGGGAGAAATCCCTGGCCCTCCCTATCTTTCACAGTTTCACAGGATGCAATACTACATCTGCATTCATTGGAAGAGGCAAGAAGTCAGCATAGGAGACTTGGAACTGCTATCACGATGTGACATGTGCCTTTACCTACATGGCACTTCATCCTTACACAGAAGTAGAGGTTGGTGCTCAACAAGTCCAGCTTCTGGAACGCTTCACTGTTATCCTGTATGATAAGACCAGTGACCTGCAACATGTGGATGAAGCTAGAAAGGAGCTGTTTTGCCAGAAGGGGAAGACAACGGAGAGACTTCCCCCAACACAGGATGCACTATTGCAGCACACAAAGAGAGCTGCATATCAGGCAGGAATATGGTGCACCAGGGAGCAGATTGAACAACACGCACGTACTCCAGAAGGTTGGGGCTGGACTCTCGATGAAGACAACAATTCATGGGTTCCTGTGTGGAACATGTTACCTGTGGTCTCCAAAGCCTGCAGTGAACTAGTTGAATGTAGCTGCAAGATTCAAAGTGGATGTGGTGATCGTTTTGCATGCAGAAGGCACGTTGGAGGTGCACTGAACTCTGCAGTTGTCATTGTGAGAAGTAGGCTGGGAATAAAATGCATGTGCAGTGGTGTGTGATGACAATATACCATCACAATTACAGTTGACATAGTTACAGTCCTTGCAGTATTTTCAGTGGCGATGCTACATTAACAGTATTCCGTTTTGTTTTTTTTCAAGTTTTATGTTCAGTTTCTTTTTTGTGTTAATAAAAATCGTCTTTTGCTTTTCTAAATGGTATAGTTGTATTCATTGACCCAGAAAATGTATGTTTCGACACTAAGATGGTGATCCTAAGTGGCTTAGAAGCTGAGATATTGGTAGATATAGGTTTTTACATGGCGGCCATCTTGAAAATCCAAGATGGCCGCCATAATGTATTCGGAGGAAGTGGTTCTTATCAAAAATGGAAAGCTAAGGTAAAGGGTAACATGTGGGGAAAAAATTGGCGCTGTTGTCCGGAACGTCCATATCCATCTCAAATCCGGTCCTAAGCTGCCGGACTAAATTGCTCCCTGAGTAATTGGAGCTCTCTTTGAGTACCTTTCATTGAATTAGGCAGCAATTGATCGGTTTGAAGAGCTTGGCTTTCCACTCATCAAAACAAGCTCCACTCTCATCTTTTGGTAATTTGCTGCCATCACTTAACTGGAAAGAAGGGGGTGATTAAATTTATTGCATATTTGATTCGTTTTTCATGTACCCTATTCTTTACAGAGCGTTGGTGCTGCCGAAGCAGTTTCTTGGCAAGATAATTCTACTGGGTGGTTTGTCATTGCCTTATCAGCATTGTTTGTCCATGCTCTAACCTTTAAGTGTTGAGGGTCAAACAAGGAAGCAGCTCCTACAATTTCCTAAGTCTTCGGTAAGATTCGGCCGGGGTTTGAACTACCAACATCCCAGACTCAAAGTGGATGCTGAAACCATTACACCACCGAGTCTGGTTTTATTATATACTAGCAAAGGTACCTGGCATTGTCCCTCCTCCCACCCCTTCCCTTCCCTCAACCCACCTCAACTTCCTCCGGACTCCCACCCCACTTCTGCTCCTCCCTCCTCCCACTTCCTCCCACCCACGCCTTTTCCTCACTTCTCATACCACTTCCTCCCTCCACTTCCCACTTCCTCCTGCAGGGGCGATGAGAGGGGGAGAATGTGGGTACCCACCCCGGGGTCAAGACCTAAGAGGGGCCTGTAATTATTCCTTCAATGTTTTTGTTTCATATGATTGTTTGTGGCAATAACACACAGAGGGCAGCTTTATTTTGTATCTCCCTCCAAGCCACTAAGGCCGATTTTCCGCTATGGCAGTACCACCCTCACTCGTAAAATCAACTAATGTAGAAATAATCTTACTATAATTCACCAAATGTCTGTTCGAAGGTACCGCAAAAACGGCTCAACCGATCGAAACGATATTTTGGGTGGGTAATCCTGGGATCTCCAGGAGTAAAATAGGCTATTTCGTTTTCCCAATTTCAGCTTTGGTCTCCAGCATTCTCAGGTTTGGACTCCCGCATAACATTCACGTTCGCATAACGTCCATTGTGACGATGTTCTCATTGTGACGATGCATGTGATCACGGTAGTGTTCGACGTGACGGTGTGAACGTAATTTCATAATGTTTTTCGTTTCGTAATCCTAAAATGAACGTTTAATGTTTAATGAACGTTTTTTTTGTTGTTTTTTGTATACAAGGTCGACGCTCGTGTAAGAGCTAAAATGTATAATGAACGTTTAATGCCCTTCAATTTCCAGGGCCGCACGCGCGCTACACTGGACGGGCCAGCGTGTACCTCGCCCTTCGCCGTCAGGCTCGGGTAAACCGCTGAGCCCCATCCGTGATAGGGACTGGGGCTTGAGACAGTGTCCTTCATTAAAAGTATAACAAACGCTGTCTCCATCGATCTTGCCAAGGCCGTAACAGCCGTAACGTTTAATCTCGACGTGAGAGAATTCCACATAGCTATTTGGGTGGTGAATACGCTAACAGATCGCTGTCTCCATCGATCTTGCCAAGGCCGTAACAGCTAGAGTCACTTTACAGGGACTCTAGGGACAGGGACTTTACAGTAACACCGATCGGCTCAAACTCCTTTTAACTGTTGATTTGGTACAGTTACACGTATCGGGAATTTGGTACACGTATCGGGAGTACATTCGACATCGCGATTGTGAACACGATTATCGATCACGATTCACGATCACGATCATCACGATCATCGTGTATCGATCACGATTTGAAACACGATGGAATAATATTTACCGATATGAACAGTGATGTGGCTTTTATTGAAATTCTAAAGATACTGTTTAGATTTTGATGATTTGCGTGTGATATGATTCAACGGTTGTTTATATGAATCGTTTAAAATAAAAAAGCCTTCAATTTCTGATATTCTGCCTTTTCATTTGGGCTTCCCAATTGAAGCCCCGCCCATAGGGTGGGTACCGTTGCTCGTTTACATAATGACCATTGCGGTAATGACGTATTGCACCTGGGTCCATTCTGGCTCTCGGAGGCCCTGCCCTCGGGGACCCCCACCCCGATCGATCGGTTCCCCACCCCTCACCTCCCTACTTCCAACCCCACCTCTTCCTCCTCTCACTCCCATTCCCCTCCCTTCTTCCTCTCACCCCCATTCCGCTCTCTTCCTCCTCTCACCCCCATTCCCCTCCCTTCCTCCTCTCACCCCCATTCCCCTCCCTTCCTCCTCTCACCCCCATTCCCCTCCCTTTTTTTTTTTTTTTTTTTTTTTTTTTTTTTTTGTATACAAGGTCGAGGCTCGTGAAAGAGCGAACATTAATCACACAGAAAGACAAACCGACACATAAAACATATAACATAGGGAGCGGTAGACAAGATGGGGAGAGAGGGGGAAGGACACAAACACAACATTTGAGAGCAGGGACCGAGAGACATGGAGACATCGAGAGATCTGAGAGAGGGCGAGGGCTTTGGGGGGGGGCGTGGGAAGGGGGCGGTGGGAGAGGTATAAAACATATGGACACTGCCAGGACTTCCAGGAAAGAAGTTGGAATTTCAAACAAGGTGGATCTGGGGTGAATTAGCGGGGGTAGAAAAGATCAAGGTTTTGGATGGGGGAAGATAAGAGATGGTGGTGAACAGCTGTTTTAAAGACCTGGAGGGAGGAGTGGGATTGAAGGGAGTGAGGGAGTTTGTTCCAGAGGCGGGAGAAAAGAGGAATGAAAGAGTGAAGGTGAGCAGAGAGCCGAGATTTCGGCAGTTTAACCATCAGAGGGTTGCTGGCAGATCTTGTGCGACCTGTAGGAATATTTGGGGGACAGAGCACAGAGAGAGCTGGGGGTGCAAGGCCGGAGAGGAGTCGGTAGAAGACAGAAAGACCACCTACCTGCCTGCGGTGAGTGAGTGAAAGGCCCTCAGAGATAGCTTCATCGCGGGAGATTCCAATAATTCTGAAAGCTTTGGTTTCAACAGCGTGAAGCCGAGCTAGGTGTGAGGCAGGAGCACCGGCCCATAGGGGAGAACAGTATTCCATTGAGCTGCGGATGAAAGCCTTGTATGTGGTGAGGAGCTCAGGTGTGCCGAGGAAGGACTTCGCACGACGGAGGATGCCCAGTCGGCGACTGGCTTTGGAGGCCAGCTTGGAAATGTGGTTTTCCCAAGAAAGATCATGGCAGATAGTGAGACCCAAAATCTTGAGCGACAGAACTTCTTGGAGAGGATTGTTGAGAAAGTAGATGGGAGGGTTGTCCAGTCGATCTTTTCGGAGAGACATAGTAAGAGTGTGAGATTTGTCAGGATTGAAAGACATGTTCCACTTGTTTGACCAGTCTGTGATTTTGTCCAGGTCTTCAGAGAGTGAGGAGGCAGCAGACTGCCGATCTGAGGGAAGAGGAATGGAGCGGCAGAGAGTGGAGTCATCAGCAAAGAGATAGAGAGGATTTTCGAGAGAGTCAGAGAGATCATTGATGAAGACCAGAAAAAGCACGGGGCCCAGAACACTGCCTTGGGGAACTCCAGCCTGAACAGGAAGAGGAGATGAGAGAAACCCATTCAGGGCCACACGTTGACGACGACTAGAGAGGAAGTCCGCCAGCCATGCGTGGAGATTTCCATGGATACCAAAGGAGGAGAGTTTGGTGAGCAGAGCGGGGTGCCAGACCGTGTCGAAGGCACGTGATATGTCGAGGGAGACAGCTCTAATTTCCTGTTTGGCATTGAGGACCTCCATCCATTGTTGAGACAGCAGAAGCAGCATGTCCAGAGTAGAGTGACCTGGTCTGAAACCAAATTGATGATCAGAGATCAAGCCATTGGAGAAGAGGAAAGATTTCATATCCGAAGCAATGATGGATTCCATGACTTTGCTGATAATTGGGAGAAGGCTGATTGGTCTGTAGTTGCTAGGATCTGTTTTTGCACCTTTTTTGTGCAAAGCGGTGATGTTGGCTGATTTCCAAGCAGATGGCAGTTGACCTTGAGCAAAAGAGAGGGTGAAGAGAACAGAGAGAGGGTGAGATAGAGCAGCAGAGCAGGATTTTAGGACCCGTGGGCTGATGCCGTCGGGTCCAGTTGCAGAATCAGAGTCGAGGGTTGACAGAAACTTTTCCACCTTGTCAGGAGGAAAGGACACGGAGTCCAGGAGCAGCAGGGTACGACTGGGTATGGTGGGTACAGAGAGGGATGGGTTTGGGACACAAGATTTAGAGGCAAACACAGAGTTGAGGCATTCAGCTTTTTCACGTGCGGAGTCAGCTGTGTAGCCGTTTGAGGTAAGGGAGGGGATGGAGGGGGAACAAACACCAGAAACGGATTTGACCAGACGCCACCAGGATTTGGAAGAGGGAGACAGATAAGAGAGTTCGGTCTTGAGAATGGAGAGATATTGTTTCCTGGCTCTCCTGAGGGTGGACACACACTTGTTTCGGGCTTTGTGAAAGGAAATGAGATTTCCTTCCGTTGGATTTGCTTTCCAGGAGACGAAGGCAAGTTGTTTCTGGGCAACAGCCTCACCACAAGATTCCGTGTACCATGGACGGGAGGAAGGGTATGACAACTGAAGACGAGATGGGATAAATCTGTGCATGAGAGAGAGCAATTTACTTTGGAAGAATTCCCAGGATGAGTTGATGTCAGAGGTGGTAGAGATGGGAGACCAGTCCAGATGATTGATGGCTGCTTGATTGATGGCCCTTCCTCCTTTCACCCCCATTCCCCTCCCTTCCTCCTCTCACCCCCATTTCCCTCCCTTCCTCCTCTCACCCCCATTCCCCTCCCTTCCTCCCCTCACCCCCATTCCCCTCCCTTCCTTCACTTCCTCCACTTCCTCCTCAATGTCGTGGCTACATCAATGGTTCTTGAAAACAATGTTAAGTGAAGCGATGATGAATGGATCAATTTATCTCATCTATCTATAATTCCAGTAATCTCTGTGTGTTTGTTTGTTTGTACGTTTGTTTGTTTGTCTGTGACCGCTGTTTCTCGACAACCACGGGTCCGATATACTTTAAACTTGCCAGGTATATTGCTGGGGACCCGAGGATGTGCCTTTTCAAGGTTTCATATTAATCGGACAATTACTTACCGAGCTATGTCCAAAAAACGATTCAACCAATCAGAGAGCAGCGAGCTATCGCGTGTGCCGAACGTGGCGAACACACTCTGCCTCGGATGGCACATTTGAGAGCGTATTCATTTATTTCACGTTTGCAAACTATGTTGCCGCTATGTTGGCGTTAAACTATGTTTTAAAACTAATAAAAACCATTTCATCTAAATAGAGGGGGGGGGGGGGATTGTCACTGTACTCGCAAGCCGTTCGCCGTTCGCTTTGGCGTTGCGAATGGACCAACACATTTCATGAACCAAACCATTTCATGTAAAGCGTTCGCCGTTCGCTTTGGCGTTGCGAATGGACCAAAACATTTCATGAACCAAACCATTTCATGTAAATAGAGGGGGGGATATAATTTTAGATATAGATATAGTACGGGCATGCCCTAGTAATAATTAATTTAAACTAGGGGGCCTGTTGGTCCGTTATACCAAAATTTTATTGGTCTTCATGGCCTTGTAGTAGCGTACCTGCCTGCTGGACTCAGGGGGGTCTTTTGGGTCCTCTAGGTCTTTTGGGTCATCTTGGGTCTTTTGGGTCATCGGGGACTTTTGGGTCCTCTGGGACTTTTGGGTTCTTGGGGTATTTTGGGTCTCAAGTGTTAAAGGGTCTTCCAAGGTCTAAGGGGTCTCAGCAGTCTATAGGGTTAAAAGGTACATTTGAATAGTACGTAATTAATTAAGAGATGTACGTAATAAATAGACACAAAAAGTATGCCACACACGCGCGTGCACACACGCACACACACACACACGCACACACACACACACACACACACACACACACACACACACACACACACACACACACACACACACACACACACACACACACACACACACACATCTATCTATAATTCCAGTAATCTCTGTCTGTCTGTACGTTTGTTTGTCTGTGACCGCTGTTTCTCGACAACCACGGGTCCGATATACTTTTAACTTGCCAGGTATATTGCTGGGGACCCGAGGATGTGCCTTTTCAAGGTTTCATATTAATCGGACAATTACTTACCGAGCTATGTCCAAAAAACGATTCAACCAATCAGAGAGCAGCGAACGATCGCGTGTGCCGAACGTGGCGGGCACACTCTGCCTCGGATGGCACATTTGAGAGCGTATTCATTTATTTCACGTTTGCAAACTATGTTGGCGTTAAACTATGTTTTACAACTAATAAAAACGAATTTGCGATTCATTCGCTTTCCTGCGCGTTTGTGCACGCGATGGCGATTTCTTTACCAAACTCCGGAAGCCGTTCGCTTTGGACCAAACCATTGCATGTAAATAGAGGGGGGGGATTGTCACCACTCGCAAGCCGTTCGCTTTGGACCAAACCATTTCATGTAAATAGAGGGGGGGGATATAATTTTAGATATAGATATAGTACGGGCATGCCCTAGTATATGTAAATGGTGGAGGGGTGGGTAGGGGAGGGGAGGGGTAGAAGGGATAGGTTTTAGATTCCTTCGTGCGCATTAAATGCATCACGTTTAAGTAAATTTACACACTTTTCATTGTTCGTATGTTCTGCATTGTACATTGTAATACAGTAATAATACTACAATACGCAATTTGGTGTCTGTCTGTCTGACGATTTTCAACCGCGATACATTCGGTCGTTACTTACCCAATCTCAACCAAACTTGAAAGGAGAACTAAGAGTCACACGATGGAGGTTGTAGCAAATTCATTTGCTCCCCTCCCCCTCCCAAGGGGGTTTTCCCCGCCAATGGGGTTGTGTGTTGACATGTTTATCCGTGTTAATATAGCTTTATCGTAGCGTTTTTCAAAGTCGCTTCTAATAACAAAAGTAATAACGCTCATGATAATAGCATAATATGAATGTTATAAACAAAAAAAAAAATTATACTAATAATATCCCACCTTCCCAAGGGGTGTTTCCTCCTTGAAGAAACGCTGTGTTAACGTGTATAAATAGCTTGTCGTGATGTTTCATGGGGCAACGGCCTCTACCAGAGGTAAAAACTATTGTCGCATTCCTGGGGTGAAAACCCCTGGGGATGGATTAGCTGAGCAAGCTTGACGCTCCGAGGCGTTCAGTCAATGATGGCAGAGTTAATACGCACGGGGGAATGAGGCAGCTAAGGGTAATGAGGCTCTTACCTTCACGGACCCCACTGGATGTCTTCGACCCTGCAATATAATTAATTCAACCGACACGGAATTATAATACAAAAATACTGGCTTTATTGAAAGAAATGCCGGTAACAAAAGAATGCCCGGTAAACTTGATTATTCCTAAAGGGAGCGCCGCCACACAGACTCGTATACAACACAAGCGAAATATAAAAGAACGAAAGTAAAAATGTAGTGTACTTAGCTCCGAGCGGCTCTTGAACCCCGTCGGGAATCATCACAGCCCCCGCGCCTCCGTGCGGGAAAACACAGGCCTCCATGCACAGTTCGCTCCTCTAGCCACCGAGCGCGAAGCGAGCAGGCCGCGCCCGTCCACTCACCGTCTGCCCCACACATCACCCAGACGACGCACCAACGTCTCTCCGGTTCACTCGCCACGGCCTTCAGCCGCAATGAAGCCATGGGTCAAGCGCACCAGAGTCCACGAGCCGCGACTGCCCCTCCTCATGATCGTCGAAACCTCCAATGTCCCTAGCGCAAGAGCGCTATAAAATGTGACTGCACGGCACCAATGTCCCAATGCAAGAGAACCAATTAATCAACCGTTCGCTATGGAGGCCAGCCCAGAGAGAGAGACAAAATGTCGGGACACGACCGTTCGCTATCATAGCCAGGACCCAATAGAAAAGAAGAGCTGAAAAGAGAGAGACAGAAACTGTCGGAACAAAGTCTTTTGTTCGCAGAGCTCTTACGTCATCCGACGCCACCCATGCCTGCTCCAACCAGCGGTCTCCACCACATCACTCTATCGTACCCTGACCGATCGTTCTTCGAGGTGTGGCCTCACGCCCCTCCTGTGCCTTTGTGATCACCAGCTTGTCAAGCGCTTGCCAAGCCTGCCATTCCTCATCAATGGTTTTGAATGGAGTGCTTGTTCGAATGCTCAAGCCACTAGGCGAGAACTCTAAGAAACTTGGTAAAAAACACACCCACTCCCCCGATGTTATTGAGACCCGATCTGAGATCTACTTTAATTTATATACCCCAAAAAGGCGTGACCTGCCACTCCCGTAGTGAGCGGGTGCACTAGTCATACTAAAATGCGTAATTTGGCGTCTGTCTGATGATTTTATTACCAGTACCGTGAAACTTCCCGTCGTTACTTATCCAATCTCAACCAAACTTGACAGGATGACTAAGGGTTACACTATGAAGGTTGTAGCGCATTCATTTGCCCCCCCTACCCAAGGGGGTTTTCTCCCCCGAGCGGGTTTTCCCCGCCATTGCCGTCAAAGAGGTTCCATGTTGAGGTGTATATCCATGTTCGGTTAGCTTTATCGTGGCGTTTCTCCAAA
>NC_136263.1:93841167-93858667 GCF_964187855.1 Myxine glutinosa | reverse complement strand
ACTTTTCCACCTTGTCAGGAGGAAAGGACACGGAGTCCAGGAGCAGCAGGGTACGACTGGGTATGGTGGGTACAGAGAGGGATGGGTTTGGGACACAAGATTTAGAGGCAAACACAGAGTTGAGGCATTCAGCTTTTTCACGTGCGGAGTCAGCTGTGTAGCCGTTTGAGGTAAGGGAGGGGATGGAGGGGGAACACACACCAGAAACGGATTTGACCAGACGCCACCAGGATTTGGAAGAGGGAGACAGATAAGAGAGTTCGGTCTTGAGAACGGAGGGATATTGTTTCCTGGCTCTCCTGAGTGTGGACACACACTTGTTTCGGGCTTTGTGAAAGGAAATGAGATTTCCTTCCGTTGGATTTGCTTTCCAGGAGACGAAGGCAAGTTGTTTCTGGGCAACAGCCTCACCACAAGATTCCGTGTACCATGGATGGGAGGAAGGGTATGACTACTGAAGACGAGATGGGATAAATCTGTGCATGAGAGAGAGCAATTTACTTTGGAAGAATTCCCAGGATGAGTTGATGTCAGAGGTGGTAGAGATGGGAGACCAGTCCAGATGATTTATGGCTGCTTGAAGACCGTGCCAGTTGGCCTGAGTGAAATGCCAGACTCGTCGACGCTGAGCAGGCTCCCTGAGGATGGTCAGAGAGATGTCCACTTTAACAAGGACATGATCAGATGATCCGATTGGAGCAGAAGAAGAGCAGCAGACATTTTCAGGGAAGTTAGTCATAACCAAGTCCAGAAGAGAAGATGTTCCGTTGACTGAGATCCGGGTCGGGAAATTGACAGATTGTATCAGTCCCAGTGAGTCGCAGAAGTCCTTTGCTGAGGAGCCATGGCTGGTGAGAGAGGTACCCACACCCAGCCAACTGGCATGATGACAGTTGAAATCACCACATATGAGGAAGAGAGAGTTGGGATGAGTACATAGAAGTTGGTCCATATTATCAGACAGCGAGATGTAGATGGAGTCATCACTGTTTGGTGGACGGTACAACACACATATGAACAAGAGGTGGGAGCGAAGGGGAAGCCATAGCCAGAGGTATTCCTGGGGGTGAGGTGGAGAGAGTGCAGTGCAGGGCGAGTGAGGAAGAGAGTGTTTGATAAAGATAGCAACCCCACCTCCAGGACGAGGCTCAGGTCTATCATACCGGAGGAGGGAGTAGCCCGGGAGAGATACTAAGGAATCAGAGACATCATAAAGGAGGAAAGTTTCTGTTAAGCAGATCACGTCTGGTTTGACAGAAGCAACCTGTATGGAGAGATCAGTTAAGTTTGAACGAAGGCCCCGGATGTTTGAGGTCCATACCGTTAATGAAGAGGAAGGGGGGAGCATCAGATACAGAACAGGGGGGAGGAGGGGTAGGGTAAGATGTGGAAGAGGTGGAAGAGGTAGGGAGAGCTGTTGAAGGTGTCAGAGATTTCAGAATAGCTCGGAGAAAGGGAAGGATGGGGCGGACAAAAGGTTTGATGGTGATTGGGTGAGGCACAATGAGGTGTTATTTGAGGAGGGGGAAGAGCGAGGCAGAAGGTTGGGGGAGATGGAGGTGAGAGTTGGAAGGGGGAAGAAGCGGGGAGGACGCTTTGAGGAGGGGGAGTGAGAGGGGGGAAATTGAGAAGCAATGAGGGTGGGGAGATTTGAAGGGGAGGGGTGAGGGGGGAGTTTGGGAGGGAAGGGACAAGGGGAGGGATTTGAAAGGGATGGGATATGGGGGAGATTTGGAGGGGAGGGGTGAGGGAGGAGTCTAGGAGGGGAGGTGCGAGGGGGTTGTCTTGGCGTGGAGGGGTGAGGGGGTAGTTTAGGAGGGAGGGGGCAAGGGGGGAGATTTGAAAGGGATGGGTGATGGGGAAGATTTGGAGGGGAGGGGTGATGGGGAAGATTTGGAGGGGAGGGGTTATGGGGAAGATTTGGAGTGGAGGGGTGAGATTGGATTTTAGAAAGTGTACGATTTATGGGAAACGAACATTTATTGCAAAATGAGTTTCTTGTGACCGAGTTAAAAATACGTTTAAGGACGCTGGATGGAGGATGGAGTGCAGGAGAGTTTAGGGAATGTAGAAAAAAGGCACTATAGGAGATGGATATTTTTTTTGGGATGAATTGATTTGGTGAGCAAGTCGAAAGCAGCCTTTTAAAGAAGAAGAAGAAGAAAAAGGTGTTATAATATATGACGGAATACATAACTTGAGGGGAAAGTGTAAACATTGAAGGTTAATAAGTGAAAACTATCTGGGGAAATGGGGGAGAAACACGTGGTCGAAGAACGAACGAACGAAAAGAATGAATAAACGAATGAGAACAGAGAAGGAAATGTTTTTTTTGTTGCTTTTTTTGAGTTGAGATTTACACAAGGAAGTAGGCTATGGGTGAAAAGACTGGGAATACAGAGAACGAAAGTTATTGGATCACAAACGACGGACCGCTGAGAGAAAAACAAAGCCTCAAGGTTGTACAGTGTACACTGTACAAGGCCTCAAGACACGACACGAATTAACACGATTTTCAATGCAGGTATGAAAGATTTGCACCCAAAAATCTTCGTCGGGACACAATATACGTACAACACCATAAATAAATACAGTTTTAACGAAAATACAAATGGGAACAATCACTTAACTTCGATTTCAAATCGTTCGCGACGCGGCAAAGGCCTTGCTCGTGACGCGGCAAACAGACGATCAATTTATGAAAGATAAACACCGAGAAACAACAAAAGTTGCACACAATAACTTCACACACCGAAAGATAAATACAGTTTCGACAAAATACAATTGTGAACAGACTTAACTTCGAAAAACGTGGAGACCGTGTGGAGCTTCGAAAATCCCTGCCACCGTCTCCGAGATCTCGCGAGATCTCCAATGAGAGAAGGGATTCTGAAGGGATTCTGATGACACGCACACAATGGTGGAGAATACGCATGGGGAAACAAGAGGGAGGGGGAGAAACTGGTGCGCTTACCTTCATGGATCCCACCGGCAGTCCTCAAACCTGCAATAAATAGACTCGAACCGAGATGGGTTTAAAATGTACAAGAAAATGCCGGCTTTATTAAAAAATGCCAGTAACAAAATAAAACACTGTCAAATAATAATAAATTCCTAAATTGGAGCGCTCCCAAACAGACCCGAACACAAAGTATAAAATAACTGCAAATAAATGTCTGGTTATTTAATTGCTCTTAGCTCAACTTGACCGTTGTCTCGTCAGGACTCTTCCATGCCCCGGGTGCGCAGTCTGGACACGGCTCCGTTTTTGGCAGGAATGTGCACTTGTTCGTTGGCGCGAGTAGGCCTCAGTCCACCCTAGTTTCACTAGGCCGTGCCAGTTCGTGCATAGTAGGCCTCCCACACGAAGCGAACAGCAGGCGCGCAGCCCGCTCTTCCACACCGTGCTCGTTCACCCGTCCTCCACATGGAAAACCACAGTTCCTGCGCTGCGGTTGTGCCTCTGCACGACCACCAGCAAGATCTCGGGGCACGGCTGGTCCGATCGCCTCCTTGAGCCTGAGAGCACAATGCCACCATTCGTACGAGATTCAGGGCGAGAATGCGCAAGAGAGAATCGTGACCGTTTGCTAGCATCTTTGGTGGGAGAAGGCACACAAGTGCGATAAAGGTTGGTCAGAGCGAGAAGCCAAGGAGAAGAGAAGAGCGAAGAACGAAGAGAAAATGTCCGCCCGCGCATTCTTTATCGTCCAGGCTCTGACGTCATCTGGGGTCCTTCGCCAATCAGCGAGTCCCATCTTACCCCGGTCTTCCTGTCAATCAATCCCCCTCCACCCCCCTCCCTTATGTGTCGATCGTGTGGTGCCAAAAGGGACATAGGAAATAAATTGGAGGTAATAACATACAAGGGATAATTACCCATACTCCCTGATCTAATTAACATACCCCACCTCGTAATGGGGACAAAGATACAAACTTAACCCGACAGTCTGGTCTAGTACAAAGTCCCTACTATAGTACATCGAGGAGGTTCTTCTTCTTCACGACAATCGGAGCACACTAATCTATACATTCCACCTGGTTCTAAGGTAATCACTGCCTACCCCCTACAAACGTAACAATATGAATGTTACTACAAAACAAAATTAATACTAATAATATCCCACCTCCCCAAGGGGTGTTTTCTCCTTGAACAAACGCCGTCAACGTTTATAAATACCGTAGCTTATTGTGGTATTTCATGGAAGTATCAGCCCCTACCATTAGTAAAAAATTTAAAACGAGTATGATTACTTTTTAAAACAGTTGCTACTGCTGTTTATCACAAAACTGAAATAAATTTGTTGGAATCCCGACATCCGTGAGGCAAATTTCATGCTGTGTTGTCCCATCCCAATGGCAAGGGTGACGATTGATGGGAATGATGGAGGGACAAGTGGTGCTTGATGGTCTTGGTTTTGAGCGACGCTGTGTCTTCGCTTAATAGTGGGGTTGGCATTCTCTCTCAATCATGGCGGATAACCTCAAGATCTAGCCACCACTGTTTCATAACGGTGCTCTGTTAAATGTTCCGAGCACAAAAGTGCACATTTGGTAGGCCCGATCCACACCCCGGTATTTCGGACAAACCTTGTACAATTTCTGGCAACCGTGGGATCTTTTGGCCATCGCTGTAGCGTGAAACCAGCTCGATTTGTATTATCACAACCACCAAGGAATATTTGTTCGATGGAACCCGTAAACAGTACGGAAGTGGCGGTCGACATCACGGTGTGTCGACGTCAAGAAGAAGATTTCGACATTTAATCGCAAAATTATCGACTTTATAAAAGTTCCAATACTTATGCTTACCTAAAATGGGGGGTAGGGACTGAACATAAAAAGTTATTGTTTAACAATGGTAAAATGCATAGGCATAGAAATACCAAGAAATAAAATATGACCTTCTGTACTCTTACCTCATATTAATCTTTTGATCTCAAATCCAAATTTCTTGAGTATATAGCAATAATAACAAATTTGACTTCACTGTTCCAATACCTGTGGAGAGCACTGTATGAAAGTAGGTTTTCACTAAAACAATACATGTGCAGCCAATTAGGCAGATTTTCTTTTGTCACTCCCTTGCAGTGACAAATCAGACATCCCCATGACCTTTTCTTTCACGTTTCCAATTAATATCCTCTTCCTTGCATCACTGGCTGTGCCAAAGTTCTGCAAAGTGTTCACACAATGCAGACAAGCCAACCGTACAAGCCATTTGCTTCAAACGCGGGATAAAAGAGCATTCATCTTCTTTGCTTAACCCAGCATTTTCATCTATCATTTTTATTCTAACTGATCATTTGAAAATGACCTTTCTTGGATGAGTTTTCTTTTGAACAACCTACGATTTGTCCATCATTGCTGACTCTAAATACCTGTTTAGGGGGGAAAAAAAGAAAAAAAGAATGACCTCAATGACTGTTTATGAGCAATAACTGACTGCACTCTGAAGGCATTCAAATGTCTATAACATGATGTAACAGCCAGCAAAAGACATCACTCTTTGGGTACACTTTTCAAGCCTAAACCTTTCCCAATTGATGATCTAGCCCCGTGGTTCTTAACCTGGGTTTGACCGAACCCCCAGGGGTTCAGTGAGGCAGTCTCAGGGGTTCGGCGGAGGTCCTCCGAAACGCATTGCAATTTGTTTTTTGTTTTGTATCAATTTTGAATCTTTGTGTAATTACGCTTATTATTAATATTATTATTATTTTGCTATGTTTGTTACGAACGAATGGAAATGTTATTTGTAATTGTATTCCCATCCCATTCATGGTTTCTCTGGTCTGTGTTTAAGATAAGTTGTTTCACACTGACAGTAGTAGGTTGAATCAATGAGCAACTTGCTAATTGTTCTGTTGATGGTGCTTACTTGCTTACTTACTTACTGGATTTTGGACTTTGCAGGTGTTCGGAAATTCCAGTGAATAGCCTCGATTAGCTTGCCGTGTGCCGTGCGTCATTGGTCGCGCCTTACTTTGGAGTTACTGATTAATTGAAAAGTAAGTTGGAAATGTTTGGACATGCAGGGCGGGTTCAGAGTTATATTAAAGTCAAAAGTGGATGGTGATTATAAAATATGATTGAATTACTGAGAAAATTAGGTGGAGGTGATATAACTCCTTTGGTCGCAATTCAAAACTAACAATTCGCAGTTTTCGGTGTAATATTATAACGGGATTTGAGGTGACATAGAGTTGAGTAGATAATAAATCCCGTCATTGTAACTATAAGTTATGTTTTCTTCGTTAAAATTCCTCAGTTTTCAGAGGGGTACTGATTATATTTAAGCATGTTCCTTTTTTAATTTTTGTCATATAATTATATGCCCGAACTCAATTAAGATCAGTTTGTTCTTTTTTTTTTGCAGTATGTCGAGCAAAAAAAGGAAGTGGTCAGAGGATTACGTGTGGTACGGGTTCACGTGTTTGACGGAACGGGACGGAAGTCAGCGTCCTCAATGCATGCTTTGCAATGTCAAGTTGAGCAACTCCAGCCTAGCACCAGCAAAGCTACGGGAACACTTCAAAAAACTGCACGGCGAGGGGCAGTACAAAGACGCAACGCTGGATGAATTCAAATTGAAGAGAGTCCGATTCGACGCAAGTGCTACCTTGCCCACTCTCGGCGTCGTTCCAATTGACAAACCGATCCTCATCGCGTCGTATGAAGTTGCGTACCTGATCGCAAAGCAGGGCAAACCCAAACCGCACACCGTTGGCGAGACACTCGTCAAACCGGCCGCGTTGAAGATGGCCAACATCATGCTGGGAAAAGCTGCTGAAAACGAGTTGTCTCTCGTTCCACTCTCAAATGACACCATCAGATGCAGAATCGACGACATGAGCGACGACATCCTCGCCCAGGTAGTTGCAGATTTAGTCGCGAGCCCGACAAAATTCAGCCTTCAACTCGACGAGGCCACCGACGTTTCGAATTTGAGCCAGCTCATCTTATTTGTGCGTAATGTCAAAGGAGACGAGATCAAGGAAGACTCTGTTCTGCAAGCCTCTCACAACAACAATGAAGGCAGCTGACGTGAAGAAGCTTGTGGATGACTTCTTCAGAAGCAACGGCCTCTCGTGGAACATGGTGTCTGCAGTTTGCTCAGCCGGAGCTCCAGCCATGCTGGGATGCAACTCCGGTTTTGGAGCGCTGGTGAAGGCCGATGCACCACACATCATCGTCATGCACTGCGTCCTGCACAGACACGCGCTGGCATCAAAAACCCTGCCTCCAAAACTGGCCAATGTTCTGAAAATCGTCGTTGAAACTGTGAATTACGTGCGAAGCCGTGCTCTGAATCATCGCATCTTCAAAGAGCTGTGCAATGAAATCGGCTCTGAATTTGAAGTCCTTCTCTACCACACTAACGTTCGATGGTTATCACGAGGGAAGGTAGTGAGCCGTGTTTTTTGCCTTGCGTGTAGAATTAGCCCTGTTTTTGCGAGACAACCAGCATTGCCATGCAACGCACTTCCAAGAGTCAGAGTTCATCCTCGCCTTGGCGTACTTGGCTGACATCTTCGACGCACTCAATCATCTCAATTGCCAGATGCAGGGCGGTGGAGTGAATGTCATCGAATCTGAAGAAAAGCTGAGCGCTTTCCAAAAGAAGTTACTGTTGTGGAAGCGGCGAACAGGGAACGACAACTTCGCGAACTTTTCGATCCTGGACGAGTGCGTGAGCGGGATCGAAGATGAGTCTGAAGTTGGAGGCACTGCTGTACTGGGGGAGCTGAAGCAAGCGATTGCCACGCACTTGGATGAGCAGGGAAAGTCATTCGACGGCTACTTCCCCGACCAAGAGCAATACCCAGCATGGGTGCGTCAGCCGTTTACTTTCGACGTTGCAACGGCAGATGTCAACGACCAATACCTCGACAACCTCATCGAACTTCAGCAGAGCCAGACTCAACAACAACTCTTCGGCACAACAACGCTCTCAACGTTTTGATGCCGCCAAATGGAAGGGTATCCTCACATCGCTACAATTGCCCTTGAGATCCTCACGCCGTTCGTTACAACGTATCTCTGCG
This sequence comes from Myxine glutinosa, assembly GCF_964187855.1. Classification (NCBI taxonomy): domain Eukaryota; kingdom Metazoa; phylum Chordata; class Myxini; order Myxiniformes; family Myxinidae; genus Myxine; species Myxine glutinosa. The sequence continues at coordinate 93,850,622 of NC_136263.1, read as the reverse complement.
AGCATGCATTTTCGAAACTGGTGGACATTAAAACAAAGAAAAGGAGCAGGCTTGCATGCGAAAATGATTTGAGTGTGGCCCTTGCCAAAACAAAACCACGCATTTCCCAGATCGCTTCCTGAAAAGAACTGAAAACGCATTAAGATGCAAATCTTCTTAATTTTTTGGTCAAATTTGAGGGGTTCCGTGAGTGTTTGTTGGGTTTCGTTGGGGTTCGTGCCTTTAAAAGGGTTAAGAACCACTGATCTAGCCTATTTAAAAAATGGAGCAAATGGAGCAAAACCTCTTTTTTTGCCTTTTGCCCTGGTGCTATGTCTTGCACATATGTAAAGGGGCCACCAACAGTCCCCATGGCCCTTTAACATGATCGTGAAGCCTATCCACTGAACCCAGCCAGTTCTAGACCATTCCTTATCAATGGTACATGCCGAGCACGAAAATTGAAAATAGCTGGGTTCACAGCCAGAAGTGTGAGCTAGTTGCGTGATAGAAGGGGGTCGATCTAGTGTATTCCACAACTCCATTGCTTGCTTCACTAAATCCGTACAATTACATTTTCGAGTTTCCTTACAAGGAGCTTCAATGCAGAAGGGGCCCATTAGGTCCATCAAGCTTTCAAAATTTGTGCCAACCTGTGGTTGTTTGGCCATGCCCTAGCCTTTTTAAATGCTGAAGGTCAAGCAAGGAAGCGGCACGTAAATTCTTTTAAAGTCTGGTATGGCAGGGCCGGGGTTGAACCACCGACCTCTCAGACTCGCAGCAGATGCTCGAAACATCACACCACAGAGCATTAATGTATAAAGGACTCTCGTGGAACTGAAGCTTCGTGTATGAAAAAAAACAAACAAAAAAACAATGTATTTGAACAACTTAATTTCAGAGGTATTTGCACAATCATTAATCACAAGAAATCGTGCATGAACAAGGTCAATTTTGCGCACTGAACCACAATCTTCATTGAGCACTTGTGTATCGTGAAATATCATGTGAAAACAGTAATTAACAGTTACGTTTTGTTGCTGCATGCACCAATTCATTTGATGGAACACGACAAGAACACAACACAGGAGACATTTTAAAGTAACTTGGCAACTCTTTTTATACAATATCATGGCTCATGGAAGATTGAGGTGAGAGGGAAGGAAACATACTGTACTGACAATGGGTCACAGTTGGACTCATCGAGCAAGGAAATTTGAATTAACATGAAAATAAACCAGAAGAAAAAAAACCAGAGACAAAGGAAAGACAGTACTGTAACAGGTTAGTTAGTGAATCGAAAGTGAAGTGATAAGCGATGCGTTTTGTAATCTTTTTTTTAATGAAAGGATTTTGTGCATTTCATACAGAGGGATAGTCCCAACTCACTCAAACTGGGACATGGAGCGAGTATCTTCAGGTCAACATTGTAATTATTAAGTCAGCGATCACCACAAATATAATGCACTTGTATACGCTCTGCAAATCTGTCTGTCTGTCCCTCTGTCTGTCCGTTCAGGGTGGGGTTCTGTCTGTCCATTCAAATTGCCACCATCTTGTTTGTTCAGTATAGAGTGGGGGAGAGGGGAGAGAGTAGTGGGAAGACGGGAGAGTGAGGATCGGGGAAGGCGGCGTTGAAGTTTTGAAGTAACATTTTGCATTATGTGGAATTACACATTTTGTGTAATTGTGTAATTTGTGTTGCATTTGTGTAATTTGTGTTGCATTTTGGCAACAAACTTGTCTTCCTTTTCATGTTCTGATTTGTGTTCAAAATATAACATTCAATTTAAATAAGTTGTTCCTCGATCATAAACTGATAATACAGACAGACAGACATGTCAGACAGATAGACGGACAGACATATTAACAAATTGCTTAACCCCATTTTTCGTCTTGCGTGTGTGGGGTATTAAATGGATGACTCCGAAGCATCCCCATGTGCAGCTCTCTATACAAAGGGCTTTAGTCTCACATGATGAGAATAAATCTTTCGGTCAATATGTTCCCATCATGTGATTGGAAAAGTCAAACTTCGTTACCGTGAAACATTGGTATGCCCTATAATAACAGGAAACAATGCATCTTCAATGATCCTGCAATCACACCCTTTTGACCAAACCATTTTAATTACAAAGTTACTGCATTTATCATGCCATGGTTTGATACATGAGCTGTCTAGTCTAGGTTTGATTACCGGCTCGACTATAAACTGTCAATGGTGTTTCACATGCAGGGAGTTAGATCACATTATCACAAGGTGCCTCATCCCTCGGATGTACTTTAAGCTGTGTGTCCTGTCTGCTAGCATCAGTTGGTGAGTGTTAAACTGTAAAACATTCCATGTCCATCCATCAACAAGAGTAGGCGAGTTTTCGGCACCCTGAACAAATTACATGTTCATTACCCGACCACAGCTGTGAACGCAAAAGCAAACCACCCAATGTAATCCTTGCCAGGGTGTCTGGTTTGTCAGAACCAAACTGGGAGAGGGAGGGGGAGAGGGAGAGGAAGGGGGAGAGAGATAGGAAGGGGGAGATGGAGAGGAACGGGGAGATGGAGAGGAAGGGTGAGATGGAGAGGAAGGGGGAGATGGAGAGGAAGGGGGAGATGGAGAGGAAGGGGGAGATGGAGAGGAAGGGGGAGATGGAGAGGAAGGGGGAGATGGAGAGGAAGGGGGAGATGGAGAGGAAGGGGGAGATGGAGAGGAAGGGGGAGATGGAGAGGAAGGGGGAGATGGAGAGGAAGAGGAACGGGGAGATGGAGATGGAGAGGGAGAGGGAGAGGAAGAGGGAGAGATGGAGATGGAGAAGGGGGGGGGGGGGATGGAGAGAGGGGGAGCGGAAGAGAGGGCAGAGAGGAAGATAGGGAAAGGAAGAGAGACATATATGACTGACGGTGGTGGATTAGGTGCACTCATTTGAATGAAATAATTTTTATGCCTTCGTGAAAATTTTAAAAAAACATCAAATGGTTATAACTTCCCCTATTTGACATAACATATCTAATTAGAAGGATTGGGTTTTGTAATTCATTTTTGTAGTATCAAACACACACGCAGACAAGCTCATTACACACGTGCGAGCACAATATATGACAAGTGGGCATTAGTTTAGCCATGACAGGCCTCAGCTACAGGGATTGCCGAGAAAGATTTGTAACTGCAGAAGTGGTATTGCGGCATCAGCACGTGGGCTTGTGCTGAGAATCTGCAGCCAGTGCTCGAGAACAGTTTGGAATAATCATGATACGCTCTACTCGCGTTTGCTTTCCACCAATTACACGCCGGGTACAAATTATTTTCATCAGAGCGACTTCAGATCAACCCCTGCGATGCAATCAATAACCAGCAATCACCCATGCACCTGCATTTAACGGCATCTCTATACCTGCGGATGGGACGAATCCATCGCGCACGTGAATGCAATACAGTGTTATGCCTCCACTGGTGTGCATTAAATTGAGAACCTTCCTATCGAGCTTGCCTTATTTGCCACGAATGGTGTAGATACTTTGGTATACGTTAAAGCTTCTCAAAAGCATTTTCATCTTTCTTCACTTGGGACCGAATGCAGAAATCCAGGGGCAAATCAAGTGCGTGCATGCAGCACATTGCCCCCAGCCAATTATCCGCACAAGCAGAGGTGGCCTAGCTGGCAGCGAATTGATTATAGAGTTTGAGTATAGACTCTAAACTACGGTTCTGTTGCTGTGCTATCAATTTGCCCTGTTCTGTTGCTGTGCTATCAATTTGACCTGTTCTGTTGCTGTGCTATCAATTTACCCTGTTCTATTGCTGTGCTATCAATTTGCCCTGTTCTGTTGCTGTGCTATCAATTTGCCCTGTTCTGTTGCTGTGCTATCAATTTGACCTGTTCTGTTCCTGTGTTATCAATTTGACCTGTTCTGTTCCTGTGTTATCAATTTGAAGAAAGTGGAGCTGCACTCTTTTAGGAAGCAATATGAAGCTGCCTGTACCCCACACCTCCTTTTTATGATGTTAAACATCTCAAATGGAAGTTGGTCGTCAATTTAGTATTTTGGAAACATGTGTCTTACCTGTGTTTTTTACCAAACTGGCAGAATATAGGTTGAGACCAATCGTTTGTTCATATGGATAGCAATGGTCTTCCATCAACATGTTTTGGCATACGCAGCAAATAGGAACGACAGTCACCAAGCAATGGCGATGCCTCAAAAGCGCTGCCGAAAATAGCGCAGGGATTTCACAGTAAGGCGATGAAAGGATTTGAGATTGTTGATTTTTATTTATTTTTTATTTATGAGTGGGGAGGTTGGGAAAGCAGCCAGGTGAAACCGAAATATAACCGCCATGTGCACGCTCAGTTACGAAATCTCCTATAACAATGAATGCATCTCGGAACTCACGGATGAAGCAATATATACATCCTTACATAGTCTTTGTGGGTGCATTGAGAGAAATTTCTACAGAATTGGTGATGCATTGTTTTAGCCACCTTTGCATTCTGATATGTTGGAAACGACCCTCCATTGTTGTGAGCTTTGTAACAACAAGCAAACCACGTGTACAATTATATTGCAAAAAGAGGAAATTGTCACAAAGGAAGAGGCTGTATACTGGACCAAACATTTTACTTAAGCACATCATATCAAATTCATTTATGCATTTGAGGAGTCTATAAGGCCATGTTACCTGTTCAAAGGTCCACTTGCCATGTGAAATATGTGGTAAGACCTTTTAATGTTCACTTAATTGCAGACGGAACAACTGGTTTTAACTTTCGCTTTCAACGGAGCAAGTGCTCCAATACAGCACCTCCTGCTGGGACCAGAAAATGATGGTGTTTCCATCATATCTCACTGCAGTGGAGAGGAATTCAGCCAGATAAAGGTCATAAACAAACATGCTACTAAATGAGATGCAATAAACTGCTACTGCGCGTAGAGGAGTTAATTATGCTTAATCCGGGTGCCTCTCCAGATCTGCTTGCGTGGACCAGATGTGTGGCAGGCACATCCCATTGGTCGCGATGCCTGCGTCATGAGCAGCGTTATGGCACATGGTTGCTGGTCTCACAATTGGTGAAGGAGATTATACTTGATATGACGTCTCAGAGTGGTCAACTCGCTCAATGGTAGAGGCATCTGTTCCATGCTCGTTTGCTCATATGGCAAAGCAGGGAGAAACACGTATTAACGGATGGTGTTCTACCCAAGCGAGCTAGGTCATTTTGGGTGAGAACGTAATGTTCGCGGACCAATAGCAATATAGTTTGTCCTATAAAGTACAGGATGTACTACTATTACTATTACTACATCTATCTACTATTACCTCAACTATTCCGACCTTTTCCATCTGTGAAAAAGATAGAACCACCCACTACATACAGCAGTCAGCGTACTCAGCTTAAAACCATTTTATTACTAAATCATCACATCAATCCATGGGGAAAGGAACCATTCAATCCTTGGATACATTTTCTCTTTTTTTTTCATAGAAATTTTATAGAAAAAAAAACCCATCTCTTAACTGGAATGATCACAAGGCCAACTAGAAAGGCACTCGGTAGAGAGCATACTGACTTGTTCTTGTCACACACCCAACTCATCCAGCTAGTTTTGTCGTAACTCGTCCACAGCTTTTTGAGATATCATGCTTTATATTCTACTAGCAATGGTACCCGCCCTATGGGCGGGGCTTCAATTGCGAGGCCCAATTGAAAAGGCAAAATATCAGAAATTGAAGGGTTTTTTTAAAATTTTAAACGATTTATATAAACATCCGTTAAATCATATCACACGCAAATCATCAAAATCTAAACGGTATTTGTAGAATTTCAATAAAAGCCACATCACTGTTCATATCGGTAAATATTATTCCATTGTGTTTCAAATCGTGATCGCGATCTGTTAGCGTATTCACCGCCCAAATAGCTATGTGGAATTCTCTCATGCAGAGATTAAAGGTCGTTTGAACTTTGGCCGAGGTCATTATTTACTTTTAATGATGTTTATATACGAATGATGTTTAATGATGTTTATATTGGTTTTGGATCGTCCTTTCCGCATATCTCGTGGGATTGCGAGTTGGAGAGATGGCCGTGATGGCGGGGAGAGGGCTGGAATTCTCTCAAGCAGGGATTCAACCCGTGTCCTTATAAAAGGTCTTTGTCCGAGTTCGATCGGTGCAGCCGAGGTCATTGAGTCCGAACGGTGCAGCGATCGGTGTAGCCGTTTGTGTGGCATCCGGGAAAACAACATCGTCACAATGAACGTTATGCGAACGCGAATGTTATGCGTGAGTCCAAACCTGAGAATGTTGGAGACTAAAGCTGAAATTGGAAAAACTAAATAGCCTATTTTACTCCTGGAGATCCCAGGATTACCCACCCAAAATATCGTTGCGATCGGTTCAGCAGTTTTTACGGTACATTCAAACGGACATTTGGTCAATTATAGTAAGATTTGGCCCTATCTATCAATAGTGAAGAAAAGGCTAACCCCCGCTCCAGCAGGGAAAATGGCCTTTAAATGCCTGTTGTTGTGTTTGTATCAATGATGAAGAACCACTTAAAAAAAAAAAATTTTAATCAGTGTCTTGATCCGTATCCAGATCTTCACTAAAATCTAATCAATTCAACCTTGTCACACACCCAACATGTCATCCAAATTTCGTCCAAATTTGTCCAACTTTTTGAGATATCCTACTCACAGACAAGCAAACGAGCAGACCGACATACAGAGACAAGAAGGCGTCAGGCACCCTGGATAAAACTAGCCTGACAGGTATGACAAAAATTGATATCAATGAAAAAAAAAATCAATGAAAAATTATTTTATCCAAATATCAGCATCCCAGCTCAAAAAGTACCTGAGATATGAGAAATGCCCAGATGAGAAATAAAATAAATAAGTAATTAATAATTAAAATACTATTCGAAAAATAACTAATTTATTAATCAATTGGCTAATAGCATACCTAAACCACCACTGTTTCATCCAAATCTAACTTTTCGAAAATTATTTAAGTAATTTATATAAATAAATAAAATTTAATCGATTAATTAATGTATCAACAAATCTAAAATACTCTTTTTAGACAAATCACTGGGTCACTGTGCTGTCCAAATATCAGCTTCCTAGCTCAAAAAGTGCCCGAGATATTGCACAGATGAGACAGAAAATAAATAAGTACGTAATAAATATATAATCAGCCTGGTGTTGGCTTAGCGGTTAGGGTGTCAGCTTGGGATCCTAGGATCCTAGGTTCGAATCCCGGTCGATCGCTGAATTAACGCCAGGGGGGTTGACTCAGCCTGTCATCCTTCCGAGGTCGGCAAATTGAGTACCAGCTTGCTGGGATGAATGATCACCGTGTGTACCCCGATTTAGAATAGGTACACCGTATCCCTGCGCATCGGTAGAGCATGACCAAGGGTTGGCGTCAGGAAGGGCATCCGGCCATAAAAACATTGCCTCAAACAGGGAACCATGATTGTCATGGGGCCCGCAAGGCTAACCCCCGCTCTATCGGGGAAAATGGCCTTAAAACGATCATTCATTCATTCATTTTTGTAATAAATATATAATTAATTAATCGATTAATCAAAAAATAAAAATAAAAAAGCATTTTTGCCAAAGCACTTGTTGAATTCAGTGACGTGGTATGCAAATCCTCTTAAAATTTCAAGTCAAACAGATGAAAATTTAGTTTTAGAAACTGGTCCTATGTTCACCTTTTGGCCATTGTTGACCTCAAATAGTTGGGGGTTGAATTCAGTGACCAGATATGCAAATCCTCTAAAAAGTTCAAGCCAGTCGGATGAAAATTGAGGATTTTAGAAATCTGGCCTATGTTGACCTTGACCTTTTGGCCTATGTTGACCTCAAAAATAGGTGGTGGTTAAATTCAGTGACCAGATATGCAAATCTTCTTAAAAGTCCAAGTTAATCAGATGAAAATTGAGGATTTTAGAAATTCGGCCAATGTTGACCTAAAATATAATTGGTTTGAATTCAGTGACCAGATATGCAAATCCTCTTCAAATTTCAAGTGAATCGAATGAAAATGTAGGATTTTAGAAATTTGACAAAGTTGGTGACCTTTGGCCTATGTTGATCTATTGACTTTTTGACCCCAAAAACAATAGGCTTCTTGCTTATGACCAACTCTACCATTTGGTGAAGTTTCGTGAAGATTGGTTTAAAATTGTGACCTGTAGGCGACTGACATACAGACAGACAGACAAACAGACAGAATAACGCACAAGACCGACCAATATACTTGAAAAATCTTCTATTTTTGTGAATTACAAACATGCAGACAAACGCAGCCTGGTGTTGGCTTAATGGTTAAGGTGCTGGCTTGGGATCCTACTAGGATCCTGAATTCGAATCCCGGTCGATCGCTGAATTAACACAAGGTGCGGTCGACTCTGCCTGTCATCCTTCCGAGGTCGGCAAATTGAGTACCAGCTCGCTGATAATTGGGACACTGCATCAGTGGCACAAACGTGCTCCCAGAGAAATGATGCAACCAGCAGCCACAGGCTGCATACAAAAACAAACGAGACAGACCGACATAATAAACAGACAGCCACAGCAAAGGATGCTAACCACAACCATGTAATTCCTATGTTAGAAAAAGAAGAACAAGGAGAGCTATTGGACTTGAAAACTGAGGAAAAACTTCGGAAGAAGATTTATGGTGCTTTATTAGGCTTAATGTCTACCTACGCCGTTTTTATTAGCTCATCTGGAACGTAGTTCCACGGAGCCTATGGGATGGCGCGTCGACCGTCCATCCGTCGGTCAGTCAGTCAGTCCGCAAACACTTGCAACTTCTCTGAAACCAGTAATGGGATTGTGACCAATCTTGGCTAAAATTATATTATGTTACAAGTCAAGTTTGTTCACGGCATTAAAAATTCGGGGTCTAAGCAGGTCTACCGGGAGTCAAAGTGGGTTCAGGTTCGCCCCCCCTCCCTACCCCCCCCCCCCCCCCAAAATAGGAATGAGCTTTTTCATCTGAAACCACTCTATTTTGATGAAACTAAACCACAACCTCCATCCCCCATGATGTACCGAAGTTTGTTCATGGCACTAATAAAATCGAAGTCTAAGGGGGTCTACGGGGGGGGGGGGGGGGGTCAAAGTGGGTCCAGGTTTGACCCCCCAAAATAGTTATTTGCTTTCTTCTCTGAAACTAAACACTATTTTGATTAAATTTGACCACACTGTTCATCACTCATCATGTGCCCAAGTTTGTTCATGGCATAAAAAAAAAAAATCCAGCCCCAATGGGGTATATAGGGAGTTTCCCCCAAAAATATGTATTTGCTTTCTTCTCAGAAACTACAGACGCAATTACGATGAAACTTGACAATCTTCGTCACCCGTGATGTACCAAAGTTTGTTTATGGCATTAAAGTGGGGGTTTAAGGGGATGTGCGGGGGTGGGGCAGGGGAGGTAAAGGGGGTTTGACCCCCTAAAA
>NC_136263.1:93589653-93838467 GCF_964187855.1 Myxine glutinosa | reverse complement strand
CTAGGAATAGGAAAGTTGCTTGTATTTCCCAGCCTTAATATAAGGTCTGAACATCTGTTTCGTGTAATCGAGAATACCAACCTCACCCAGAGGTGGATGAGGATTCCTTTTGGGGGAGGCAGAGGGGGGAGGAGGAGGGGGGGGAGGGGGGAGGAGGAGGCGGGGGAGGCGGGGAGGAGGGGGGAGGAGAGGAGGCGGGGAGGAGGAGGGGGGAGGAGAGGAGGCGGGGAGGAGAGGAGGGGGGAAGGAGGAGGGGGGGGGGGGAGGGGAGGCGTGGCTCTGGTCACAAATATTATTTAGATCAAAAACATTCCCCAAAAAACACGAATGCATCAAAAGGCATTAATACATGGACTCTGTTCAATGTTACACTGAGTTAATAAATCAAACTCTACATTAACCTGTCAGTTTTGCCAAACAAATGTGTGTTTGCCTCGGCATCGTGTAGTGCCGCTCCCAGTGATGGTGGGACGGGGTATTACGAGTGATGCTTCAGAACACTCAATTGTATCATGAGTAAGAGGACTCACTCAGTGTTCTTTTCGCGCTCTCCGTGTTCTTTTCGCGCTCTCCATGTTCTTTTCGCGCTCCCTCCGTGTTCTTTTCACGCTCACTCCGTGTTCTTTTCGCGCTCCCTCCGTGTTCTTTTCGCGCTCACTCCGTGTTCTTTTCGCGCTCTCCATGTTCTTTTCGCGCTCCCTCCGTGTTCTTTTCACGCTCACTCCGTGTTCTTTTCGCGCTCACTCTGTGTTCTTTTCACGCTCCCTCCGTGTTCTTTTCACGCTCCCTTCGTGTTCTTTTCACGCTCACTCCGTGTTCTTTTCACGCTCACTCCGTGTTCTTTTCACGCTCCCTTCGTGTTCTTTTCGCGCTCCCTCCGTGTTCTTTTCACGCTCACTCCGTGTTCTTTTCGCGCTCTCCATGTTCTTTCCGCGCTCCCTCCGTGTTATTTTCACGCTCACTCCGTGTTCTTTTCGCGCTCACTCCGTGTTCTTTTCACGCTCCCTCCGTGTTCTTTTCACGCTCACTCCGTGTTCTTTTCGCGCCCACTCCGTGTTCTTTTCACGCTCCCTCCGTGTTCTTTTCACGCTCCCTTCATGTTCTTTTCGCGCTCACTCCGTGTTCTTTTCACGTTCCCTCCGTGTTCTTTTCACGCTCCCTTCGTGTTCTTTTCACGCTCACTCCGTGTTCTTTTCACGCTCACTCCGTGTTCTTTTCACGCTCTCTCCGTGTTCTTTTCACGCTCCCTACGTGTTCTTTTCACGCTCCCTTCGTGTTCTTTTCACGCTCACTCCGTGTTCTTTTCACGCTCCCTTCGTGTTCTTTTCGCGCTCCCTCCGTGTTCTTTTCACGCTCACTCCATGTTCTTTTCGCGCTCACTCCGTGTTCTTTTCACGCTCCCTCCGTGTTCTTTTCACGCTCCCTTCGTGTTCTTTTCACGCTCACTCCGTGTTCTTTTCACGCTCACTCCGTGTTCTTTTCACGCTCCCTCCATGTTCTTTTCACGCTCCCTCTAAGCTCTTTTCACGCTCACTCCGTGTTCTTTTCGCGCTCTCCGTGTTCTTTTCACGCTCACTCCGTGTTCTTTTCACGCTCCCTCCGTGTTCTTTTCACACTCACTCCGTGTTCTTTTCACGCTCCCTCCGTGTTCTTTTCACGCTCACCCCGTGTTCTTTTCACGCTCCCACCGTGTTCTTTTCACGCTCACTCCGTGTTCTTTTCACGCTCCCTCCATGTTCTTTTCACGCTCACTACGTGTTCTTTTCACGCTCACTCCGTGTTCTTTTCATGCTCACTCCGTGTTCTTTTCACGCTCACTCAGTGTTCTTTTCACGCTCACTCCGTGTTCTTTTCACGCTCCCTCCGTGTTCTTTTCGCGCTCCCTCCGTGTTATTTTCACGCTCCCTCCGTGTTCTTTTCGCGCTCACTCCGTGTTCTTTTCACGCTCACTCCGTGTTATTTTCACGCTCCCTTCGTGTTCTTTTCACGTTCCCTTCGTGTTCTTTTCACGCTCACTCCGTGTTCTTTTCACGCTCACTCAGTGTTCTTTTCACGCTCACTCCGTGTTCTTTTCACGCTCACTCCGTGTTCTTTTCACGCTCACTCCGTGTTATTTTCACGCTCACTCCGTGTTCTTTTCACGCTCACTCCGTGTTCTTTTCACGCTCCCTCCGTGTTCTTTTCACGCTCCCTTCGTGTTCTTTTCACGCTCACTCCGTGTTATTTTCACGCTCACTCCGTGTTCTTTTCACGCTCACTCCGTGTTCTTTTCACGCTCACTCCGTGTTCTTTTCACGCTCACTCAGTGTTCTTTTCACGCTCACTCCGTGTTCTTTTCACGCTCCCTCCGTGTTCTTTTCGCGCTCCCTCCGTGTTATTTTCACACTCTCTCCGTGTTATTTTCACTTTTGCTTCATTTATAGAAGATGCATACACACGCAAATATAAAAGTTGGCATTTATTGGGCTGAATTTTAAAGTTTTTAAGTATCTCGTTGGTAGAACCCAATTTTGAAAGCTCCCTTGGACAGTTTTGCCATTTCATAAGAAAATCTATAAAGGGAGCAGCTGTCAGTGTGGAATCTCAGCTGGAGTGCTGAATGAAACATGAATTGAGCTGGATGAATGAAGAGCACCTGCTGCAAGGTCCAATCGTGGCTTTCTGAACGATGCATGTGCTGCAGGTCTTTGAGCGCTGCAAATCAACAATGCAAGTGAGGAATACCCGAAGCTTATAGACTTCTATTTACAGCGATATAATTGGAGCAAAAGGACTATCCAACAGCCCAGGATTTCTCTATAAGTTCGCTGTTGGGTATCCTGGGAACAATTAAATGCAGCCTGCACAACCCACCGTACACTGATTCAAATGCAGAATAATTCGAACAACGTGAGTTATCTCACTAGTGGGCTGATAGGATGGGCCAGAGGTACGCATACTCGCCTCTCAGCTGTGTAACCTGGGTTCGATTCCAGACCCAACTATAAACTGTCATCCTGGTGTTTCACAGGCCGGCTGATTCATCAATGTGTGTGTGTCCTCCCTCGGATGGACGTTCAACGTGTGTCCCGTCTGCCAGCATTATTTGGTCGACGTTAAAGATCCCACGCTGTCCTTTTTGAAGAGTAGGCTATGCGAGCTATCTCTGGCACCATGAACAAATTACAAATTCCTGCCATAATCAGCAGAGGGCATTGCTTCAACAGCACAGGAGTGCCCCCAGAACCTCGCTCGCAACACATCGACATACCATTGGATCCGCCGGACCACATTGTGTGTGTGTGTGTGTGTGTGTGTGTGTGTGTGTGTGTGTGTGTGTGTGTGTGTGTGTGTGTGTGTGTGTGTGTGTGTGTGTCTGCGTGCGTGTGTGTGTGTGTGTGTCTCCGTGCGTGTGTGTGTGTGTGTGTGTGCGCATATACAGGGCAGAACAGAACGTGCAATTAATTATATAGAACACCCATTCTCTGCGGAGTTTAATAGTTATTTAAAGGAATCTTCTATAGAATGTGTAATTTATTAAATAGAACACCCATTCTCATAGAGTTATATAATTATTTAAATGACTTCTATAGAACGTGTAATTAATTCCACAGAACACCCATTATCCGGAGTTGTGGAAATATAATGATAATTATCCAATTATCATCATATCATTATATTCCCACAATTCCAGGATAAAGTTGTGGAAAGGCATAGTTCAGGGGATGGGTATAAAAATATTTCAAAGGCCTTGAATATCCCTTGGAGCACAGTCAAAACAATGAGAAGTGGAAGGCATATGGTATCACCAAGACCCTGCCGAGATCCCTCCACACTGGATCAGGCCGTCCCTCCACACTGGATGACTAAGCAAGGAGGCGACTCATCAGAGAGGCCACCAAGACCAAGAGACCAATCGTAACTTTGAAAGAGCTGCAGGCCTTTATGGCAAAGACTGGTCACTGTGTGCATGTGACAACAATATCCCAAGCACTCCACAAGTCTGGCCTGTATGGTAGGGTGGCAAGAAGGAAGCCATTACTCAAAAAAGCCCACCTTGAGTCCCGTTTGAGGTATGCAAAAAAACACTCCGGAGATTCTGATGCCATGTGGCAAAAAGTTTTGTGGTCTGACGAAACCAAGATGCAGAATGCAAAACGTTACATTTGGTGCATACCAAATACAGCACATCACCCAAAGAACACCATCCCTACTGTGAAGCATGGTGCTGGCAGCATCATGTTATGGGGTTGTTTCTCATCAGCAGGGACTGGGGCACTTGTCAGGAAAGAAGGGAAAATGGATGGAGCAAAATACAGAAAAATCCTTGAGGAAAACTTGCTGCCCTCTGCAGGAAAGCTGAAATTGGGACTAAAGTTCACCTTTCAGCATGTCAACAACCTGAAGCACACAGCCGAAGCTACACTAGAGTGGCTAAGAATCAAAAAGATAAATGTCCTTGAGTCAAAGCGAGCAGGGGCGAACTGTAACATTCCCCAGGTCTGGGTCAGAGCCCAGACCTAAATTCAATCGAAAATCTGCGGCATGACATGAAGATTTCTGTCCAACGCTCCCCACAAAACTCGAATGATCTTGAACAGTTTTGTCCAGAAGAATGGGCAAACATTGCCCAATCAAGGTGTGCAAATTTGGTAGAGACCTATCCCAACAGACTCACAGCTGTAATTGCTGTCAAAGGTGCTTCCACCAAGTATTAACTCAGTGGGGTGGACACTTTTCCAACCAAGATAGGCCTATTGGACTTTTGTATTTTTAATTAATTTTCTGAAATATGTCGAATTTGTGTTTCACTTTCAAGTTGTGGGTTACTATGTGCAAATAAAGGTGGAAAAGGTCTGATTTTATGCATTTGAATTCCATGAATTCCAGGCAATATAAGGCAATAAAAGGTGAAATTTTGAAAGTGGGTGTGGACTTTCTTTCTATGGGCAATGTGTGTATTGTTACGTACTCCCTCCCTATACCCCGGTCACGGTGTACCTCCGAGCCGCAAAAGGAGTCACGGCAGAAAGATGTGCTATTATGTGTGAGTCCCAATGACCAATGGTAGAACCACACCAAGCAATTGATACAAAGCAAATTATTGTATTCCAAACTCACACAATAACAACACTTAACGCCAGTGCAAGGAAACTCACTTGCACATCATAAACCATACAATTCCTATGATGGTACTGAAGGAGCTGCGCTCCAACGCGAGTCGAAAGAATTGACGCGACCAAAGACGGAATTCGTCCGAGTTGCTTTATTGAAACAAAACGGCTCAGGTATTCTGACAAGCCCGTTTTTCGGGCAGCAATATATATACACATTTATGCCGGGGCGTTTGCCCGGGAAAACCGAGACCGGGCATGCCCGGGTGTCAAGGGCGAGTCCTGGAAAGGCGAGTCTGGACATGCCCGGGCGTCCTGGACGCGGCCTGGCAAGTCGAGGCTGGGCGTGCCCGAGCGCTCTGGGCGAGCCCTGGAAAGGCGAGAGCAGGCATGCCCGGACGCTCTGGGCGAGCCCTGGAAAGGTGAGTCTGGACATGCCCGGGCGTCCTGGACGCGGCCTGGCAAGTCGAGGCTGGGCGTGCCCGGTGCTCTGGGCGAGCCCTGGAAAGGCGAGAGCGGGCATGCCCGGGAAAGACGAGACCGGGCGTGCCCGGGAGGTTCGGGCGTGCCCGGGAACAGCGAGTCCGGGCATGCCCAGGAGAGGCGTGTCTGGGCACGTCCGGACGAGCCCGGCATGGCGATCGCGCCCTGGCCGCGTCCTGGCAGGTGCAAGGCGATTGTGTACCTTCAGCGGGAACCGCTACACACGCCCCTCCAGAATCGACCTGCACCGGCAGGGTCAATTTAAGGGGGGTCCGGATGACCCGGCCTAAGCGACCCCTGGAGGGTCGTGGGGGGGGGGGTCCGATCCGGTGGTGGGTGGTCGAGCGGGGGGAACTGTGGATGGGGGGCGGCCTTGCCGTGGAGGAAGGGCCAACCGTGGTGGTCGGTCGACATCCACATGCGCCGGTTTGAGGCGGTCCACAGAGATTCGGTCCGACCGGCCGCCAACGTCGACGACAAAGGACTTGTCGCCCCGACGCAGGACCCGGAAGGGCCCGTCGTACGGCGGCCGGAGTGGCCCCCGGTGCACATCATGACGCACAAAGACGTACTCCACTGTGCGAAGTGCCGGGGGGATGTAGGACTGGGGGCCACCGTGGCGGGACGTTGGCACGGGGGCAAATCGTCGGCCGGCCTCCTGGAGGTCCGAGCGCTGGCGAGCTGCGGACCAGTGACTGGTAGCGTCGGGCACGAACTCGCCCGGGACGCGGAGTGGCTGGCCGGAGACGAGCTCGGCGGCGGACGCCCGGAGGTCCTCCTTGGGGGCCGTGCGGAGGCCCAAAAGGACCCACGGCAGCCGGTCGGTCCAACCGTCGTCCTGAAGGCCGGCCATGAGTGCGGCCTTCATGGAGCGGTGAAACCGCTCGCACAACCCGTTGGCTTGGGGGTGGTAGGCCGTGGTGTGGTGCAGCGTGACCCCCAACGAGCGGGCGACCGTGCCCCAAAGTTCGGACGTGAACTGTGGGCCGCGGTCGGACGAGATGTGCGCCGAAGCGCGCGACCCAGGTGGCGATGAACGCCTGCGCCACGTCGGCGGTGGTGGTGGAGGTGAGGGGCACGGCCTCCGGCCACCTGGTGGTCCTGTCCACCATGGTGAGCAGATGGGTGAACCCCCGCGATGGGGGCAGGGGACCCACCAGGTCCACGTGGACGTGGTCGAAACGCCGTGCAGGCACGGTGAAAGGTGCTAGCGGGGCCTGGATGTGGCGGTGGACCTTGGCCCGCTGGCAGGCCGTGCAGGCGTTGGCCCAGTCGCGGATGTTCCGTCGAAGGCCGTGCCAGACGAAACGCGCCGACACCAGCTTCTGAGAAGCTTTCCGGCCCGGGTGAGAAAGGCCGTGGATGGAGGCGAAGATGCGGCGCTGCCAGGAAACGGGCACGATGGGGCGAGGCTGGCCCTGGGAGACGTCGCAGAGCAGGACGGTGCCCGCGAAGGGGATGTCGGCCAGGTGGAGGCCCATGTCCGCCGCCCGGAGGGCCTGCACCGAGGTGTCGGTGGTCTGGTCGGCCGCCATGAGCGCGAAGTCCACGCCGAGGTGGACCGCGTTCGCGCTGGCCCAAGAAAGACAGTCGGCCACGGCGTTGTCTTTGCCGGCGACGTGCCGGATGTCCGTGGTGAATTCCTACATGGCGGAGAGGTGGCGCTGCTGGCAGGCCGACCACGGCTCCGTGACTTTGGCCATTGCGTAGACCAATGGCTTGTGGTCGACGAAAGCCGTGAACGGGCGGCCCTCCAGGAGGTGTCGGAAATGGCGAACGGCCAGGAATAGAACGAGCAGCTCGTGGTCGAACGTGCTGTATTTTAACTCGTTCGGCCAGAGCTGCCGGCTGAAAAAAGCGAGTGGCTGCCAAACCCCGTCCACCCATTGTTCATGGACGGCGCCCACCGCGTAGTTGGAGGCGTCCGTAGTGAGGGCGATGGGCGCGTTGAGCACTGGGTGAGCCAGCAGCGATGCGTCGGCGAGGGCCCGTTTTGCACTCGCGAAGGCCGCGTCCATGGCCGCGGACCAAACGATGTCATGCTTGGCCGGCTTGCCCCGGAGGGCCTCGTAAAGGGGCCGCATGAGCTTAGCAGCGTGGGGCACGAATCGGTGATAAAAATTCACCATGCCGAGGAACTCTTGTAGGGCCTTGATGGAACGGGGACGCGGGAACGTGGTGATGGCCTCGACCTTGGTCGGCAGTGGCACGGCCCCGGTCTTGGTGATGCGGTGGCCCAAAAAGTCAACGGTCGTCGTGCCGAAGTGGCATTTGGCCGGGTTGACAATTAAGCCGTGCTCGCTGAGGCGACCGAACAGTGTTCGGAGGTGGAGGAGGTGCTCGGCGCGGGACGTGCTGGCGACGAGGATGTCGTCCAGATAGACGAAAATAAATGGCAGGCCCGGCATGGCGATCGCGCCCTGGCCGCGTCCTGGCAGGTGCAAGGCGATTGTGTACCTTCAGCGGGAACCGCTACAGTACCACCAATATTTCCTCATCAATAACTCACAGTACTCCAACGTGAGTGAACTGTAACATTCCCCAAAGTCACGCCGTCACGACACAAGGCCAAAGTCGATCCCCGCTCTGGCGATCAACACGAAAAGGTCGTACTAAGACCTGAACTCAGGTCGGTCGACAGTCAAAGCTGTAGCAGAGCCACGAGGTGAGAGGTCAGGCCAAAGAAGGTCCGGTAATGATTTACCCAAAAGGTGAGTGGAAACTCACACCTTCCGTTCACCCGACAATGAAGCCGACATGAACAATCGGCGGTTCCCACGCTGAGGTCGCTCTGGGAAAACCCACGACACACACGTGGAACAGAGCGAATGGCTTGTGTGAGGTGAAATGGCGGACTGGCCGATAATGGAGGCATCATCTCCAATGAGGATTCACTCTCGGAACCAAAAACCCGTCATGCAGGTTTAATTGCAACCGCAATAACGACACTGTCACGGGAATCCCTTTCCCGGGGAAATCAACATTCGCTCACGACCAATGTCCAAAAGGTCCGCTCGCCACCACTAAGCAGATAAGCCTTTCTTCCCCGATCTCTCTCGATTTTTATCGCCCACCTCCTTTTATCGCCAGCTGCCAGGACGAGTCCGCCTCGCGTTGGCCGGTTCCGCGACAACGGAACCCCGTGCGTTCGCGGCCAAGGCCGACAAGTACTACACGGCTTTGGACACGCAGGCGAGTTTCGGTGTGGCCATAGCGGCTCCCGAGCCCGAACCTCCTGCGGGTGCCCACCCCTGCTCCAAGGGCCACCTCGTGGCGGCCGCCACGCCCCGCCCACCACCACCGCGGAAACCGCGGCCTCCGGCTTCGCCGCAAACCTGGTGCCATTTCCACGCTAGGTTCGGCCACGAGGTTCGGCAATGTCGCCCGCCGTGCTCATTCGGCAGGTCGGGAAACGACCGGGCCGGCCCTCGGTAGTGGCACTGAGCGCCGGCCGATTAAACAGCCTCCTATACATAACGGACACCTTATTCGGGCGCCGTTACCTGTGCGACACGGGAGCGCAGGTGAGTGTCGTTAGTAGTGTAATAATGTTGCTTCTGGGACACCTCCGTTTAACATGGGAAATCCCTATCTAATGTCATTTACCCCCTTGTCTTTTTCAAAAATCATAAACACCTCTATTTCTCCCACCCTCATCTTTATGAACCTTTTGTCTGTAGTACCTATCCTTAATGTTGTTCATTAGACCACTCAAACACTACAAATATTTGTTTTCTCTTATAGACCTATCATCCTTCTTCTACATATCATCTGGCAGATTAATCTTTGACCCACTCAAACATTGACCCATTCACTTCCATATTAATTCTTTCCCTCCCTCATTGCCCCTAAACACCTATATTTCTCTCACCCTGTTCTTTACGAACCTTCTAACCTTTTGACATGTTATCCTTATTCATTAGACCACTTAAACACCTGTGATCCTTCTGACCTCATGGACCTTTTAACCTTTTACTCTTAATATCATCTGGTGAATATAACCCACTCAAACAACGACCCTACAAATATTTGTTTATGCGTGGGAAATAATTTAATTCTCCTACAACTCTCTTCACCATCTAATATATTAACAAAAAATATGTTTGAGTTTGGTTCTTTATTAAGATATTTTAACTGAGCTAAGATAAAATGGTAAACCTCCCTCAATGTTCTTGCTTGAGCGCCTCCAGTGCCACATACCATTTTTAAATTAAAGTATATATTTTCCTGACAACCATCAAAGTTTTCCGTCCACTCAAAAATATTTCCATCTTTTTTACCCAATTCACCGGTATTTAAATTAATTCTCTTATTTGTTTTGTGAACTTTTTTACCAGTTGCCTTTTCAATTATACCTATTTGATATTTTTCACATTCATTATGTTTTCCATTTATATACCAAGGTTGATTACACCTCCACTCTTTAGTCTGGTTGATACTTGGTTCTATCATTTATATAATAGTAAAAAAGGCGGCGGTAGCCCGTTAAAATCCCCAACCCCCCCCCTTTTTAACTTATCACTTATATATATCTTATCACTTATATATATCTTATCACTTATGTATATCTTATCACTTATATATATCTTATCACTTATATATATATCTTATCACTTATATACTTATATAACCATAAGGGAGACTATCAATTCCATTTTCTAAAATAAACCTCTTATCATCAAAAGCCCCCAATGCTTTCTTATTTATCTCTTCTGAATATAATTGATGTTTATAACTTCTTATTCCATTAATCTTTCTAAACTCTTCTTTCTTTGTTGTTAAACAGTTATAATAATCCTTAAAGTTTATTGTTTCTTTAATAACATTTTTCTTTACACCTTTTAACTTCTTATCAGTCTTTTCAACGTTATTCACAATGTATTTATAAGCATAAGCCTTTGACCTCAATCCCACAAATTCACTCATAACATTTCCTCCTAATTCATCCTTGAACTTTCCAATCACCTTTTTATTTTTAGAAGAGAACAACTCACTCTCTGGACTGTAATTACTCGTGTCATAGATATTAATGTCTCTTTTCATGTCTGAATAAACATCGTTGGTATTAATTTTCAAAATAAAACTATCTGTATCCATATAAAGTAGATTAACATCATTTTGATATTTCTTCCTCAAGTTATTATAAAAGTAATCATACATTAATGACTTTGATAAATCAAGAATTGTTGTTCCAATATAAATAGGTTTGTTCATTTCAATACTCTCTTTAATCAAATGGATCGCACAAAAGTTCTCAGTAAAGACCTCAGCTCGAGTAAAACTCGGTCTATTAATTAATTTTGATGCTTGTTCCCAAGATGTTGATAGTCTGATATTTTGTCTTTTCCTCACATTCTCCATAGTCTTACCAAAGACCGCATTATTCATCAATTTATAAAAGTCTTTCTCAAAATCTGTTTTTGACTCTGTTCTTCTTTGTGTATTAAAATCAATGTACCCCTTTAACCAATGACTTTGATTGAACTTTAGAACCCTATGGATCTTCTCTACTCTTAGACCTTTTGATAAATATTGTCGCAAATTTCTTTGGTGTAGAACATAATTTTTCTTGTTATATAATGTAGTAAGTAATTTTTCTGTTGATTCACCTATATCAAACGATCGTTGATAATCACTCAACCATTCTTTCTTTGGACTTGCTTTCTCACAAGCAAATGGGAGATCTTTGTGTAGGTTATGGAGTTCCTCTGGATATTTTAAATCAATTTCAAAATAATAACCAACTTTTTCTTCATCCAATTCTTTTTGTGTAGAGATACATACATCTTGTAAAACGTTTTTGTAGTCTTTTTCCTTTACCCATCTAAGTTTTCCATAAGGAAGAGCCTGAGACATTGCCCAGCCATACAGGTTGTTCGCGTCATAGTACATCAAGTAAGAACTCTCTTTCGTTGGATCATAATTTGGAAGATATTTGTTATTTGCTTTTGCGTATCTACTCGAGCAGACTTGTGAAATTCCACCTCTTTTTGCCTTTTCAATCATCAAAAGCATATCAACATCGGTTATCAAATCCAAATCTTGTTTTGTCATTTTCAACATCGCACTCCAGGCCAATCCAGGTGCTGTGTAGTAGTGAGCAGGATCCAATCCATATCCAGTGCGACAAACAGATCTAAAGGCTTCAAATACATCGGCCAATAAAAGCACATCAGTTTTGAGATACAAATCGTGATACTCGCCAAGATTCTTGATGTTATATTTTTCCCAAACATTTTGTGCGTGTACATAATCTTTATCAGATATATGACTATTATTTAATTTGTTATAGAAATTTTCTTTTGAAGGAAGTTGTGTTTCATTGAATCTCTCAAATGAGTCCATATAGTCATAGGGGTAAATTCCCTTTTGTGTTAGAAAATCTTTATCTAAAAAATACTCTGAAAGACATGGAAACTCTTTTAGATTTTGAACCAAGTTAACCAATGGACTTGCCATGAATTTAAATGTATCAAGAAATCTGATATGAGTAATAGGAGATGTGTGAATTGTTTTTGTGAATGAAATGTATTTCTGATCCGTGTTTGGAATTGCTGAGATACTTCCAGAAGTCTTTGAGAGTTCCTTGATAAATAGATGTGTATCATAATGAGCGTTGTTATGAAGAAAGACAGGAATGAAAGAGGGGAGTTGATAATTAATATTACAACTTTGATGAGCCGGACCTCTATATTTACCAGTGAGATGACAATGGTCTCTAACCTTTAGACCTTTACCAATTTTCTCCTCACAAATATGACAGACATTGTTTTTTATAAATTCCCTTTTTTCTTTACTTGTTAAGGACATTGGTTTATTGGTTTCTCTCATTATCTTGGTTAATCGAACACAGTCTTTTTCTAGTCGTTTCACAAACTCCTCTGGGGTATTTGAGCCTCTATACATCTCTAACTTGTTATATTTATCACCAACGGATGATTTGATATAATAACAAAAACCACAAGGAGTATGTTTTTGATATTTATTTGTGTATGATTCTTTTGGATCTTGAGAAGCAGTATCAATTTTTTCTAAAATACTTTCAAAATCAGCATATATAACAAATGGATGTTTGATCTTTTTATTTTCATCTTTGAATGTGATCTTTGAGCCTTCTTTAGGCATATTGATTACCGTTGATTTATGTTCGCCACAATAATTTGAATGTTTATCTAATCTTTCTTGTGAATTGAAGAAGTTAAGACAACGCAAACAAATATATATTTTATTTGTTCTCTTACAGACTTGTGGTTTTATTAATTTAGCAATATCTTTGATGTATGTATAATGTGAATTTTCGTCTGAATTAAAATATAGAAGATTAATATGAGTTTGTTTACAATTGTCAGAAAGCTTTAAAACCTGAATGTTGTTTGTTTCTGTTAGACCATAAACATTAACTGATAAATTATTCATCTTTTCAAATTTAGGAATATCATTTAAAGTCATCGGAAACTTTAGATCTTTCGTATTTAATGTATTCTCATATTTTTTATAATGAGATACTCTTTCATCATGAAAATGTGGAGGATGTAAGTGTGCTAAAATAGACCAGAGAAAACATTTATTGTCTTTATTTTTGATATTGATAACTGCTTTTCTATTTTTGATAACACTGGGTAAATCAATGTAAGAAGAAGCTTTTAGAGGATCTGATTTAAGAATATGAATGTCTATGTAAATAATTTTTCCTATATTGAATCCACTTCCTACGATTGAATTATCCACATCTTGCTCTTGTTTAATAAGTTCATCATAGACTCCTGATGTTTTAAAATCTTGATATGAAGATATAAAGTGTGGCTCAGTTCTCATGTATGGTGCATCTATAACTCCTTCATCCTTTGTCATTTCTAATTTTACTCCCATATAAAATTTAAGTGGTTTCATTTCCTTTAGTGTTTTTTCAATCAACGTTTGAACAGCAGGTTTAACTATTTCTACAGCATCAACTATAGACTCTGGTTCAGGAGGTTTGAAGTTAAAGACTCTTATTTTAATATGTCCTTTGAATGCTCCATCAGAGTTTTTAGTTGTGATAAAATTTGATAAATGTAGATTTGTTTTAAGATGTATTTTGAAGCCTTTCTTGAGGATATTTTTATTACATGTAGAACAGTGTTTTGTTTCAGGTGGAAGAGGGGAAAGTTTGTTTAAAATGTTGTATGTATGTTTTGCGGTGAGAATATGTTGTTTATAATATTTTACTTCCTTCTCGCAAGTATCACAATAAACCATATTTATAGCGTGAGAAAACGTGGTGTTTTATATATATCACTGTGCTTAAAATAAAACACTTTTGAGCTTTACAGCTCCGTTTTATATATATCGCTGTGCTTAAACTAAAACACTTTTTCACTCAGAATCATCTAAGTCATAACTATCACATGAATACTCAGAATCATACTCAGAGTCATCAATAAAGCTACTCTCATAACTATCATTTGAGCACAAACTATTAGTATCATAACTATCATCTGTGTTCAATGAAATACTATCATCACCATCGTCCAAGTTCAATGAAATACTATCATCACTATCGTCTGAGTTCAATGAAATAGTAAAATCTTCACTGCTGTATTGACTCATATTTAATTAGCAAGAAAAATATTCCCATCAATATCTATATACTTTCTTTCATTAACAGATTCAATCTCTACAATTTTTATATCAAAAGTTATCTTTAAATAATCTCTAACTATCATAGAACGAAATGACATTTCACCAGAAATATTAACATCATTCATTTTACTTAGATCTACACCCTTTGGATTATTAAAGAAAATACAAATGTCTCCTCTAGAATTATTAATGGTCTTATCATTCTTTTTCAAAGTATCGTGGTCAATCACTTTTTCAAGCTTTGAATAAATTGCCAGGAGTAGAGGAGAAACTTTTGTTAGATTTACTTTAATGGATGTCTTTCCAGGTATAGTTAGAGCTCTTCCTTTAAATGAAATAGAGGGGCTCATGTTATTTTCCATAACTGGTTTTACCCAAAAATTTCCATATTTATCTTTGTTCAATTTAACATCTTTGACATATTTTTCTATATCTTCCACCGAAGTAGAGATTGATTGAAATTTGTCTTTTGTGCTTTGAAACATTGTATTTATTAATGAATAAACTTGCGTTTAGTTTAAGTAAAAATTTACCACATAAATATGATAAGTTCTGAAGGATATTTAGAATTTCCAGACTCTCCATATGATAAATTAGAGAATTGTCCGGCTTGTGATAGAGTGGGGCTTAATGATGAGGATTCATATAAACAATGTATTTTCTGTGATTTAATTTTAATTAATGATAATAAGAAATATAAAAAAATATATAACTCTTTTAAATTAGAACCAAAAATGAATCACTTTACAAGATTAATAAGAGAGATGAATGTTAAGTATTGTGATGATAATACACCATTTCTTTCAAGGGAAGAGACTAATTGTATTGAGGAAATGTATAAGGGTTTAATGATATTTATTATTCAAAATAATTTTAATGGAAATGTTAATACAAGATACTATATAAATAAAATAATGGATTATTTTGAAATTAAACCCGAACTCAGGATAAAATATAGAGTTTCTCAAATAGCTCAAAAAAAGTTGGATAACTTGTTTTCCAAATATATAAATGAATGATTTTTTACCCGTTTGGGAAAATAAGATAAAATTTAATAACCATAAAAACATTCCAAATTCATTGAGATGTCTAATAGTTGGTTCAAGCGGATGTGGAAAAACCTGTTTACTTTTAAAGATGCTCCTTGGTTCTAATTTTTTAGATTATGATAATTTAATAATTTTTACAAAGTCAAGTTTTCAACCCGAGTATCAACTACTCTCACAGGGTTTTAATGCGGGTCTTAAAAAGGAAGACATTATCGGTTTATTTAAACTTCAAAACAAACTAAATGATTATAATATTGATGATATAATACAATTATTTTGTGATACACAGAAATCAAAATCGAAATCCATAACTTGTATTCTCAGTGATAATACGGATGATATACCTTCACCTCAAGATTTAGATAAATCAAAAAAGAACCTTGTCATCTTTGATGATTGTGTTAATGAGAGAAACCAAACAGTAATGGATAGCTACTATACAAGAGGGAGACATTCTTCTTGTAATTGTATATATCTTAGTCAATCATATTTTCAACTCCCTCGACGCTCAATAAGAAACAATGCCAATACTTTTATTTTATTTAAGTTAAATTCAATAGATGTAAATAATTTTTGGAGAGATAATTGCTCTACGTTATGTAGTAAAAAAGAATTTGAAAATTATATGAAACACACGATTGGAAAATATAAATATATTGTTGTGAAACAAGATGAGATACTAAATGATATTTTTCAATACTAAATGAATACCGAAGAAAGAGAAAGAAAGTTTAAGGAACATCAACAATTAGTTTCAAAAGTTGTTAAACAACAGGAAGAGATAAAGAAGAAACGGAAACAGAAACTAACTGGTGAAGAAGCCTTTGAAAGAAAACAAGAGAAATTCTTTAAACCACTTTTGAAAACTCAACACCCTACAGTTCCCACGGTAGAATTTACTCCGAAAAAACTTCAAATGCTCAAAGATTTTAGTCAGATAACAAAACAAGAACTTGGTGAATTAGAATATGATGACGAGGGATTATTTCGGAAACTTGAGCAGGTAAATCAACCCCCTAATTATGTTGTGGAAGCTCTTCAAAACAATGAATATTCTGCGGGTTCAAAAACCAGAGCAGGTCTCATTCCAACAGAAGAACCAGCAGTGTTTCATCTTGTGGAAGAAAAGGTATTGATATTTAATGATGAATTGATGTTCTTGAGTTCTACTCAACCAAATGTTAAATTAACTCCAAGATTAATGTTTCTTCTAACAAACCCCGGATTCAGCGGTTCAAAATATTTTGAGGAACCACTTGATATGGAAAGAGAGGAAGATAGGGTATATATTGAGTTGTTAAATACACTTGATTATGGAGTTTCTGTTGCTGGTAAAAGTAAGAAGAATGAGAAGGAGAAACATATTATTGATGCTTTAAGTAAGCTTGGTTCGGGTGTTAGTTTTCTTCCAAATGACCCATCACAATTAGTTAATAGGCTATTATTGTTATTAGGTAGTAAGAAGGCTGGAAACAACAATTGTTTTAATGAATCCTCAGCCATTTTAGATCAGTTGATGAACATGAAAATAATTAATAAATGTCAATACAAAGATATTTTATTAGATATTAAATAAGATGAGAAGCACAATTCTTAGTTTTAATTTCACAACGAGCGATTACACAGCTTCATTCCCTTACCCACTACAACTTGACCCCCTTACCTCATATGAGGCATCTTTGTTGTCAATGGAAACTTACAATACCCTTTTTAATATCACAGAGAAAAACAACAAGTTTAGTTATAATCCAGGCACTGCCTACAAAACTATAACTGTTTCACCTGGAGCTTACGAGATTTCTCAAATATCTTCAGAAGTCTCTCGCCTTATGAAAGAAAAAGGTGATGAACCAAAAAATATTGTAATAGATATTCAAACACACACTTCAAAATCAACTATTAAACTGAAAAATAATTATAAAGTTGATTTCACGATTGAAAATTCGTTCAGAGAGCTATTGGGTTTCTCTTCAAAAAAGATTGAAAATAACGGGACGTTTTACAGTGATAATGTTATCCAAATATCCTCCGGTATAAATTCAGTATTAATTCATTGTGATTTGATTGATGGTGCTTATAACGATGGAATAAGAACAAATACAATATTTTCATTCAGTGCATACTCAACCCCGATTGGTTATAAATTTAATATGGAACCAAAAAATCTTGTCTATTTACCTGTGTCAGGAAAAACCATATACAGAGTAAATTTTAGGATAACCGACCAAGATAATCGTATGATATCCTTTAATGATGAAATTATATCCATCAGAATTCACCTACGTGAAGTTTTTCAATAAATAAATAATGGTTATTGTAAGAAAACACGAGTTGGGAAAATATAAAATAATTACAGGGGAGGGCATGTTCCTTTCACCAGACTATACAAGGTATGTGGGTAAAGGATACTATAAACCTAAGAGACAACGGGGTGTGGGTCATCAATTTCGAAATAAAGGAGATGGGATAATTGATACTCTAATGGGTATTGGTTCAACCATTCTTAAACATAAAGACCTAATTGGTTCAACTGCTTCTCTCATGGGAAATGTAGCAGGTGTTGTAAAGAGTATAAAAGATGCTCAAAAGGAGTCCCATAAATTACAAGCAATCAAAGAAATTAAAAAAGGTAAAACTCAACTATCTTCACAAGAACGACAAAAAATCATTAAAATACTTGGGTCAGGGTTTCAACAATTTTAATACTATATAAATACAAGTATGGAAGCGATTGATAGTATCTATGATTTGGATGATACGATTATCATTTCAAACTCTACTAAAAAGGAAGACTATTTTAAGGTAAATGCTATTACAGGAACCGACTGGAATTCAAACGGAACAAAAAGTTTTGAAATAAATAATCAACAAACTTACTTGAATATAGCTGATAGTTTCTTGCTGTGTAAATTTAAATTCACTAAGGCTGCGAATAATACTAATGCTACACTCGTAAATGATTTCTTCTGGAAAATGTTTGACAGTGTTCGCCTGTATATTGGAACACAAGAGGTTGAAGCGGTTGATTATGTCTCTGCTACATCTGAAATGATGAAATTTACACTATATTCGTTTGGTGATAGAATGGTTAAGGGAGCTGTTGAAGGCTTTATTCCTGATATGTCAACGGGAACAAACACAGACCCTGGTTATAGTCAAAGGAAGTCAATGTATAATGATGACGCAAAAGCTGAGAATAGTTTTACCGTAGCAGTACCTCTTAAAGGTATATTTGGATTTTGTGATTATGATAAAGTTTTGTATGGTCTTAAAATTAGATTTCAACTACAAAGGAATGATAATGTAAATAGATTGCTTTTTGGGGCTGAAAATGCTTTTGGCGACAATAATAAATTTGTTATTAATGATTTGTGTTGGTATATCAATGAATATACTCCTAATCTTAAAACGGAGGAGATGTTAAATAGAAGACTTAACTCAAAGAAACCGCTAAATGTATCATACCTTAAAAGAAGATGTCAACACGTTAAACTGGAACACACTACCTACACTTGGAATTTGGGTGTTCTTGAAGGAAAGCCACGATACCTATGGCTCATTTTTAAAAAACCAGATGGAGAGGAGGGTACTAATAAGAATAATGCGCTGAGTGATAATGCTAAGGTGAAACAACTTCGGGTTTCTCTTGATGGCACATTTTATCCGCGAGATAGATTGGAAATTGATTGGGAAAAAAATGATTATGCGGAAGCCTACAAGTCCTACCAAAAAGTGTGTGAAAGTAATGGTAATAATGATCCTATTTTGGATATGGTTGCATTTAAAGGTTTATATACAATCTACGCAATTGACCTGAGTTCTCAAAAGGAAACTATAAAGTCTAATCGAGTGGATACTTCTCTATACATTGAAAGAGGGGAGAATGAAGAAGTTGATGCTTATTGTTTGCTTTTGGAGGAAACAGAATTACAGATTAATACAGATAATGGTGTTATGATTAATATCACATAGGTTTTTTCTCATAAATAAATGGTAGGGGTATATGTTAATCAAATCAATCTTAATAAATTAACATCTTGTATTCAAAATCAAAAGCCTTGTATTATTAATGTTAATACAATTCAAAGAAAAGGAGCTGTAAGAATTGATGTTTTACTCACACACACACAAGTAAAAACACTAAATGATGTTGGATCACTTAAAATTAAAATGACGAAACCTATGTTAAAGAAATATTCAATAGACGAGTCAAGAGGAGGATTTCTCCCGTTTCTAATTCCTTTATTTGCTGGTTTAAGTGCGGCGGGAGCATTGACTGGTGGTATTTCAGCAGCGGTAAAAACTGCTAACGAAAGGAAGGCACAACTAAAAGCTCAAAAAGAATTGGAAAGACATAACAAGGAGTTGGAGAAACAAATTAGTGGAAGTGGTGTAATTGTAGATTTTGCTCACCCACTGCCTGATAAAGCTAGATTGTTGGTTGGTGATATGCTTTCCTCTATCGCTCAAGCGGGTGTTAAACTAACTAAACGGGGTAATGGATTGTATCTTTCTCATAAATAAATGGATAAATGGTTTAAACAATTTGGAAAGAATACAACGTCAAATATAGAACTAGCCAAGTATTGTAAAACACTAAAAATTGATAATGTGGTAATCTGTATGAGAGATGAATTAATACATATAAATAAGAATACAAAGAATATTATTATGAATTTAGACACACAGAATGGTTCTCATTGGGTTTGTATTCATAATAGTCAGGATAAATATTATTTTGATAGTTATGGTATGCCACCACCTGTTGAAGTAATACAATTCTTACAGAATGGTGTTTATCAAACATTTCAAGTTCAAGAAATTAATTCTAAATGTTGTGGTCAATTATGTTTATATGTATTATTTCAACTCAACAATAATGAAAATTTTTATAATATCATTTTTAATCTAATATAAATGACTTATGTTGGAAAAGATGGTTCTATCTTTGGAAAATCCTCCCAGGATATTGATTTATCAAATTATTATACAAAGGCACAGGCTGAACGACAAAAATATAGTATAAGTAAAAATATTAATATGAAGAATACTTATAAATTAATCAATTATCCAAACCCTACAGATGCGAATGACTTAATTAGATTCAGTGATTTATCACACTTGTTAAATAAAACAGCACGTTTTGTGAAACAAGTAAAATTTACAACCACAACACCTGGTTATACTGACCATACACCTTTCCTCATTGAATTTAACTACCTGCTTACAATTGAATTTTATAAAGAAGGACATTTAGTTAATATGCGAATTAATAAATGGGGGTATGATATGCCTGATTTAGGGTATAATTGGTCTTTTTCAATAAACTTAGAAGACCTACATGATTTAAATCAGTCTCGTAAAGAAGAATATTATCCACTTGGTGAAGATAAGGATTTATGTGGAAGTACAATTAGTAAACAACAAATACGTGATTTTAAGAAAATAAAAATATATGATAGTATAGCGATGGTTCGCATGACAAAGAAGGAAGGTAATGAGATAAGGATAGAAAGCCGAGGAATACAAACCGATTTGGTAGTGGGAAGATGGGGTGGTATTACCTGTCATAATATTAATCTCACATATATTTCTGATACATAAATGGCAGGAAGAAGACTACAAGAGAATTATAATTTTTGTATTCAAGGATACCTACAAGAAAAGGGTGCTCGGTTTTACATACCGTACGAATTGGAACATACACATGGAAATTTTGTCATTAAAAACTGGCCTTATACTGATATTGTTAAACCCACAAATAGAGACTTGTTTAAAGTATTAAATAAAAATGAACTTCTCAAAGTTATGAAATATAAAACTCTTTTAGAAATCGTCAACAAATCTTATTGGTATCCTATTATGAGAAAAATAATTATAGATACAAGAATATCTCAAAATCCAGATGAGTATATGTATAATATTATTTGGGACTCAAGCTCAAGGGTTGTAAGGGCTAAGGAAGGAATTGAAGAAGAGAAGGAGGAAAGAGAGAAAAAGGAGAAGGAGGAAAGGGAGAGGGAGGAGAAGGAGGAGAGGGAGAAAAAGGAGGAGGAGAGGGAGAAAAAGGAGAAGGAGGAAGGAGAGAAAAGGGAGAAGGAGGAAAGAGAGAAAAAGAAGAAGGAGGAGAGGGAGAAAAAGGAGAAGGAGGAGAGGGAGGAAAGGGAGCAAAGAGAGAGGGAGGAAAAATATAAAAAGATGGAAATCAGTGAGATTCGTAAAAGATTGAGTGTATTACAGCAAATAAATCAATCTCAACGCACCGAAGAGGAAATTAAAGAATTAACAACTCTTATGAAGATAATGGTTTCAAAAATAACAACGTCAATGTCTTCAATTTCAGGGAGGAGATTTAAACGAGAAAGTGGTGAAGAAGAAGAAGAAGAAGAAGGAAAAGATTATGTGATTGATGATGTTGGTGTCATTGACTTTAGTTAGTTTTTATTTGTAAATAAATGGAGGAGAGAGTGAAGGCATTCCTTAGGATTCTTTATGTTTTAAAAATAAAGATTGAAATGTATATGTTGAAAACCAAAAAGGTTTTGATACTCTGTCGGAATTTTTCTGATAAATAAATATGAGTTATTGTCTCAAATGTAAAAAGAAAACTAAATCTAAAAATATCTCTTATGTTAAAGCTAAAAATAATAGAGTTTATCAAAAAGGAATATGTCAAGTATGTGGCTCTAAAAAGTGCCAATTCATCTCTCCTAAAAGAGGAGGAGACATACAAAAGTTTCTGTCAGGAAGTAAATTTACAACAACTGGAATTCCAGGGGAATTACACCTTCCAGGGTATTCTTTCTGTGGTCCAGGAACAAACTTGGATAAAAGATTAGATGAGGCTGACAATCCTAAACCTTGGTCTAAACCTACAAATAGGGTTGACGAAGTGTGTATGAAGCATGATATTGCTTATGGGAAAACCACTACGTTGACTGAAAAACATAAAGCCGACAGCGAAATGTTGTATAATTTGTCTTTGATACAAAATCCAACGTTGAGAGAGAAAGTTGATAGGTTTATTGTGAGAAATTTGATAAATGCTAAATTGAAACTTGGTCTTGGTTATTCCTCAAAAAACTATTAGGCTCTAATGATGCCATCAAGACTGAGGAGCTTTTGGCTGAAGAATTACACAAACCTATAATCACAAAGTTTAAAAGAAGGAAGGTTTATTCTAAATACACTGACCACATATGGTCCGCTGATTTAATTGAATTGAATAATGACAGGGGATACAGGTATGCTTTAACCGTTATTGATTTGAGGAGTAGATTTGCCTGGGTTGTCCCTTTAAAAAATAAAAGGGGTGATACTTTAATGTTAGCCTTTAAGCTAATATTTGATCGGGATAAAAGGAAACCAAAGAAGTTATGGACTGATGAGGGAACAGAGTTCTATAACAAAATATTCATGAAATTTCTTAAGGGGAAGGGTATTAAATTATACAGCACCTTTAATGAAGGAAAGGCAGTTGTTATTGAGCGTTTTAATCGTACTTTAAAAGAGAAATTATATAAAAAATTCACACAACTCGGTTCTCAAAAATGGGTGTATTTAATTCAGGATATTGTAGATAATTACAATAATACAGTTCATTCATCAACACAATCAAAACCATCAGAAACATTTACAAAATTAGAATATGAAAAGGAGATTAATTTGAGAAAGCCCAAGTTTAAAGTTGGTGATATTGTAAGAATATACAAATGGAAAAGTCATTTTGAGAAAGGTTATACACAAAAATGGACTCGTGAATTATTTAAAATCATTGATGTAATGGATACAGTCCCTTGGACCTACAAATTATATGATTTAAATGGAGAAGAAATCTTGGGTTCATTTTACTCACAAGAATTACAAAAAACACAAGTAAGCAGATAATACCCTTGAAAATAATAAATAAATAAATAAAATGTAATGGGGATACGTTTTTAAATCTGTGAACCCCAAACACAGAATCCCACAACTTTTTAGTTGGGGCTTAACTTTTGTGTGTGTATAATGGGGATACGTTTTTAAATCTGTGAACCCCAAACACAGAATCCCACAACTTTTTAGTTGGGGCTTAACTTTTGTGTGTGTATAATGGGGATACGTTTTTAAATCTGTGAACCCCAAACACAGAATCCCACAACTTTTTAGTTGGGGCTTAACTTTTGTGTGTGTATAATGGGGATACGTTTTTAAATCTGTGAACCCCAAACACAGAATCCCACAACTTTTTAGTTGGGGCTTAACTTTTGTGTGTGTATAATGGGGATACGTTTTTAAATCTGTGAACCCCAAACACAGAATCCCACAACTTTTTAGTTGGGGCTTAACTTTTGTGTGTGTGTGTATGTGCGAGTGAGTCATAATAATATACAAACCCTAACCCAACCCAAGCCCTAACCCAACCCCATCCCTAACCCAAACCCATCCCTAACCCAACCCATCCCTAACCCAACCCCATCCCTAACCCAACCCCATCCCTAACCCAACCCCATCCCTAACCCAACCCCATCCCTAACCCAACCCCATCCCTAACCCAACCCCAACCCTAACCCAACCCCATCCCTAACCCAACCCCATCCCTAACCCAACCCATCCCTAACCCTCACATTCAAAATCCCAACCCTAACCCAATCCCATCCCTAACCCAACCCCAACCCTAACCCTCACATTCAAAATCCCAACCCTAACCCAACCCATCCCTAACCCAACCCCATCCCTAACCCAACCCCATCCCTAACCCAACCCCAACCCTAACCCTCACATTCAAAATCCCAACCCTAACCCAACCCCATCCCTAACCCTCACATTCAAAATCCCACCCAAACCCTAACATAATCTTTCTTTTCTTCTTTTTTAAATACGTATTTCTTTTTTTTTTTTTCCTCTTCCTCCAATTCTGTCTTTCAAGGCTTTTAAGTTTGAAGAAGTAGAAATGGGAAGAAAGAATTTTCCAGCATTTTCTTCCTCGAACTTTCTTGATATTGCTTAAATCAAGCGTCATTAAATAAAGAACATTGTTCATTGCTTTAGAATCCAAAGAGTCTCCAAGAGGAACCCCACAGGTAGAGTCTCCAAAATAAAACCAACTTTCCAAGTTCCCAAGGTATAACCACATTCCTGTTGAGCCTCCAAGATAGGTATCACATTCCGAGTCATCAAAACAAAACCCCCATTCCGAGTCTCCAAAAATATAACCATCTTTCCAAGTCCCCAAGGTAAAACCACAATTTTCAGAAATATTGGGGGTTTCCGTGATAAGTCTCACATAGTATAACTGCGGACCATCAGGGAAAACTTCCCTTTCCCAATTTTTTAGGGTTTCTATGATGTGTCTCACATAGTATAACTGCGGACCATCAGGGAGAATTCCCATTTCACAATTTTTTAGGGTTTCTATGATGTGTCTCACATAGTATAACTGCGGACCATCAGGGAGAACTCTCCTTGCCCAATTTTTTAGGGTTTCTATGATGTGTCTCACATAGTATAACTGCGGACCATCAGGGAGAACTCTCCTTGCCCAATTTTTTAGGGTTTCTATGATGTGTCTCACATAGTATAACTGCGGACCATCAGGGAGAACTCTCCTTGCCCAATTTTTTAGGGTTTCTATGATGTGTCTCACATAGTATAACTGCGGACCATCAGGGAGAACTCTCCTTGCCCAATTTTTTAGGGTTTCTATGATGTGTCTCACATAGTATAACTGCGGACCATCAGGGAGAACTCTCCTTTCCCAATTTTCAGAAATTTGTGGGTCTCCAATGTATGACTTGTATTCTGGCTCATCAAGGTAGAACTTGTTCAGTGGGTTTTGTTTTGATAACTCACAACAAGTATCATCATGGTAAAACTCTTTTTCAGGATTTTGTGGATCTCCAAGGTATAACTCTTTGGCTGGGTCATCAAGGTAGAACTCGTTCTGGGGGTCTTGGTTGTTCAAAATGTCTTCAAACAAAAAAATAACTTCATCCCAAGTTGTGTTAAAAGCAGAATTTTCATTTCGTATCTCAGATACAATTTCCTGTGAAAGAAAATAACAATGTATTAATTTAATACAATATTTTTTATTTGTATAAATCAAGCTCTATGAATATTAAAATAAACTTTGTTAACTCTTACACGAGTCTCATCTTAAAAAAAAAAAAAAAAAAAAAAATTAAATAAATAAATAAACAAACTTACCTCCATTGATAAGAGGTTCGAGTCCAGTTCATCAATCTGAAGGTTGAGTTCTACACAGGTAGTAGGACTCCATGGAATAGCAAAGTTATCCCATTCCATTTCGGCATAGTAGTCCATTCTCAAGTGAAGCAGAAAGCGTGTTTGAAAAAGCCTGTGTGGTCGGTGCCTTTTATAAGGACTGGGTGTGTCTTCCTGTGGAAATTCCCTGGGCGTGTCTTAACTGGAAATGATGTGATGGAAATTCCCTGAAAATGATGTAATGTATTACCTGGAAATGATACAATGCTGAAGAGTTTATAAAGTGGGTGGGACTTAGCAAAAGTGGGAGGAGCTTAGCAAAAGTGGGCGGGGCTTAGTAAAAAGTGGGCGTGGCTTAACAAAAAGTGGGCGGGGCTTAGTAAAAAATGGGCGTGGTTTACCAAAAAGTGGGCGGAGCTTACCAAAAAATGGTATGTGGCACTGGAGGCGCTCAAACAAGAACATTGAGGGAGGTTTACCATTTTATCTTAGCTCAGTTAAAATATCTTAATAAAGAACCAAACTCAAACATATTTTTTGTTAATATATTAGATGGTGAAGAGAGTTGTAGGAGAATTAAATTATTTCCCACGCATAAACAAATATTTGTAGGGTCGTTGTTTGAGTGGGTTATATTCACCAGATGATAGTGTTGCGGAAATGGCCCTTAGTGGTTTATTAAATATAGAATTAGTTCAGGTCCCCTCTTAGATGTATGTTTACCATAGATCGTCTGTACTGGGATGGTAGTTTTGTGTCGGAAGGTGTAGCAGGCTGTTTTGTGTGGTGCATTGGTGGTGTACAAGAGACGGTTCCCTTTTAATTACATCTTGACAATCAAACAAGGTGCAAGTTCCATTAAGACCGGCCTCGGTTGCAATGCCATGATCGAGGCAATGGATTGAGGTGAGAAAGCGCGATTGAGCGGGCAAAAACGACAAGCGCCGTCAAAAACCGGAAGCGGTGCTTCGAGGTAGTCGCTGAGCACGGGCGAGGGAGGAGGTGGAAAAGATACGCATACGCATGCGCGGATGGCGTGTGGACAGGCCTTCGCGGCGGGTTCCCGCCGGAGAGCTCTCTCCGCGCGTGGTTGAGCGGGAGAAACGGAAAAGCGCCGGGCATCGATGGCGCTACTGTACACGGTGTTGAACATCGAGCGGAGAGAGGGAACCAGACGCGCCATTAGCGCGTGTTAAACGAACGGTTGGGTTGAAAGCGAGTGCAACCGGAAGAACGAGAACCACCAAGGCGAGTGAGAATAACGGAGTTCTCTCTCTCTCGGAAGAAGGGAGTTCGACAATCGTGCTGATCGCGTGGCCGATAAGGAGAGCGGGTGGCCGCCATTTCGCGACGCTTGATGCGTGGCCGATAAGAGGGCGGGCCGCCATTTGGCAGACAGCAGGCCCAAGCGGGGCCTTCGAATCCGGCGACATCGGCTTGTTACGAGCTGCATTCGCCCTTTTCACATCTTCACCTCTCATCCATCAACACCACCAAGTACCCCCCTGTCTTGTATGAATGTTGTCCAGGCCTAAGGTTTATCTCGTTAGGGTCACCCCGCGAAACCCTTAATTGTAGCTCCCTAGATAAGAGCGGGTTATTACTCATAGTTGAATTATAATGTTATCGTGAACGCCTTGCTTGTTTTGTGTACCCTAATGTTCCCCCATTAAATCTGGTTGATTCGTATGGAAGTTGCCGCACTGCATTCATCTGTGTCGCATTGAAGAGCAATCCGCTCGATTTGTAATTAAAACCAAGCTGGCTGGCTACAGGTTGCGGCAGACTTCGCTCGGTCTCTGACAAAACCCAACCTGTAGCGACGGGTGTCTCCCCAACTGGCAAGGCACAGGTGTAATTTGGTATCGCGATAGAGGCGCGTAACCCGAGATCTGTGTCGAACCAGCCGGCGTTGCACCCGTGGGACGGCCGTGCCAGGAGGCGCGACCCGTCACCTACAACACTGGTGTCAGGAGTGGGATTTGGACCTGGGGTGCATTTCGCACCCCGAACATCGATTGTGAGAGGCGCGTAAAAAAAAAAAGAAAAAAACACGTCGCTCGCAAATTCCAAATTTGGTTTCATTTTTATTTTGAGTGGATTGGGTGTCAAACTTCGTAATTTATAAAGGAAGATGGAGTCGCAAAATGGCTGCGCGGCTCAGCAGCGTGATACGAGGTGGGAGAGAATCGGTATTAAGAGTGCAACGAGCCGCACATCACGAAGAAAACGCTCCCACCCACCGATCCAAACCACGTGGTCACAGCATGCGTCATGGCAAAATAAGCAGGACGACAATGCGTACATTAACGAGCTTCATGCACGATTGGACGATGCCTGGGAGCAGGTGGAGTGTAAGGACGATTATATTGGGGAGTTACACACGAAATTGCATGAGGCACTACAGCAGGCAAGTGAGGTTCAGGAAAATGAGGAGCAAAGGGAGTCACAACAATTGGTCGATGCACAGGAACGAATTCACTGGACGGAAATGGCCTTGGCCGGCGCATTGCGAGACAACACAGATTCCAGATGGGAACGAGCACGGATTCTCGAATTGGAATTGGAACAACTGAAGGGAGAATTGTCTGAGAAATCAAGCCAGTTTCGGGAATCAGAGTACAGAGGAAATGAACTGGCACGTCAAATGGAAAGTAGCAAGGAATACGGGAAGAGGATGGACAAAAGGAGAGAGGAAGCATGCGAAAGAGTAGAGGAGATAAGTGAGGAAAAAGAGAGGATGGAGAGTGAAATGTTAAGGAACCACACTGTGCAGATTGAACAGATGGAAGCCAAAGCCAGGTTAAAGAATGACATGGATGAAAGGGTAATGAAAGAACAACGAATGAAGCAGGAGAAGGAAATCAATCAATTGAGAGAAACGACGAGATTGGAGAATGAAGAACAAAAGAGACGATGGGATACGAAACAAAAAGAATATGAATTTGAAATTGATCAACTAAAAAGGAACTACACTGTGCAGATCGAACAGGCAGAAGCCAAAGCAAGGTCAAAGAATGACATGGATGAAAGGGTAATGAAAGAACAACGAATGAAGCAGGAGAAGGAAATCAATCAATTGAGAGAAACGACGAGATTGGAGAATGAAGAACAAAAGAGACGATGGGATACGAAACAAAAAGAATATGAATTTGAAATTGATCAACTAAAAAGGAACTACACTGTGCAGATCGAACAGGCAGAAGCCAAAGCAAGGTCAAAGAATGAGATGGATGAACGTGTAATGAAAGAACAACGAATGAAGCAGGAAAAGGAAATCAATCAATTGAGAGAAACGACGAGATTGGAGAATGAAGCACAAGAGGGACGGTGGCATAAGAAACAAGAGGAATATGAATCGGAAATTGACCAATTAAAGGAGAAAGCAAGGGTGGAGTCCGCAGAGATGGAAAGACTCCGGAAAGGTAACGAACAACTAAAAAGGCTCAGAGAGGAAGAACGACTCAACTGGGAAAGAAAATGGAGCCAGGAAGTAGGGCAGCACAATAATGTGGGATTTGTGACGTCATCACAGGGAGGAATGTTAGTGGTGCAGGACTTGATTGGCATCACTCGTCGAATGAAACAACAATTGGAGCAAACCCTGGTGATGGAGACATGGAGGGAGTATACGGGGTTGTTGACTCATGAAACACATTTTGAGCAGGTCCAGCAAGTGAAGCTGACAGGCCCAGAGGAGTTTGGCGAACCAATGATGAGCGACCGGACCGATGTGACTTTGGAACGAAGCAGGTACGTGGGCATCTGCATACATGGTGCGGACGATGAGCTTAAGTTCGCAATTGGATTTGATGTTAATCAAGAGACTGTCCGATGGGGTGCACGTATGCGTGACACCTGAATGTGTGGATGGAATGCCCGTGGATGAATGCTGTGAGCCCATAGTCCAGTTTACAGCACCGGGGTGTGCTGTCAAGGCCGAAACGTGTGTGAGTGCGGAGCATGGAATGAGTGGTGACGTAGGAAATAGGTTCGAGGTGCAAGGGGAAATAGAAATTCCACCAGGAGCAGGCTTTAGAAAGGGGATTGTAATTTCTCCCTCAGCTTCACAGGAACTTCGAGGTAGAGCGCAGATGCGTAGCAGGCGGCGTTGGCATGCGTCACATACTCCCTGGACCCATTTTCGAACAAGAGGGGCCCAGCAACGACACCGCCAGGTGTCCCTTGGTCATCGGACCTCTCTG
The DNA here is from genome assembly GCF_964187855.1 of Myxine glutinosa. Lineage (NCBI taxonomy): Eukaryota > Metazoa > Chordata > Myxini > Myxiniformes > Myxinidae > Myxine > Myxine glutinosa. The sequence continues at coordinate 93,808,812 of NC_136263.1, read as the reverse complement.
AGGACACGAGGGGTTCGGCTAGCTAAATGGGATTTACCTGTCTTCAGGGAATTAAAGAGAAGAGGGGGAGGCCGCTCCCCCAAGTGGGGTCTACCTGACTTCCGCGAACCCTGGAGAAAAGGAGGGGGTGGACCACGACCCCAATTGAGACGTGACCCTTATGAGCCGTGGCGGAAAGGCGGCGGGGCCATGTAAGGGGTAATGAGGGATTCCTTCCCTCACTCCCTTTCCAATGAGCCACAGAAGCAGGCCAGATTGGAAAGAAAAAAAAAGGAAAAAAAAGGGAATTCTTGACTGAAAATAATATCGAGAGAGATTGCAAATTGAGAGACTGACAGAAGAGACAAGAGTGGCACAAGTGGATGTGCGTGACTATTTAAAAAAAAAAAAAAAAAAAAAAAAAGTGAGAGAAATAGTGGGGACATGACAGACAGGGCGTTAAACACCCCTGCAAAAAAAGTGGAAGGTGTTGGATGGTGTTGTGGACGGTGTGTGGCACTGTGGAATGAATGACGAAGGTGTTTGGGATGAATGGCGTGATTGTGTGAATGAGGAGAGTGAGTGCGAACAATGTACCCTGTTGGTAGGAGTCTCCTAACCAAGTGAGTGTAGGTTAGGGGGACTTAGTGGATTTGACGTGGATTCTGGCTGCTGTTCCATTGTGCAGGCGGACTGCTAGGGGTAGGTGCAGCCAAGGTATGGTGGTACTGGCTGGGAGTGTGACATGGTATTGGAAGTTGGTGAGTCGGGGGGGGACACCAGACAGTAGGGTTTAGAGTGCTAAGAGAGCACAGTGCGGGGGCTAGAGAGCCACCTGGTTAGAGTGCTTGGAGAGCACAGTGTGGGGGCTAGAGAGCCACCCCTTATTTAGGAGCGCCAGAGGCGCGCTCAGGTGAACCCCGAGGTCGCTAGGTGTCCCTCACCACCTATTGGAAGCAGGCAAAGAGGCCTAGTTGTAGTCACACTCCCCAGCCAATGAGTTATGCCTGGCACCACCAAGTGAAGAAAAAGAGACAAATAAGGGCCTTGCCCAGGTTTAAAAGAATGGAACAGTGTGCCAGGTTGGGAAAAATGGGTCATTAGGATCATTGTGGCAATGGCAGGGTTTGTGCCATTGGTTAGAGCTTTAAGTAAAAGGTTAGGTTCGATGAACTCTCCTCCGCACCATTCATGTGTGACACCTGGTACGAGTCGTGTTGATGGGAAAGTTGTGAACAAGGGCCAGGTTCGGTCGCCCTCTCCAAGTGCCAGAGAAGCCACCAGTGTGTCATGAGCACACAGATAACAATTGATTAAGAAGCACACCATCCTGTCAGCTAAAAAGTGAAAGGACTTTTTAAAAAGACCATACTAAAACAAGTCGTACCAAGATAAGTCAGGCAAGGAAGGTTAAGGGTACTCTTCATTTTGCCTGGGCTGAGGTCATCACCCCCACTTGCACCCTCAAGAATGCCTCCAGACTGCATTTGCTTACCATCGGTAGAACTGTGCCACCTGCTGTCCAAGGCAGGGCTTGTTGCCTGCTGCTGCTCGGTTGTGTGCCATGTGGGCCGAAGCATTTTTGTGGGCCATGGAGGCCAAAGTGCTTTTGCGGGCTGTTGCAGCCGAAGATTCATGCCGTCTTGTGGGCTCAGTGGGCCGAAGGACTCTTTGTGAGATTAGGCCACTGGGCCGACTGAACTCACCTGGTGAGAGGCCAATAAGGCCACGAAGTAAGGAAACCCCTCTGGGGTGAAGACACAACACTGCCGGGAGGAGGCGTGAAGGAGCGAACACGTCAAGAAGCTTTGAAACTCTGAATGTCTTGCTCCGATGTGAATATTGGTGTTGAAAGTAACATTGAATGCCCTCCTGCACAAATGCATAATTAGAATGTTAAGTATTGTGCATAGAGTGTGGATGTGTTTGTTAGATTAGTGATCCGACACACTAGGATAGGGACATGCCAATCTTACTGATACTTTGCTTCTTGGAGTTAAGTGCTTGCAATGTTGTGGGTTAGAGTAAATGGGAGATTTGTGCTGTACGTTAGACAGGGCCATTCCCGCGGGCTGCCCCTAGTGGAGGCTCGGGAGAGCCTCGGGAGAAAGGTGGGGGTAGTGTTGCGGAAATGGCCCTTAGTGGTTTATTAAATATAGAATTAGTTCAGGTCCCCTCTTAGATGTATGTTTACCATAGATCGTCTGTACTGGGATGGTAGTTTTGTGTCGGAAGGTGTAGCAGGCTGTTTTGTGTGGTGCATTGGTGGTGTACAAGAGACGGTTCCCTTTTAATTACATCTTGACAATCAAACAAGGTGCAAGTTCCATTAAGACCGGCCTCGGTTGCAATGCCATGATCGAGGCAATGGATTGAGGTGAGAAAGCGCGATTGAGCGGGCAAAAACGACAAGCGCCGTCAAAAACCGGAAGCGGTGCTTCGAGGTAGTCGCTGAGCACGGGCGAGGGAGGAGGTGGAAAAGATACGCATACGCATGCGCGGATGGCGTGTGGACAGGCCTTCGCGGCGGGTTCCCGCCGGAGAGCTCTCTCCACGCGTGGTTGAGCGGGAGAAACGGAAAAGCGCCGGGCATCGATGGCGCTACTGTACACGGTGTTGAACATCGAGCGGAGAGAGGGAACCAGACGCGCCATTAGCGCGTGTTAAACGAACGGTTGGGTTGAAAGCGAGTGCAACCGGAAGAACGAGAACCACCAAGGCGAGTGAGAATAACGGAGTTCTCTCTCTCTCGGAAGAAGGGAGTTCGACAATCGTGCTGATCGCGTGGCCGATAAGGAGAGCGGGTGGCCGCCATTTCGCGACGCTTGATGCGTGGCCGATAAGAGGGCGGGCCGCCATTTGGCAGACAGCAGGCCCAAGCGGGGCCTTCGAATCCGGCGACATCGGCTTGTTACGAGCTGCATTCGCCCTTTTCACATCTTCACCTCTCATCCATCAACACCACCAAGTACCCCCCTGTCTTGTATGAATGTTGTCCAGGCCTAAGGTTTATCTCGTTAGGGTCACCCCGCGAAACCCTTAATTGTAGCTCCCTAGATAAGAGCGGGTTATTACTCATAGTTGAATTATAATGTTATCGTGAACGCCTTGCTTGTTTTGTGTACCCTAATGTTCCCCCATTAAATCTGGTTGATTCGTATGGAAGTTGCCGCACTGCATTCATCTGTGTCGCATTGAAGAGCAATCCGCTCGATTTGTAATTAAAACCAAGCTGGCTGGCTACAGGTTGCGGCAGACTTCGCTCGGTCTCTGACAAAACCCAACCTGTAGCGACGGGTGTCTCCCCAACTGGCAAGGCACAGGTGTAATTTGGTATCGCGATAGAGGCGCGTAACCCGAGATCTGTGTCGAACCAGCCGGCGTTGCACCCGTGGGACGGCCGTGCCAGGAGGCGCGACCCGTCACCTACAACAATATTAAGAGTAAAAGGTTAAAAGGTCCATGAGGTCAGAAGGATCACAGGTGTTTAAGTGGTCTAATGAATAAGGATAACATGTCAAAAGGTTAGAAGGTTCGTAAAGAACAGGGTGAGAGAAATATAGGTGTTTAGGGGCAATGAGGGAGGGAAAGAATTAATATGGAAGTGAATGGGTCAATGTTTGAGTGGGTCAAAGATTAATCTGCCAGATGATATGTAGAAGAAGGATGATAGGTCTATAAGAGAAAACAAATATTTGTAGTGTTTGAGTGGTCTAATGAACAACATTAAGGATAGGTACTACAGACAAAAGGTTCATAAAGATGAGGGTGGGAGAAATAGAGGTGTTTATGATTTTTGAAAAAGACAAGGGGGTAAATGACATTAGATAGGGATTTCCCATGTTAAACGGAGGTGTCCCAGAAGCAACATTATTACACTACTGTCGTTCCCGCCGGTACGTCCGACAAGCCGTCCGTGGGCCGGGGCCCCGCACTGCTTGCTGCCAACGGTACGCCCATTCGCACGTACAAAAAACGCTGCCTTTCTCTGCGGTTCGGAAGGCAGGTTTTCCGATGGTCATTCGTCACTGCCGACGTGCCTATGGCACAGCTCGGCGCGGACTTCCTCTATGCCAATGGCCTGTTGGTCGACGTAAAGCACAGAAGGCTTGTCCAGGCTGAGACGTTCAGCTCGCTCGCGTGCGCGCTGCCCGCCTCGTTGAGCAGCTCACTGAGTGGCTCATCGAGCGCCTCGCCGAGCGGCTTGCTGAGCGGTTCTGTTCCGGCCAGGTTTATCTGCACGCTTCCAGCAGCGGACGAATTCACCCGCCTCCTCGCGGGTTTCCCGGCCCTCACGAGGCCCACCTTCTCGGCGGGGACCGTCAAGCACGGGGTAGAACATCACATCCCCACCGCCGGGCCACCGGTCTACGCCCGGGCACGCCGCCTCGAGCCAACGAAGCTCGCCGTAGCTAAAGCGGAGTTTGCTACGCTGGAGCGGCTCGGCATCGTGCGGCGCTCCGAGAGCGCGTGGGCGTCGCCGCTCCACATCGTGCCCAAGCCCGGCGGGGGATGGCGACCGTGCGGGGACTACCGCCGTCTCAACGACGCCATCACCCCCGACCGCTACCCCGTCCCCCACATCCAGGACTTCTCCGCCCGGTTGGCGGGCATGTCCTTCTTTTCGAAGGTGGACCTCATACGCGGTTACCACCAGGTACCCATCAGGCCGGAGGACATCCCGAAGACGGCTGTCATCACGCCGTTCGGTCTTTTCGAATTTCTTCGGATGCCCTTCGGTTTGAAGAATGCAGCTAAGGCGTTCCAGCGCCTCATGGAGAGCGTCTTGCGCGACTTGGATTTTGTGTACGTATACCTGGACGACATCCTCGTCGCCAGCGTGTCCCGCGAAGAGCACCTACACCATCTCCGCACGCTCTTCGAACGTCTGGGCCAGCACGGCATAATCGTGAAGCCCGCCAAGTGCCAGTTCGGTGTTGCCGAAATCGACTTTTTGGGGCACCGCGTCACCAGGCACGGGGCCGTCCCCCTACCGGCCAAGGTGGAGGCGGTGAAGGGGTTTCCGTGCCCCCGCATGATCAGGGGGCTCCAGGAGTTCCTGGGCATGGTAAACTTTTACCATCGGTTCCTGCCCCGCATCGCCCAGCTCCTGCGCTCCCTGCACGAGGCCCTCTGGGTGAAGCCGGGCAAAGGTGACGTCACTGGACCGAGCAGATGGATGCGGCATTTGTGGGCGCAAAGCTCGGCTTGGCTAACGCCACCATGCTCGCGCACCCGGCGCCCGATGCACCGATCGCCCTCAACGCCGATGCCTCGGACTACGCGGTGGACGCGGTGCACGAGCAATGGGTGCGTGGAGCTTGGCAACCGCTGGCGTTCTTCAGCCGGCAGCTTTGCCCGCCCGAACGCCGGTACAGTACCTTCGACCGCGAGTTGCTCGGGCTCCACCTGGCGGTCAGGCACTTCCGCCATCTGCTCGAGGGCCGTGCGTTCACGGCCTTCATCGACCACAAGCCACTGGTGTTCACAATGGGCAAGGTCGCCGAGCCGTGGTCGGCCCGGCAGCAGCGTCACCTCTCGGCCATGTCCGAATACATGACGGACATCCGGCACGTCACGGGGAAGGACAACCCGGTGGCGGATTGCCTTTCCTGGTCCGTTGCCCATGCGGTCCACCTCGGCATCGACTATGCCCGGATGGTGGCAGACCAGGCCGCCGACCCCGACGTCCAGGCCTTGCGGACCGCCGTTACGGGCCTCTGCATCACCGAGGTGCCGTTCAACGGCACGGGCACGGCCCTCTGGTGCGACGTCTCCCTCGGGCGGCCTCGCCCCATCGTGCCCGCGTGCTGGCAGCGCCGGATTTTCGACTCCATCCACGGCCTGTCCCACCCGGGCACGAGGGCCTCCCAGAGGTTGATCGCCGACAAGTTTGTTTGGCATGGCCTCCGGAAGGCCGTCCGCGGCTGGGCCAGGACGTGCCTCGCGTGCCAGCGCGCGAAGGTGCACCGACACACCCAGGCCCAATTGGTCCCGTTTGCGGTGCCGGAACGTCGGTTTGACCACGTTCACGTGGACCTGGTGGGACCTCTGCCTCCCTCGCGGGGTTTCACCCATGTCCTGACCATGATGGACCGCACCACCCGGTGGCCGGAGGCCGTGCCTTTGGCGTCAATGACGGCAGCGGACGTCGCGCAGGCGTTCATCGCCACCTGGGTCGCCCGGTTCGGCGCCTCCTCGGACATCTCGTCCGACCGCGGCCCCCAGTTCACCTCGGAGCTCTGGGGGGCGGTCGCGCGGGGGCTCTGGGTCCAGCTGCACCGCACCACGGCCTACCACCCCCAGGCTAATGGCCTGTGCGAGCGGTTCCACCGCTCGTTGAAGGCCGCGCTCCGGGCCACCCTCTGCGACGGCGGCTGGGTCGACAGGCTCCCCTGGGTCCTGCTGGGCGTCCGGACGGCACCCAAGGAGGACCTGCGCGCATCCGCGGTGGAGGTGGCCTTTGGACAACCACTGCGGGTGCCGGGCGAGTTCCTCCCCGACCCCACGGCACCTTGGTCCGCGGCGCAGGAGCGCTCCGCGCTGCAGGAGACCGCCCGGAGGTTCGCCCCGGTGCCAACGGCGCACCACGGGCACCTACCCACGCACGTCGCCCCGGAGCTTCGCACCGCGGAGTATGTCTTCGTCCGGCACAACACCCACCGGACACCACTGCGGCCCCCGTACGACAGGCCTTTCCGCGTGCTGGAGACCTTGGACATCGGTGGTACTCCCGACCGCGTCTCGGTGGATCGACTCAAGCCGGCCCACCTCGACGTGGACCACCCACCGCTGGTGGCTCGGCCCCCGCGTCGGGGCCGCCCCCCGGCGGGCAGACCCCCGGCACCGCCCAGCACCGCCGGCACGCCGCCCCCCGGTCCGGCACCCATCCCGGGTACAGCCGGGGGCATCCCAGCTGGCATCCTTGCACCCCGGACGCCGCCAGTCGCCAGAGGGCGCTTTGGCCGGGTCATCCCTTTGCCCCGCAAACTGGCCCTCAAGGTGCACGGGAATTCTGGGGGGGGGGGCGTGTGTGGCGGACACGAAAGCCCACTGGTGTGGTGACATCATTCCGCGCACCGTGGGCGGCGGCCACGCCCGAGGGGTAGGCGTGGCCTCAGGATATACACTGGGCGCGCAGCCCGGAGCGCGCCAGTGCTACAGTGACCTCTTGAGAATAAAGACTCTTTTGTTTACCCGCGTTGTCCGCTTCCTTCTTGGTAAGCAAGCAGCGCGCGTAGCACCGTGCTTTAACATCCCCCAAAGCAACACATCAGCCAAACTAACACATCCGCCAAACGAACACAACCACCAAACCAACACATCCGCCAAACTAACACATCCGCCAAAGCAATACATCCACGAAACCAACACATCCGCCAAACTAACATAATAAACATGCTGACAGACACGTTCTCCTGATTTTGGTTTCCAATCCATTTTCTGAGCATGCGTTCCATTTTTTCCATCAGGGAACTTCTAGCATACGATGTCTTTGTCGCACTCACTGAGGTTCTTCCACATTCAGCATTTTCTCTCCTCCTTTACGCACTATTTCGTATTGTTTGCAATGTTGACTCACTAAGGCCTAGCAGACGCTTTCTATCAGCTGTATGATCACCTCTTTCATACCGTCCTAAAACATCCATTTTTACTTCAATGGTGATGGCATCCTCTGTCTTTTTCTCACACTTCCAACCTTGCTACTCCACGGACGCTTTCAATCATCGTGCAAGGGTTACACTTATTGCAGCGGCACCATTCAAGTGGAAAATGTGAAACATTTCATGACACGCATGGCGCTATTAGATGGATCATTGAAACTGAGGAAGGGGGTAGGTGAGGGAGAGGAAAGGCAAGCCAACCAGCATCCGGTTGTTATCTCAACATGTTTCATGTTGTTCAGCGTGACAATTTAATCGCAGCGTTACTCAGGCACTCGAGTCACATAATTCCAAAAGCCCATGAACGTCACTTTAAAAATGGTATAAATGACACGGCACACTATTCCAAAAACTCGCAAACAAAACATGCCTAAAAGTGTTTACATACAAAATTAATCCATCTACCCTGTCTATAAATTACATACGCTGCGTCCTCAGTGTCACATGTAACAAACGACTTACTCTGCCAGGTTCCTGTTACATGGTAATCTAACCTACTCGAAACACACAGACCAGACTACATTTACCACAGTCTAGCTATGGATCCCCCCTTCCATGTAACAGTATTTATGTCTTCATGGAAACATTGTGATGTTTGCTAAAAGAGGCTCGTCCTTTAAAAAGATAGAAAAACATCATATAAAGAAATAGAATTAATTCTCTAGAAAGGAACATAATTACTTCTCTGTCGATTTGAACACATTCCCTCCTGTGGTGGTCATAGTCTCACAGTTCTCTGTGTGTCTGCAGACTGGTCTACAAGGTTAAAGCTCTGGTCTCACACCTGTTTCGTGTGCTTTTAACACATCCAAATTCCAAAGAAGTCCTCACCTTTTCTATGCTGGGCCTGCCAAATACAATGATCTTTTATGGCCGTTTTTATTTTTTACATCTCTCCTGTATGTGCTTGTGGTTTTTTGTGGGAAATATTTATGGATAGTTGACAGATGACAGAGCCATATCAAAACCATTTATGTGGCTTTGAGGAAGCATTCAGGCAGAAAAAAGTGTCTAACCAAATGGCGTCTTGATCTAAACTTGTGAAAATTCTTATGGCCACGACTATCAACCAGTTGCGGGTAGTTATCGAAGGTGATGTTGTGCGATCTCTCTCTAAAATCGACTAATGATGAAGCTTTCAATGAAGTGCGAAACCCAATGCCAACATCTCTTTTGCAATCACAAACAAAACAATGGCCTATGGCCTTAGGGTATCTTCCCCAGACAGCCGTAACAATCCCTGTAGTCTAGTAGGAAGACTAGGTCCCGCTGCACCCCCCGGAGATATACTTCTAATCAGTGTTTCTAGATTGGAAAAAATGTGTAGAAAATGACTAGCTATGGCCCCAAGCTGAAAAAATGTCCCACATACCATTTTTATGCAAATTACTGCTGCCATTATCAAAAAAACGATTTTTGACATATCTCAGCCAATATTGCAGATAATTGAAAAATGAAGGTGTCTAGACCCATGTTTTGAAGGGCATAGATCATGATAGAACTATTCATAACATGATTACATGTGTCTATGGTATACTAGTATGCTAATTAGTGCTTTATTTACAAAATAATCACAGTTTTACGAAATAATAGACTCATATTAAGGTCCGTCTACACAGACGTTAACACAAAGTTTTATTTTTCTAAATATTACAACTGTCAAAATAGTCCTAGCACTCAATGTGACCACTCTTCTCTTGCTTGTTTTAGATAAACATCATTAGCATTAGTGATTCTACACTGAGTCAGTCATCATCATTTTCATCGAAATCGTCAGAGTCAAACTCTTCTTCTCCTTCCTCTTCCTCCTCCTCTTCGTGCTCTCCTGTGTTCAGAAGATCCACCAGTGAGGTTGGTAGGATGGGACCACTGGACCACATTGGTTTCAACAGTCCTTCATCAGTCCTTATCCATCCTTGCTCCTCATAAGGTTTTGGCTTTTCGATGATAGGTTGATCGGCTCTTTTGTACAATGCTACGCGGTGGTTCACACGCTGGATGTGCGGCTTCAGGGCAGACTGGCATGGAGGAAGGCGAGCCAGATCAACCTTGGACTTGGATGTGAGGGTCTTGTCCTCTCCCACCATTTTTCGTAGCAGCTTGGCACGGACAATGTCCACTGATGACTCGCGACTCTGGCCGTACATCACACAGGTGAATTTTTCTAACTGCCTCTCCACCTCAGGGTTGGCATCCCAGTTGTCACCCAGTTCACCGAATGCCCTGTGAAACCTGGGATTCTTCTCCAGCTTTTTCAAGGGCCCGACTTTTCCCTTCCCTTTGAAGGCACTGGTGCAGTCTTCTCCGCTGAACACATAGTACCCCAGGAGAGTGGCACAGTAGTCCTCTCCCAGGGATTCTGCCAGCTCAGAGACGTTGACAAGTTGGCGATGCTTCCCTGACCCTGTATCCAGGTACACCGTCAGCTTGATGTTGTGGGCATGGTGGAGCAGGATCAGGAGGATGTCTGTGTCCGGTGTTCTGACTACAGCGTTCTTGTATCCGATGGTAGCAGCATGATGGAGGTACAGAACCACCCTGGTATCAGTCTCTTCCTGGTTGCTGTAGATCGTGGGGAGTTCACGTACCTCGACCTGAAACACAAAAAGGCACCGCATTTCAATCACCAGTCACTGCCAGTTTCAGATCTAGACAAACATCACAGGTAATCACCTTTTTTTCAGGAAAAATTACAAATTGAATCGCCATTCACGAAGGGCTTTCAATTTTACCTTGCCATTCGTTGAGGCAAGTTGGTGGGCCTTCCCCTCCACGATCAGCACAGCCATCTCTGTTCTCTCCAGCCTGGTAGCTGCCTCTTGTCCACTCCACACTTTCAGAAGAAGCTGGCACATCTGCTTTTTGTTGTCGTCATTTGCAAGGAACATTTTGAAGTCATATGGCTTCCTGGTTGCTGGTCCAGCCAGAATGATCTTCTCTGAGCTGCCCCGCCTCAGCCTTTCCTGCGCTTTGATTGACTCAGGATGGTAACTGTCAGTGGAGAACAGAAAGTGCTGCTTGGCCACCATCTGATCAAGCACCTGCAAGCATATCTCACCACATGTTGGGGGAAGGTTGGAATCTCACAGTGGAATACAAGGTTGCCCTCTCCTGTCACAATTTGTGGTGTACGATAAGTTGAGACTTCATCCAGGACCTTGGCGAGAGCAGTTTCCAACTCCAAGGCGAAATCGTAGCTCTCAGAGTGTCCAAGCCTGTGTAGTATTGTGGTGAGCTGTTTGCTTCGGAACAGGTGCCTTACAGTCACACAGAGGAGAATGTGCTTTGGTAACTTCCATTTTCCATCTGACACTGCACGGCACAGATCTTGTCCAATGGAGAAGACCAGACGCTTCACCTTTTCTGTCTCGATGCCCTCCTTGCCAGTCATTAGCACGCTGAGAAAGCGGACAAGGTCTGGAGGTAGGATGTCTTCAGGATTGAGCTCCATGTCTTCAGCTGTTGGTGGCCATGGTTGGTCTTTACACTCTCTGAAAGCCTGTAGAATACCCTGGCGAAGTTGGAGGGCAACATTTTGGTTCTTGTTTGTGCTTCCGAGTGTGAATGCTCGTGCGAGAGCATTGGAAACTGTTATGTTTGAGCTGTGCACAAGCCAGAAAGAAATGACATCACATTTGTCATGATCAACCTTCGTGAAGTGGATATGCTCCTTGATTGGGTCATTCTGTAGGCGTTTCAGTAGTTTCTCTGACCGATAATTTGAGTTCTCATATCCATTCAGTTTCAGTTCCTCGACATAGAGCAAGCGCAAGGAAGAAAGCTGTAGAACTTTATTCTGCTGGATGACCTGGGTTTGAATGTGTTCCAGTACTGAGTTGAATGCCTTTTCATGGGCGGCTGACATGCAAGCCTGCTCCTTTGGTGCTTCGGCTCTGTGAATCGCACGCTCATAGTTGTAGAATGCTGTGCGGAAAGCTTTAAAACATGACGGATGGTGTTTGGCCTCACATGCAAAGAGGTCTTTGTTTTTCACCTTTCGATGGAGTCGATAGAGACCCATTTTCTCAGCCCGTGTTTCGATTTGCTCCCATGCATTTTCTTTGTTTTTAAAGGATGGGAAGGTTGTAGGCCTCTCAGTATTGCGATGAGCATCTTTGGTCTCAACTTTCTCACAAAATATACACTCTGGCGGGAAGATGGGTTCAGCAGAACCTCCTGGTTTACGAGGAGAGTGATGCCATGATGAGGTTGATGGCCCTGGTTCTGTATCATCTCCCAGACGATGAAAGTGGCGGACAAAGTGCTTATAACACTTGCTGTGATATCCTACTCTTTCTAGGTCATCAGGAAGAGTTGCCGGGATCTGATCACATACTGATTGCATACGACATGGGGAGTCATGCGGTTGGTTGAGACGTCTATCCCGGATCTTTTGAAGCAGTTGCAGTTTTTCTGAAGCAGATCCTTTAATTTTACGGAGGGGCGTGAAATCCCCATGATCAGACATGGATGGTACATGAAGGATGCATGTAGGAGGAGAGCTTTGGGCTGCAGGTTCTACACTCCGTTTTCTTTTGGGCATGCTTGCTGTCGATGTCTACCATCACTGTTAAATGACAAATAAGAAATCACGAATGATGTTAAAAGTGCCTGTGAAAGGAGGCTCTGAGTTTTCAGTGAGGTAACAGAGGTTCTGAGTCATGTTCTACACTAGGGTACTTTTTAGCTGACTAAACCATGTTTAGTGGCATCAAAAGTGCTAATAGCTAAAACATCTAAATTCTTCCACACTAACGTTAGCTATCTAGGCCAATGAAACATTGTGCTAAGTTACTGTAGCTAGCTCAGCTGTCGTGCCTCTTTCTGGTTCAATTCATATACAGAAGTCAACAGATATGTCTCATGTTTGGCATTAACAAAAGTTTAAGTTACACCGACATTAGGAACATACTGTACATAGATGAGGCTAGCTTTAACGTTAGCTAACATGGTGCTAGCTGGCTCAGCTGTTATTCTGCCTGTTTATGATTTCATGCAGAAACTGAAGTCAAGAGTGTGAGTAACATTATAGTTAGCATCTTACCTGGCTAGATTGGAGGATGAATACCAAGAACAACACACAGATGGAATGGAAGACTGAACTTTCAACTGAGGTATTCAATAACATCAACGTTACCAATTGATACGAGCGCGCGACATTACCAATTGATACGAGCGCGCGAGCGCGCATGTTACATGGATGGAAATGTAAAATGGCAGCTATAGCAGCACTAATTTGGATCTCTAGTCTGTCATTTCTGCACTGTGATTGGATAACATAAAAAAATATGTTTGGGAGTTAACAGCAGGAGTTGGTAGATTTTACGTGGGCTGGGTGAGAAACCTTTAAATAAGCAAGTGAAAATCTCTCGCAATACAAAGTCAATGGTGGGAAGAAAAGTTGAGTGGTACCAATGTTACTGCCAATGTCCCGCCCCTATGCAAGACTCAGGAGCATCTTGTTGACATTTAACCTTGAAAATACCTGGGTTTAGACCCCTTATGTACCATGTTAAGTTATCTGCAGTATTAACGTATCCTTATCATTTGTAAAACTGATTATTTTGTAATTACAGCATTAATATGCATACTAGTATACCATAGACACATGTAATCATGTTATGAATAGTTCTATCATGATCTATGCCCTTCAAAACATGGGTCTAGACACCTTCATTTTTCAATTATCTGCAATATTGGCTTAGTCTGAGATAGCTGAGATATGTCAAAAATCGTTTTTTTGATAATGGCAGCAGTAATTTGCATAAAAATGGTATGTGGGACATTTTTTCAGCTTGGGGCCATAGCTAGTCATTTTCTACACATTTTTTCCAATCTAGAAACACTGATTAGAAGTATATCTCCGGGGGGTGCAGGGGGACCTAGTCTTCCTACTAGACTACTGCGATAAGAAAATATACAGGGTGTTCCAGACATCTTGTGACCCCCCATTTAATTTCCTAAATCCTCATATTTTGTACACCAATGGGTATGTAATGTAAGTGATGTAAAAATGGCATATACAGTATGAACTTTATTAAATGCCGTTATTGTAAATACTAGGGCATGCCCGTACTATATATATGCCCGTACTATATATCTATCTAAAATTATATCCCCCCCCTCTATTTACATGAAATGGTTTGGTTCATTCGCAACGCCAAAGCGAACGGCGAACGGCTTGCGAGTACAGTGACAATCCCCCCCCTCTATTTACATGAAATGGTTTGGTCCATTCGCAACGACCACAGAACCCCCCCCTCTATTTACATGCAATGGTTTGGTCCAAAGCGAACGGCTTCCAGAGTTTGGTAAAGCAATCGCCATCGCGTGCACAAACGCGCAGGAAAGCGAATGAATCGCAAATTCGTTTTTATTAGTTTTAAAACTTTATTAAAACATAGTTTAACGCCAACATAGTTTGCAAACGTGAAATAAATGAATACGCTCTCAAATGTGCCATCCGAGGCAGAGTGTGTCCTCCACGTTCGGCACACGCGATCGTTCGCTGCTCTCTGATTGGTTGAATCGTTTTTTGGACATAGCTCGGTAAGTAATTGTCCGATTAATATGAAACCTTGAAAAGGCACATCCTCGGGTCCCCAGCAATATACCTGGCAAGTTTCAAGTATATCGGACCGGTAGTTGTCGAGAAACAGCGGTCACAGACAAACAAACAAACGTACAGACAGACAGACAGAGATTACTGGAATTATAGATAGATTAACAGTCTTTGTTAAGGGTCCTGTAAGTTTGTCTGAGAGCCAAAATTTTCTTTGCACAGGATTATTAGACGTCATACTCAGTGAGAAATGATACAAAACCTTGCCAGGTCCTTTTGTGCAAATTAATGACAAAAGGGGGGGAAATGTTAGGGGTCACAAGACATCTGGATCATCCTGTACATGTTGATGTCCTCTATCAGAAGGTCTTGTTCATATGATTGACTAGTACGACTTCTGTAATGGTTCATAATATTTCCACCTTGTTGTGGGGTCGGGCGGGGAAAATATTTGGTTCACGTCTTTCATGTCCAGGCCTGATGGTGTTCAACGGATATCACGAACCGGCTACGACATTCGACTGAAGGTGGCAGGAAGTTGTAATTTGTTAATCCTGCTTGAAACATTGATTCAAATAGATTAATAATAAAATAAAATAAGTACAATCAATTTGTAATTCTGATTCCCTTACTTTCTGTTTGAAACATAGAATGAAGAATATAAATACCAGGACATTTTTTGGAAGTGGGAGTCTCTTCGGGTCTTTTCGGTCCTATATTCGAATAAATCTTTTGCAGTGAGGGTTCTATAGTCATTGAATGCATTATTAAGCCTTGAAGGAACTGCGCTCCAACGCGAGTCGAAAGAATTGACGCGACCAAAGACGGAATTCGTCCGAGTTGCTTTATTGAAACAAAACAGCTCAGGTATTCTGACAAGCCCGTTTATCGGGCAGCAATATATATACACATTTATGTCGGGAAGTTTGCCCGGCAAAAGCTATACCGGGCATGCCCGGGTGTCAAGGGCGAGCCTTGGAAAGGCGAGTCTGGACCTGCCCGGGCGTGTTTGGCTGCGGCCTGGCAAGTCGAGGCTGGGCGTGCCCGGGCGCTCTGGACGAGCACTGGAAAGGCGATAGCGGGCATGCCCGGACGCTCTGGGCGAGCCCTGGAAAGGCGATAGCGGGCATGCCCGGACGCTCTGGGCGAGCCCTGGAAAGGCGATAGCGGGCATGCCCGGATGCTCTGGGCGAGCCCTGGAAAGGCGAGAGCGGGCATGCCCGGGAAAGACGAGACCGGGCGTGCCCGGGAGGTTCGGGCGTGCCCGGGAACAGTGAGTCCGGGCATGCCCGGGAGAGGCGCGTCTGGCCGTGTTCTGGCCGGTGCAAGGCGATTGTGTGCATCCAGCGGTAACCGCTACACACGCCCCTCCAGAATCGACCTGCACCGGCAGGGTCAATTTAAGGGGGGTCCGGATGACCCGGCCAAAGCGACCCCTGGAGGGTCGTGGGGAGGGGTCCAACGTGGTGGTGGGTGGTCGAGCGGGGGGGACTGTGGATGGGGGGCGGCCTCGCCGCGGAGGAAGGGCCAACCGTGGTGGTCGGTCGACGTCCATGTGCGCCGGTTTGAGGCGGTCCACAGAAATCCGGTCCGGCCAGCCGCCGAAGTCGACGATGAAAGACTTGTCGCCCCGTCGCAGGACCCGGAAGGGCCCGTCGTACGGCGGCCGGAGTGGCCCCCGGTGCGCGTCATGACGCACAAAGACATACTCCGCTGTGCGAAGTGCCGGGGGGACGTAGGACTGGGGGCTACCGCGGCGGGACGTCGGCACGGGGGCAAATCGTCGGGCGGCCTCCTGGAGGTCCGAGCGCTGGCGAGCGGCGGACCAGGGACTGGTAGCGTCGGGCACGAATTCGCCCGGGACGCGGAGCGGCTGGCCGTAGACGAGCTCGGCGGCGGACGCCTGGAGGTCTTCCTTGGGGGCCGTGCGAAGGCCCAAAAGGACCCACGGCAGCCGGTCGGCCCAACCGTCGTCCTGAAGGCCGGCCATGAGTGCAGCCTTCATGGAGCGGTGAAACCGCTCGCACAACCCATTGGCTTGGGGGTGGTAGGCCGTGGTGCGGTGCAGCGTGACCCCCAACAAACGGGCGACCGCGCCCCAAAGCTCAGACGTGAACTGTGGGCCACGGTCGGACGAGATGTCCGCTGGTGCACCGAAGCGCGCGACCCAGGTGGCGATGAACGCCTGCGCCACGTCGGCGGTGGTGGTGGAGGTGAGGGGCACGGCCTCCGGCCACCTGGTGGTCCTGTCCACCATGGTGAGCAGGTGGGTGAACCCCGCGAGGGGGGCAGGGCCCCCCACCAGGTCCACGTGGACGTGGTCGAAACGCCGTTCAGGCACGGCGAAAGGTGCCAGCGGGGCCTGGGTGTGGCGGTGGACCTTGGCTCACTGGCAGGCCGTGCAGGCGTTGGCCCAGTCGCGGATGTTTCGTCGAAGGCCGTGCCAGACGAAACGCGCCGACACCAGCTTCTGAGAAGCTTTCCGGCCCAGGTGAGAAAGGCCGTGGATGGAGGCGAAGATGCGGCGCTGCCAGGAAACGGGCACGATGGGGCGAGGCTGGCCCTGGGAGACGTCGCAGAGCAGGACGGTGCCCGCGAAGGTGATGTCGGCCAGGCGGAGGCCCGTGTCCGCTGCGCGGAGTGCCTGCACCGAGGCGTCGGTGGTCTGGTCGGCCGCCATGAGCGCGAAGTCCACGCCGAGGTGGACCGCGTTCGCGCTGGCCCGCGAAAGGCAGTCGGCCACGGCGTTGTCTTTGCCGGCGACGTGCTGGATGTCCGTGGTGAACTCCGACATGGCGGAGAGGTGGCGCTGCTGGCGGGCCGACCATGGCTCCGTGACCTTAGCCATTGCGTAGACCAACGGCTTGTGGTCGACGAAAGCCGTGAACGGGCGGCCCTCCAGGAGGTGTCGGAAATGGCAAACAGCCAGGAATAACCCGAGCAGCTCGCGGTCGAACGTGCTGTAGTTTAACTCGTTCGGCCGGAGTTGCCGGCTGAAAAAAGCGAGTGGCTGCCAAACCCCATCCACCCATTGCTCATGGACGGCGCCCACCGCATAGTTGGAGGCGTCCGTAGTGAGGGCGATGGGCGCGTTGAGCACCGGGTGAGCAGCAGCGTTGCGTCAGCGAGGGCGCGTTTGGTGCTGGTGAAGGCCGCGTCCATGGCCACGGACCAAACAATGTCATGCTTGGCCGGCTTGCCCCGGAGGGCCTCGTAAATGGGCCGCATGAGCTGAGCAGCGCGGGGCATGAATCGGTGATAAAAATTCACGATGCCGAGGAACTCTTGGAGGGCCTTGATGGAACGGGGACGTGGGAACGTGGTGATGGCCTCGACCTTGGTCGGCAGCGGCACGGCCCCGGTCTTGGTGATGCGGTGGCCCAAAAAGTCAACGGTCGTCGCGCCGAAGTGGCATTTGACCGGGTTGACAATTAAGCCGTGCTCGCTGAGGCGACCGAACAGTGTTCGGAGGTGGAGGAGGTGCTCGGCGCGGGATGTGCTGGCGACGAGGATGTCGTCCAGATAGACGAAAAGAAACGGCACGTCGCGCAGCAAGCCGTCCATCAAGCGCTGGGACGCCTGGGACGCGTTCTTGAGGCCAAATGGCATCCGCTAAAATTCGAACAGGCCGAACGGCGTGATGACGGCCGTCTTCGGGACGTCGGCCGCCCGGACAGGTACCTGGTGGTAGCCCCGTATCAGGTCAATTTTCGAAAAGATGACCCGTCCCGCCAAACGGGCGGAAAAGTCCTGAATATGCGGGATCGGGTACCTGTCGGGGGTGGTAGCGTCATTGAGATGGCGGTAGTCGCCACACGGGCGCCATCCACCCCCCGGCTTTGGCACGATGTGCAGTGGCGAGGCCCACGCGCTATCGGAGCGCCGCACGATGCCGAGGTGCTCCAACGCGTCGAATTCGGCCTTCGCCACGGCGAGCTTGGCTGGGTCGAGGCGGCGGGCCCTGGCGTAGACCGGCGGGCCCATAGTGGGTATGTGGTGCTCGATCCCGTGCCGCACCACGACGGCTGAAAACATCGGCCGCGTGAGGGCCGGGAATTCCACGAGCAGGCGAGCGAACTCGTTCGTTGCCGGGAGAGCGCACGCCAGTTCGGTCGGCGCGGAGCTGCTCATTGTGCACGCCAGGGAGCTGAAGGTCTCGGCGTGGACAAGGCGACGTCGTTTGACGTCGACCAGCAGCCCGTGCGCGCAGAGGAAGTCGGCGCCCAGCAAAGCCACGGGGACGCTGGCGGGAACAAAAGTCCATTGAAAGCGCTGGCTGCCGAAGCAGAGGGTGACGACGCATGGGCCGAAAGTGCGTATGGCCGAGTCATTAGCAGCGACCAAAGAGGGGCCGCAAACTGCGTCCAGCCTGTCCTGCTCGAAGGCGGGTATGACGCTCAGTTGGGCGCCGGTGTCACACAGGAAACGCCGCCCAGACGCTTTATCCCGAATAAACAGCAAGTTGCCCGAGTGGCCGGCGCTCATGGCTGGGAATGAACGCCGGCCCGGCCGTTTCCCGACCTGCCGAAAGTGCACGGGGGCCGGCACGTCCGAGCCTTGTGTCCGAACCTGGCATGGTAATAACACCACGCCCGGTCAGGTGGAGGCCCCGGCCGTCGTGTCGGAAGCGGGCGGTGCGGCGTGGCGGCCGCCAGTTGCACCGGCAGTTCGACCTCCAACCGCGCAGGGCGCTCGGGCGTCGTGGGCGTCGCCTCGGACGGCGGCGGGCTCCAGGTAACCGCGCCGATGTGCTGGCCGGCCGAGGAGATCTTATCGGCTTCCCTGGCGAGGGCGCAGGAATCCGTGATCAACGTGCCAGCCAGGGCGAGGCGTACCGGGTGAGGCAGCTGGCGAAGGAACAGCTCGCGGAACAGAAAATCCGGAGAGTGCTCACCGAGCAACGAGAGCATATAGTCCATGCGCTCGGACGGGCGCGTGTCGCCGAGCTCGGGCAGAGCGAGCAGGCGCCGTGCGCGTGCTGCCGGTGAGAGGGCGAAAGCGTCGAGGAGGAGTGTCTTCAGCGCGTCGTATTTGTCAGCAGCCGGCGGGTGCTCGAGGAGGCTCAAGGCGCGGGCCGCGGTGGCGGAACCGAGCGCCGCCACAACATGGTGGAAGCGGGTGTCGTCCGCGGTGATGCCTCGCAGGGCGAACTGGGAGCCCGCCTGGGCGAACCAAACAGCCGCGTGAGCCTCCCAGAAGGTAGGCAGTTTAAGCGTCACTGCACTGTCCATGTCGGTAGGTCACCAATGAAGGAACTGCGCTCCAACGCGAGTCGAAAGAATTGACGCGACCAAAGACGGAATTCGTCCGAGTTGCTTTATTGAAACAAAACAGCTCAGGTATTCTCCCTAAAGCCCATTTATCGGGCAGCAATATATATACACATTTATGTCGGGAAGTTTGCCCGGCAAAAGCTATACCGGGCATGCCCGGGTATCAAGGGCGAGCCTTGAAAAGGCGAGTCTGGACCTGCCCGGGCGTGTTTGGCTGCGGCCTGGCAAGTCGAGGCTGGGCGTGCCCGGGCGCTCTGGACGAGCACTGGAAAGGCGATAGCGGGCATGCCCGGACGCTCTGGGCGAGCCCTGGAAAGGCGATAGCGGGCATGCCCGGGAAAGACGAGACCGGGCGTGCCCGGGAGGTTCGGGCGTGCCCGGGAACAGTGAGTCCGGGCATGCCTGGGAGAGGCGCGTCTGGCCGTGTTCTGGCCGGTGCAAGGCGATTGTGTGCATCCAGCGGTAACCGCTACAGCCTCCTCCTATAGTATAGGGGAAAGCTTATTGCTGTTGTAGGGGTTGTTTTTAAAATTAGTGCCCCAAATTTTTAATGGTAAGTACTAAACCACCATTTAGAAAAGTATAAACATGTGATCTCTTCAAGAGCAAAGGTAAGTCGTCGCTGTCCCACCTACAGAGAGGTCCGGGGAGATATTTTTGTGCCCATGACAGGACACTTGGTCCAACCAACACGTATGTAATATTTGGTGGAGATCGGGCCAGATTTTTTTTTTAATGATTTGCAAATATACATACACAACACATACAATACATACACCCCCCACACAGAGAATTGCCTTATTTAATACAGCAGGATTTTTTTTTTCCTGCACTCCCAATTTCCAAAATTTCCAAGCTGTAAGTCGGAGCCGGCTAGGACATTCGGAATGAAATTTAGCATCAATAATATGAATAGAAAGTATGCGGGGTTGACATAATATTTTGACCTTGACCTAATTATAGACATTTTAACATTTTTTTTTTTACCATAACCTGACTAAGGTTTTAGTCAGGTTCACTATGTTTTTTCGTTCAAAATTTTGGTAGATTAGCAAAACTATACATTTTTGGAATTATTCAGAGCATGAGGAATCCAAAAATTAATGTTTACATTTGCGTAGACACCTTTGCGAAAATGACACTCAGGACAGTGATGAAGATCTGTAAAAGCATATTCCTGAACGGTATAGACCTCGTAGATCCTGTGTATAGGACTTATAGTTCAATCTGATACTACCTATAACTTCCTATAACAACCTATAACTTCAAAGGACTTGCAATATCATGTATTATGTAATACAGTTATATTGTAGTGGCTACCGCTGGGTTTTCACAATCGCCTTGCACCTATCAAGGACGCGGAGCGATCACCATGCCGGGCTCGTCCAGGACGCCCGGGCAGGCCCGCGCTCAACTTGCCAGGCCTCGGTCGGGACGCCCGGGCATGCCCAGGCTCGCCCTCAACTTGCCAGGCCGCAGCCAGGACGCTCGGCCACGCCCCCTCTCGCCTTTCCTGGGCAAACGTTTCGGGATAATGTGTGTATATATATTGCTGCCCGATAAACGGGCTTTTCAGAGTACCTGAGTGTTTTGTTTGAATAAAGCAACTCGGACGAATTCCAGCTTTTTGTCGCGTCCATTCTTCCGATCGACGTGGGAGCCCGAGCTCCTTCATTGGTGACCTACCGACATGGACATGGCAGTGGCCCTTAAACTGCCTACCTTCTGGGAGGCTCACGCGGCGGTTTGGTTCGCACAGGCGGACTCCCTGTTCGCCCTGCGAGGCATCACGGCCGACGACACCCGCTTCCACCATGTGGTAGCAGCGCTCGGTTCAGCCACCGCGGCCCGCGCTCTGAGCCTCCTCGAGAGCCCGCCAGCCGCTGACAAATACGGCGCGATTAAAAAGCTCCTCCTCGATGCTTTCGCCCTCCCATCGGCGGAACGCGCACGGCGCCTGCTCGACCTGCCCGAGCTCGGTGACACGCGCCCGTCCGAGCGAATGGACTACATGCTTTCGCTGCTCGGCGAGCACTCTCCGGCATTCCTGTTCCGGGAGCTGTTCCTCCGTCAGCTGCCTAGCCCGGTACGCCTCTCCCTGGCAAGCACGACGATCACGGATTCCCGTGCCCTTGCCAGGGAAGCCGACAAGATCTCCGCCGAAGGCCAGCGCATCGCAGCAGCGACCTGGGGCCCACCACCGTCCGACGCAACACCCATGGCGCCCGAGCACCCGGCACGGTCGACGACCGAACTGCCGACGCAATTGGTGGCCGCTACACCGAGCCGACCACCTCCAGCACGACGACCGGAGCCTCCACCTGACCAGGCGTGGTGTTATTATCATGCCAGGTTCGGACAGAAGGCCCGGACATGCCGACCCCCGTGCACCTTCGGCAGGCCGGGAAACGGCTGGGCCGGCGTTCATTACCAGCCATGAGCGCCGGCCACACGGGCAACTTACTGTTCATCACGGATAAAGCGTCCGGACGGCGCTTCCTGTGCGACACCGGCGCCCAACTGAGCGTCATACCCGCCTCTGACCAGGACAGGCAGTCCGCGGTTTGCGGCCCCTCCTTGGTTGCGGCCAACGGATCGGCCATCCGCACCTTCGGCCCGTGCAACGTCACCCTCTGCTTCGGCGGCCAACGCTTTGCTTGGACGTTTGTAACCGCAAACGTGCCCATGGCTCTGCTAGGCGCCGACTTCCTCTGCGCACACGGACTGCCGGTGGACGTCCAACGGCGTCGTTTAATCAACGCCGAAACCTTCAGCTCCCTGGTATGCACATTGAGCAGCTCCGCGCCGACCGAGCTGGCATGCACCCTCCCGGCGGCGAACGAGTTTGCTCGCCTGCTCACGGAGTTCCCGGCCCTCACGCGGCCGACGTTTACGGCTGTCGCAGTACGGCATGGCATCGAGCACCACATACCAACCACGGGCCCGCCGGTCTATGCCAGAGCCCGCCGCCTCGACCCAGCCAAGCTCGCCATGGCCAAAGCCGAGTTCGACGCTTTAGAACACCTCGGCATCATGTGGTGCTCCGATAGCGCGTGGGCTTCGCCACTACACATCGTCCCAAAGCCAGGGGGCGGCTGGCGCCCATGTGGCGACTACCGCCGCCTTAACGACGCTACCACCCCCGACAGGTATCCGATCCCGCACATCCAAGACTTCTCCGCCCGTCTGGCAGGACGGGTCATTTTTTCGAAAATTGATCTCATACGGGGATATCACCAGGTACCTGTCAGGGCGGCCGACGTCCCTAAAATGGCAGTCATCAAGCCGTTCGGCTTATTCGAATTCTTACGGATGCCGTTTGGTCTCAAGAATGCGGCTCAGGCGTTCCAGCGCTTGATGGACGGCCTGCTGCATGACCTGCCGTTCCTTTTCGTTTACCTGGACGACATCCTCGACGCCAGCACGTCCCGGGCCGAGCACCTCCTCCACCTCCGAACACTGTTCGGGCGCCTCAGCGAGCACGGCCTCATCGTCAACCCGGCCAAATGCCACTTCGGCACGACGGCCGTTGATTTTTTGGGCCACCACATCACCAAGAACGGGGCCGTGCTGCTGCCAACCAAGGTCGAGGCCATCACCACATTCCCGCGTCCTCGCACCATAAAGGCCCCGCAGGAATTCCTGGGAATGGTGAATTTTTATCACTGCTTCGTGCCCCGCGCTGCTCAACTCATGCGGCCCCTCTACGAAGCCCTCCGGGGCAAGCCGGCCAAGCACGACATCGCCTGGTCCGCAGCAATGGACGCGGCCTTCCAAAGCTTAAAGCGGGCCCTCGCCGGCGCAACCCTGCTCGCTCACCCGGTGCTCAACGCTCCCATCGCCCTCACCACGGATGCCTCCGACTACGCGGTGGGTGCCATACATGAGCAATGGGTGAACGGGGTTTGGCAGCCACTCGCTTTTTTCAGCCGGCAGCTCCGGCCGAACGAGCTCAAATACAGCACGTTTGACCGTGAGCTCCTCGGTCTTCACTTGGCCTTCCGCCATTTCCGCCACCTCCTGGAGGGCCGACCTTTCACGGCGTTCGTCGACCACAAGCCGTTGGTTTACGCAATGGCCAAGGTCATGGAGCCGTGGTCAGCCCGCCAACAGCGCCACCTCTCCGCCGTGTTGGAGTTTACCACGGACATCCGGCACGTCGCCGGCAAAAACAACGCCGTGGCCGACTGTCTTTCCCGGGCCAGCGCGAACGCGGTCCACGTGGGCGTGGACTTCGCGCTTATGCCGGCGGACCAAACCACCGACACCACGGTGCAAGCCCTCCGGGCGGCGGACACGGGCCTCCGCCTGGCCGACATCCCCTTCGCGGACACTGTCCTGCTCTGCGACGTCTCCCAAGGCCAGCCTCGCCCCATCGTGCCCGTCACCTGGCAACGCCGCATCTTCGCCTCCCTCCATGGCCTTTCCCACCCGGGCCGGAAAGCTTCCCAGAAGCTGGTGTCGGCGCGATTCGTCTGGAACGGCCTTCGTCGGGACGTCCGCGATTGGACCGGCACCTGCACAGCCTGCCAACGGGCCAAGGTCCACCGACACACCCAGGCCCCGCTGGCACCTTTCACCGTGCCCGAACGACGTTTCGACCACGTCAACGTGGATCTGGTGGGCCCCCTCCCCCCATCACGGGGGTTCACACACCTGCTCACCATGGTGGACAGGACCACCAGGTGGCCGGAGGCCGTTCCCCTCGTCTCCACCACCACCGCCGACGTGGCGCAGGCTTTCATCGCCACCTGGGTCGCCCGCTTCGGCGCACCAGCGGACATCTCGTCAGACCGCGGACCACAGTTCACCTCCGAGCTGTGGGGCGCGGTCGCCCGCAACCTGGGGGTCAAGCTCCACCGTACTATGGCCTACCACCCCCAAGCAAACGGGTTGTGTGAGCGATTCCACCGCTCCATGAAGGCCGCGCTCATGGCCGGCCTTCAAGACGGCGGTTGGGCCGACCGGCTGCCGTGGGTCCTTTTGGGCCTCCGCACGGCCCCCAAGGAGGACCTCCAGGCATCCACCGCCGAGCTTGTCTACGGCCAGGCGCTACGCGTCCCGGGCGAATTCGTGCCCGACGCTACCAGTCCCTGGTCCGCAGCTCACCAGCGCTCGGACCTCCAGGAGGCCGCCCGACGGTTTGCCCCCGTGCCAACATCCCACCACGGTGACCCCCAGTCCTACGTCTCCCCAGCACTTCGCACAGCGGAGTATGTTTTTGTGCGTCACGACGCACATCGGGGGCCACTCCGGCCGCCGTACGACGGGCCCTTCCGGGTCCTGCGTCGGGACAACAAGTCGTTCGTCATCGACATCGGCAGCAGGTCGGACCGGATTGCGGTGGACCGCCTCAAGCCGGCGCACGTGGACGTCGACCAACCACCACGGGTGGCCCTTCCGCCGCGGCGAGGCCGCCCCCCGTCCACGGTGCCCCCCACTCGACCGCCCACCACCACACCGGACACCCCCCCACGACCCACCAGGGGTCGCTTCGGCCGGGTCATCAGGACCCCCCTCAAATTGACCCTGCCGGTGCAAGTCGATTCTGGGGGGACGTGTGTAGCGGCTACCGCTGGGTTTTCACAATCGCCTTGCACCTATCAAGGACGCGGAGCGATCACCATGCCGGCCTCGTCCAGGACGCCCGGGCAGGCCCGCGCTCAACTTGCCAGGCCTCGGTCGGGACGCCCGGGCATGCCCGGGCAGGCTCGCCCTCAACTTGCCAGGCCGCAGCCAGGACGCTCGGCCACGCCCCCTCTCGCCTTTCCTGGGCAAACGCTCCGGGATAATGTGTGTATATATATTGCTGCCCGATAAACGGGCTTTTCAGAGTACCTGAGTGTTTTGTTTGAATAAAGCAACTCGGACGAATTCCAGCTTTTTGTCGCGTCCATTCTTCCGATCGACGTGGGAGCCCGAGCTCCTTCAATATCACAAATATAAAGACAGTGGTTTTCAATTACCTTTGTTTGTTGCTTTTCTATAATCCTGAGCACTATTTTGAGGCCTTTATTGGATTCCTTGACCCAGAAAACCTAGGATTAGCATATTTAATTAAGTCTCTAGGTTGACTAGAAGCCGAGATCGCGCAAAATATGTATTATATGGCGGCCATTTTCAAAATCCAAAATGGCGGCCATGCAGGTGTCTGTGCAAATGCCAACATTGATTTTCAGATTCTCCATGCTCTGAAGATTCCAAAAATGTACAGGTTTGCTAATCCCAAAATTTTGAAAGAAATTATATTTGTTAACATGGTGAACCTGACTATCTTCATCACTGTCCTGAGTGTCATTTTCGCAAAGGTGTCTTCGCAAATGTAAACATTAATTTTTGGATTCCTCATGCTCTGAATATTCCAAAAATGTATAGTTTTGCTAATCTACCAAAATTTTGAACGAAATTATATTTCTTAACATGGTGAACCTGACTATTTGTCGGATCAGAACAAAATTGGCCTCTCATGAAAGCTTAGGGAAAAGGCACATTCAACATTAATTCTCAGCATACCCCTTGGGCTAAAGGTCAAGTTCTTCCACCCCAAGAGTACTAAACCATCATTTAGGTTTTTCTGCTTTTTTCAGCCAATTTTTTTTTCTTCATTTTTTTATATCTATCTATAATTCCAGTAATCTCTGTCTGTCTGTCTGTACGTCTGTACGTTTGTTTGTTTGTCTGTGACCGCTGTTTCTCGACAACTACCGGTCCGATATACTTTTAACTTGCCAGGTATATTGCTGGGGACCCGAGGATGTGCCTTTTCAAGGTTTCATATTAATCGGACAATTACTTACCGAGCTATGTCCAAAAAACGATTCAACCAATCAGAGAGCAGCGAACGATCGCGTGTGCCGAACGTGGCGGGCACACTCTGCCTCGGATGGCACATTTGAGAGCGTATTCATTTATTTCACGTTTGCAAACTATGTTGGCGCTATGTTGGCGTTAAACGATGTTTTAAAACTAATAAAAACGAATTTGCGATTCATTCGCTTTCCTGCGCGTTTGTGTACGCGATGGCGATTTCTTTACCAAACTCCGGAAGCCGTTCGCTTTGGACCGAACCATTTCATGTAAATAGAGGGGGGGGATATAATTTTAGATATATATATATAGTACGGGCATGCCCTAGTCTATCTATAATTCCAGTAATCTCTGTGTGTTTGTTTGTACGTTTGTACGTTTGTACGTTTGTACGTTTGTACGTTTGTTTGTTTGTCTGTGACCGCTGTTTCTCGACAACTACCGGTCCGATATACTTTAAACTTGCCAGGTATATTGCTGGGGACCCGAGGATGTGCCTTTTCAAGGTTTCATATTAATCGGAGAAGTAGTTACCGAGCTATGGCGATTTCTTTACCAAACACTGCAAGCCGTTCGCTTTGGACCAAACCATTGCATGTAAATAGAGGGGGGGGGGGGTTCTGTGGTCGTTGCGAATGGACCAAACCATTCATGTAAATAGAGGGGGGGGGGGGGTTCTGTGGTCGTTACTGCCACGTGGTTTCAAAGTTTTTTTTTGTTGTTGTTGTTTGCACGCATGTTTTTTTGCACCCACGTACGGGCACGCCCTAGGATGTTTACACACACACACCCCTACACAATTTTTTTTTTTTTTTTTTTTTGGCAAGGAACGGGCACCCACGTACGGGCACGTCCTAGCTTATATATAGTACGGGCATGCCCTAGTGCAATGCAATGATAGCAGTGGACTTTCGGAATGAAATGTTGCATCATAATGGCAATAAAAATTATGCAGGGTTGCCGTAATTTTTTTGACCTTGACCTATTTTAAGGTCGTGACCCCATTTACAGATATTTTAACATTTTTCACCATAACTCGACTAAGGTTTGTCCGATCGGAACGAAGTTTGGCCGATTGGAACTAAATTGCCCTCTTTAGATACCCTAGAGGAAGGTGCATTTAGCTTACTTTACAACATACCCCTCTGTGTTAAAGGCCATGGTCAAATGGCAGTGTAAATAAAATAACTTTCTGTCATCACTTAATTTTGCCAATGTGGAATCTCAAAGACCGCTTGGCCTTCCAAGATGTTCTTGCATCACAATAGTGGATCTGTATTGAAATTGTGCACCTGATATTTGATTAGTGTCATATACCTACTTTTTTCGGATTGTGACCTAATTAACCAAAAAACACCTTTTTGATCATAACTTGAATAATTTTCCTCCTATTTTCATGATGTTGAGTTTTATGGATAGATTGTAAATGGTGAAACATTTTCTTAATTTACACACTACTCCTAAATGTTGTAGGTCAAGGTCATATGGCGGTCCGAATAAAATATGCCATCATTGGATCGTGGGCGAAGAGTAAGTTCGCAGGTGATTGCCATGGGGAGGCTTATCTTTGGTGATCGCTTTGTGATTGCAGATATATTTTTTGAGCTTTCAGTGACACCAAAATACCATGTTTTTCATGGGGAGTCACAACATTGAATATTATTCATCGCACAATATGCTAATGCAGGTAGATGTGCACTGCCAATCCTTTCATCATAGCTGGATTGATATCCTGAAATCTACATATATATAAAAGAAAGTTTTTGTTTGTTTGTTTGTTTCTTTGTTTGTCTGTTTGTTTGTTTGTTTGTCTGCACAAGCTAATCTCCTGAACGGTGAAAGATAGGAGGAAACCTCCAATACATAAAATGTCGGGACGGGCTCCGGGAAGGTTTTAGGCTAGGTGGCGAGACCGGTCGAGGCCGCTTCCGCCGGGCTGGGCCCATTTCGCAATTAAAAGCTGAGCTGAATTATAGTAGTCAATCTTCTACGGCCGCCAGTAAAAGTTGAATTATGGAAGTAAATTCATTCAAAAAGAACTAAAATGTCGGGACGGGCTCCGGGAAGGTTATAGGCTAGGTGGCGAGGCCGGTCAAGGCCGCTACGGCCGGGCTGGGCCCATTTCGCAATTAAAAGCTGAGCTGAATTATAGTAGTCAATCTTCTATGGCCGTGGGTAAAAGCTGAATTATAGTAGTAAATGCATTCAAAAAGAACCAAAAATGTCGGGATGGGCACCGGGAAGGTTATAGGCTAGGTGGCAAGGCCGGTCGAGGCCCACCTCGGCCGGGCTGGGCCCATTTCGCAATTAAAAGCTGAGCTGAATTATAGTAGTCAATCTTCTATGGCCACGAGTAAAAGCTGAATTATGGAAGTAAAGTCATTCAAAAAGAACCAAAAATGTCGGGAGGGGCACCGGGAAGGTTATACACTGGGTGGCGAGGCCGGTCGAGGCCCACCTCGGCCGGGCTGGGCCCATTTCGCAATTAAAAGCTGAGCTGAATTATGGTAGTCAATCTTCTACGGCCGCGAGTAAAAGCTGAATTATTGTAGTAAATTCATTCAAAAAGAACCAAAAATGTCAGGACGGGCCCCGGGAAGGTTATAGACTAGGTGGCGAGGCCGGTCGAGGCCACCTCGGCCAGGCTGGGCCCATTTGGCAATGAAAAGCTGAGCTGAATTATAGGAGTCAATCTTCTGCTGCCACAAGTAAAAGCTGAATTATAGTAGTAAATTCATTCAAAAAGAACCAAAAATGTCGGGATGGGCACCGGGAAGGTTATAGGCTAGGTGGCCAGGCCGGTCGAGGCCACCTCGGCCAGGCTGGGCCCATTTTGCAATGAAAAGCTGAGCTGAATTATAGGAGTCAATCTTCTGCAGTCGCGGGTAAAAGCTGAATTATAGTCGTAAATTCATTCAAAAAGAATGGCAACGCCGGGTGCTTTCGGCTAGTAACCGATAAAATACAATTTCTGTCACAAGTATGTCATCATCACAAGGAATCCATTAGCTTAAAGATAATCCACCATCTTCTCAGGGAAACGTGGGATGGAGACGAAATGTGGTCAAACTCAGTTGTCGGGCTGACAAACACATGCTGAATGATTCATCCCGATCTGGGTGGAGACAGACGTGATGTAGGAGTACGACGACTCATGTTATCACATCATTGTGCAGATGACTAACGTTACCTGGTATTTTTTACTCACTGATACTGAGGTAAAGCTGCTGCCAGCAAGTGGATGGAAAAGAGTCCATGGTGTCTGTTTCCAAAGTCGGGCTTTAAACCGATACAATGGCGACAGACACACGACCCATGAATTAAAGGGGACGTGTGTTAACACCAGGGTGAAATGAAATGAGGAATAGAACATACAAATTATAGATTTGTACTCTGGATATACATTTCTTTCTAAAACTCCTGTGGATTTCTTTGATAGGGTTTGTAATATTGTTTACGGGAGATAATTGGGATGAACTTTGGGGCTGGTGGTGGATTAGGGAAAGCCTTGTTGCATTTACTTTTCCAAATGCTGGTTCGATTCCCATGCTTCCTCAATAAATTGTCCTAAAAATGAGAGGGGCACCACGGGGTCAATTTGCCTGTTTGAATGCCACCATTCACTCCCTAACAAGCTACATGAGATTATGGGACTTGCTGCATCACATGACTGGGACTTTTTTTGTAGACAATGTCGAGGTTCGTGGAGAAGCGATAACATGTAAAGGATCATGATGTAACAGAACATAAGGAAAAGTAAAACTAGAATGGAAAAACACACCAACACCAGGGTTGAGGGACAAAATAGAGTGATGCTTGGAGAAAGAAGGGATGTGGGAATGAGTGAGGGCTAGAGGAGCACACTCGGGATGTACAAGATGGATGCAGCTGCAAACTCTCAGGAAGGAAAAAAAATGGAAATTTGTAAACAGGTGGGCTTGGGGTGGGCTAATGGGGGTGGAAATGATCTTGGTTTTGGATGGGGGATGATCTGAGATGGTGGAGAACAGCCATCTTGAAGACGATGGTGGAGAACAGCCATCTTGAAGACCTAGAGGGAAGAATGAGATTGAACAGATAGTAGGAATTGGTTCCACAGGTGGGAAAAAGAGGAACAAATGACTGGAGTTTTTTTTTCAGAAGTTGCTGGTTGCTGGAGGACCGGAGGGGAGTGAGGGAAGACTTCAAATTAATTTAGTTATTCCATATTATTACTCCACGACTTTGCTGTTTTACTATCTAAAACGGTCACCATTTAAATTAAATAATAAATAAAGTACAGTATGTGTACTTCCTATACCAGGTGTTGGCTTAATGGTTAAGGTGGCTTGAGATCCCAGGATCTTGACATTGAGCTTGAGCCCCTGTCAAGCCGTTGAATTAACACCAGGTGGGTTGACTCAGCCTGTCATCCTTCCGAGGTCGGCAAATTGAGTACCAGCTTATTGAGATGAATAGCCGGGTGTTGGCTTAGCGGTTAGCGTGCCGGCTTGGGATCCTCGGATCCTGGGTTCGAATCCTCATTGATCGCTGAATTAACACCAGGAGGGTTGACTCAGCCTGTCATCCTTCCGAGGTCGGCATAATTGAGTACCAGCTTATTGAGATGAATAGCCGGGTGTTGGCTTAGCGGTTAGCGTGCCGGCTTGGGATCCTCGGATCCTGGGTTCGAATCCTCGTTGATCGCTGAATTAACACCAGGAGGGTTGACTCAGCCTGTCATCCTTCCGAGGTCGGCAAATTGAGTACCAGCTCACTGGTAATTCCCTGTGTGTCGCAAGAGGCGACCAACAGGGTTGGGAGCAGGAAGGGCATCCGACCATAAAACATTGGTTCAAAAAAGGGACCAGTCTGTGGGGAAAAATGGCCACTAAAGGCGGTCCTTATTGAGATGAATGACCCATCTCGAAATCAAGGAAACTGCTTTGGCAGCCCCATGCACCTATCGGAAGATGCAAAAAGAGGAGTCTTCTTGTTCTTCCTCTATGGGCGCCCGCGAGCGCGAAGCTACGTAACTTCCGGTTAGTGCACCCTTCCGGACAAGTCACGTGATTGTATGCGTTGAAAACAAACCACAAAAGGGCACGTGTTACAGCTTACTTCCGGTAGTCTCGCCCTCACCTATATTTACTTATTGTACCGCTCATCTTTTCTCCCGAGTTCCAAGTTTCTTCTCTTACTCCGGTATTTATGAACTTCAATTTTTTGCAAGTTTTGGGGTTCCAGGATATCCTTCGACGATTTATTAATGAATGCATTATTTATTCCTCAGCGTAATTGGTACAGCCTGCAGGTGTCATTTTATGTCCAAGTTCCATTATGAGTTTCCCAACTTGCCTTTTCTTTCGCTTCTTTACCACGAAGGTGCGCACCGGTACTGGAACTTGTGAACGACATTTTCGAGCGGTGAATTCAAACGGGATGTGTCTTTTTGAGCTGGAACGTTTCATCACAGGTCCGAAAACCTTTATAACTGAGGAGACGTTGACTCCACCCTCACCTTGCTATGCACGTAACCTTAATTTGCAATGTGATGTGACGACCTAATGGCACGTTTTAATTGAAACGAAACTGATTCAAAGCATGAATCTCAACGCATTGTGTTTGTACGACGGAGTGTTTGTATGGAGCACTTCGTGTTTGAAGACGAGAACGTCCTATCACGTGTCGAGTCGAGCGAGGGAGGAGCCTTCAGGGGGGCAGAAGCCTTCAGATGAGCAGAAGAAGCCTTCAGAGGAGGAGGAGCCTTCAGAGGAGGGTGAGCCTTCGCCTTTCAGAGGGGGAGGACCTTTCAGAGGGGGAGGACCTTTCAGAGGGGTAGGACCTTTCAGAGGGGTAGGACCTTTCAGAGGGGTAGGACCTTTCAGAGGGGTAGGACCTTTCAGAGGGGTAGGACCTTTCAGAGGGGTAGGACCTTTCAGAGGGGTAGGACCTTTCAGAGGGGTAGGACCTTTCAGAGGGGTAGGACCTTTCAGAGGGGTAGGACCTTTCAGAGGGGTAGGACCTTTCAGAGGGGTAGGACCTTTCAGAGGGGTAGGACCTTTCAGAGGGGTAGGACCTTTCAGAGGGGTAGGACCTTTCAGAGGGGTAGGACCTTTCAGAGGGGGAGGACCTTTCAGAGGGGGAGGACCTTTCAGAGGGGGAGGACCTTTCAGAGGGGGAGGACCTTTCAGAGGGGGAGGAGCCGGTTTGTGTGACGTGTGCGGGAATCTCGGAGTAACGACATGGCGGCGCACACCGTTGTAGTGGTGACGGAGCGAGGATAGACTCGGAGCGGTCAAACAGACGTGGGTAGTCGGTGTAAAACAGAAGGGAAGGGGACAGGTCAGGAAAGGTAGATTTGCCGTCGGCCTGCGAGGCGGGTGGGTAGCTTCGCGTTGTTTGTGAAGTATCGTGGCTTGGACTAGAAAAGGGAAAGTGGAGGATTTGGGTCGAGGGCTCGAGGCAGCGATAAAGAGAAGTGTATTCGTAGCAGAGCGAGTTGGGGGCGGTAGAGCTGGTGAAAGACGAAGGATACGTGTGTGGAAGAGCGAGCGGGTGCCGAGGTTTAGTGTGGTGACAGCGCGCTGACATGGCGCTCCTCTGCGCCGAAGACGCGATGGACGAGGGCGACGGAGACCTCTCTGACTGGCATCTGCCCGTGGCCTTTACGAATAAACGGCACATCGAAAAGATGGAAGGCTGCAAGGCCTTGGCGCAGGCTTGGCGGATGAAGGACAGGGTAACGATGGGGCGGGGGCGGTTGTGGGATTGTGTTGGGGTTCGGGGGTCGAGGAGGGGGCACTTGGGTTATGGTGGGGAACAGAATCGCTGAGGGGAAATATAATGGGAGGAGGAGGGCTGGGGTCGAGGAGGGGGAGCATGTTGTATGTTGTGATGGCGAAAGAGAGAGGTGCGAGTGTGGCCCGCACTGTACGTACTGTACGGTGCATGTGCTTGGGGTTGACGGCATGTCATTGTCATCGCAAGCAGCACAGCATGCTGTTTCACCCACCCATTGTGCTTGTTTCTCTGTCCAGACACCCCGCCCTTGCTAATTCTGTCTCAAAATGGCAATGGGGATGCGGACACATATGTTCGGATCATCCCAACATGCAGTTAACCGATGCCGGCTTTACCTTTATAGCTCTTGGGCTGGTTCGTTGCATTGGTCCCATACCCTTTTCTAGGGGGTGGTAACTGCACGGGTTGGAAAGGGATCAATGGAATGCATTGAGTGGTTTGCCATTACCTTCCAGTCTCTGTAGTGAGGGCACGAATTTGTAATTTGTTCAGAGAGCCGGTGATAGCTCGCCTACCCTTTATGAAAGACATCTTGGAATCTTTCATGTCCAGCCGGTAGTCGGTTCCATTATACGGATGGCACACTCACTGATGCAATGCCCTGCCTGAGAAATACCAGGGAGGCAGTTTGCATTTGGGTCAGGATTAAAAACCAGACAAGACAACTCAAAAGTGAGTTGTTGTGCCTTTACTCCTGAGTTATTCGGCTAGTCCTTTAGCTCTTGGCGTGTATGGCAAAACATGCATGACCTCGTTTTATTATATAAATATGTTTTAGGCTGGTTAAAATTTTTTTCCCTGTTTATCATCGCTTTTTTTCAAAAAAGTGGGTAGGGAGGGAGGGTTTTTTTTTTTTTTTTTTTTTTTCAGAGTGAAATTTTAATGGATTATTCAACGCACAATATGTTTTTTTCTTAAATATACTTGATCGGACATACATGATGAATCATGTTATGATTTCTAAACTAGTAAACCTTCGTATGTACGCACTGATACGATTCAAATAAAGAAACCTATGTCACATCGAGTTCTGTTTACTTTTAATATTTGCTGATACATATAACAATGGTGGACCAAAACTTTGGCTTTTAAGAATAATGTCTGGTTGCCATACATGTATCTATCAGCAGCTATTGCGATAGCATTCATACATATTTGACTAGAATTCCTCGCCACGAAATATCACTTCATGGTACCGGTACATGCACATTGAGCAGTTTGGCAGACATGTAAGAGGACATAAACCACATCAAAAGGATGTCTGGTTCGCATTTATACATCTATCAGCAGCTACTGCTATTATAGCACTCATAGATGTATCTATCTATCAGCAGCTACTGCTATTATAGCACTCTCAGATGCATCTATCTATCAGCAGCTACTGCTATTATAGCACTCATAGATGTATCTATCTATCAGCAGCTACTGCTATTATAGCAATCATAGATGTATCTATCTATCAGCAGCTACTGCTATTATAGCAATCATAGATGTATCTATATATCAGCAGCTATTGGTATTATAGCACTCATAGATGTATCTATCTATCAGCAGCTACTGCTATTATAGCAATCATAGATGTATCTATATATCAGCAGCTATTGGTATTATAGCACTCATAGATGTATCTATATATCAGCAGCTACTGCTATTATAGCAATCATAGATGTATCTATATATCAGCAGCTATTGGTATTATAGCACTCATAGATGTATCTATCTATCAGCAGCTACTGCTATTATAGCACTCTCAGATGCATCTATCTATCAGCAGCTACTGCTATTATAGCACTCATAGATGTATCTATCTATCAGCAGCTACTGCTATTATAGCAATCATAGATGTATCTATCTATCAGCAGCTACTGCTATTATAGCACTCATAGATGTATCTATATATCAGCAGCTACTGCTATTATAGCACTCACAGATGTATCTATCTATCAGCAGCTACTGCTATTATAGCACTCATAGATGTATCTATCTATCAGCAGCTACTGCAATGATAGCACTCAGATGTATCTATATATCAGCAGCTACTGCTATTATAGCACTCATAGATGTATCTATATATCAGCAGCTACTGCTATTAGAGCACTCATCGATGTATCTATATATCAGCAGCTACTGCTATTATAGCACTCATACATGTATCTATATATCAGCAGCTACTGCTATTATAGCACTCATAGATGTATCTATCTATCTATCAGCAGCTACTGCTATTATAGCACTCATAGATGTATCTATCTATCAGCAGCTACTGCTATTATAGCACTCATAGATGTATCTATATGTCAGCAGCTACTGCTATTATAGCACTCATAGATGTATCTATATATCAGCAGCTACTGCTATTATAGCACTCATAGATGTATCTGTATATCAGCAGCTACTGCTATTATAGCACTCAAAGATGTATCTATATATCAGCAGCTACTGCTATTATAGCACTCATAGATGTATCTATCTATCAGCAGCTACTGCTATTATAGCACTCATAGATGTATCTATCTATCTATCAGCAGCTACTGCTATTATAGCACTCATAGATGTATCTATATGTCAGCAGCTACTGCTATTATAGCACTCATAGATGTATCTATATATCAGCAGCTACTGCTATTATAGCACTCATAGATGTATCTGTATATCAGCAGCTACTGCTATTATCGCACTCAAAGATGTATCTATATATCAGCAGCTACTGCTATTATAGCACTCGTAGATTGCTCCAATCGGCTCTTCAGATCATGTGCTTGTTGAAGTGGACATCTCTCTGACCATTCTCAGAGAGCCTGCTCAGCGTCGACGAGTCTGGCATTTCACTCAGGCCAACTGACACGGTCTTCAAGCAGCCATCAATCATCTGGACTGGTCTCCCATCTCTACCGCCTCTGACATCAACTCATCCTGGGAATTCTTCCAAAGTAAATTGCTCTCTCTCATGCACAGATTTATCCCATCTCGTCTTCAGTTGTCATACCCTTCCTCCCGTCCTTGGTACACGGAATCCTGTGGTGAGACTATTGCCCAGAAACAACTTGCTTTCGTCTCCTGGAAAGCAAATCCAACGGAAGGAAATCTCATTTCCTTTCACAAAGCCCGAAACAAGTGTGTGTCCACCCTCAGGAGAGCCAGGAAACGATATCTCTCCGTTCTCAGGACCGAACTCTCTTATCTGTCTCCCTCTTCCAAATCCTGGTGGCATCTGGTCAAATCTGTTTCTGGTGTTTGTTCCCCCTCCATCCCCTCCATCACCTCAAATGGCCACACGGCTGACTCCACACGTGAAAAAGCTGAATGCCTCAACTCTGTGTTTGCCTCTAAATCTTGTGTCCAAAACCCATCCCTCTCTGTACCCACGGTACCCAGTCGTACCCAGTTGCTCCTGGACTCTGTGTCCTTTCCTCCTGACAAGGTGGAAAAGTTTGTCAACCTTCGACTCTGATTCTGCAACTGGACCTGACGGCATCAGCCCACGGGTCCTAAAATCCTGTTCTTCCGCTCTTTCACTCCCTCTCTTTCACTCCCTCTCTCTGTTCTCTTCCTCTCTTTTGCTCAAGGTCATCTTCCATCTCCTTGGAAATCTGCCAACATCACCACTTTGCACAAAAAGGTGCAAAAACAGATCCCTGCAACTACAGACCAATCAGCCTTCTCCCAATTATCAGCAAAGTCATGGCATCCATCATTGCTTCAGATATGAAATCTTTCCTCTTCTCCAATGGCTTGATCTCTGATCATCAATTTGGTTTCAGACCTGGACACTCTACTCTGGACATGCTGCTTCTGCTTTCTCAACAATGGATGGAGGTCCTCAATGCCAAACAGGAAATTAGAGCAGTCTCCCTTGACATATCACGTGCCTTCGATACGGTCTGGCACCCCGCTCTGCTCACCAAACTCTCCTCTTTTGGTATCCATGGAAATCTCCACGCATGGCTGGCGGACTTCCTCTCTAGTCGTAGTCAACGTGTGGCCCTGAATGGGTTTCTCTCATCTCCTCTTCCTGTTCAGGCTGGAGTTCCCCAAGGCAGTGTTCTGGGCCCTGTGCTTTTTCTGGTCTTCATCAATGATCTCTCTGACTCTCTTGAAAATCCTCTCTATCTCTTTGCTGATGACTCTACTCTCTGTCGGTCCATTCTTCATCCCTCAGATCGGCAGTCTGCAGCCTCCTCACTCTCTGCAGACCTGGACAAAATCACAGACTGGGCAAACAAGTGGAACATGTCTTTCAATCCTGACAAATCTCACACTCTTACGATGTCTCTCCGAAAAGACCGACTGGACAACCCTCCCATCCACTTTCTGAATAATCCTCTCCAAGAAGTTCTGTCACTCAAGCTTTTGGGTCTCACTATCTGCCATGATCTTTCCTGGGAAAACCACATTTCAAATCTGGCCTCCAAAGCCAGTCGCCGACTGGGCATCCTCCGTCGTGCGAAGTCCTTCCTTGGCACACCTGAGCTCCTCACCACGTACAAGGCTTTCACCCGCAGCTCAATGGAATACTGCTCTCCCCTCTGGGCTGGTGCTCCTGCCTCACCTAGCTCGTCTTCACGCTGTTGAAACCAAAGCATTCAGAATCATTGGAATCTCCCGCGATGAAGCTAACTCCAAGGGCCTCTCACTCACTCACCGCAGGCAGGTTGGTGGACTTTCCGTCTTCTACCGACTCCTCTCTGGCCTTGCCCCCCCAGCTCTCTCTGGGCTCTGTCCCGCAAATATTCCTCCAGGTCGCACAAGATCTGCCTGCAACCCTCTTATGGTTAAACTGCCAAAATCAAGACTCTCTGCTCACCTTCACTCCTTCATTCCTCTTTTCTCCCGCCTCTGGAACAAACTCCCTCACTCTCTTCAATCCCACTCCACCCTCCAGGTCTTTAAAACAGCTGTTCACCACCATCTCTTATCTTCCCCCATCCAAAACCTTGATCTTTTCTACCCCCGCTAATTTCACCCCAATTCCACTTTTTTGAAATACCAACTTCAGTCCTTGAACTCCTTGGTGTTATGTTTTGTACTTCTCCCTCCCCACTCCCCCCCTTCCCACGCCTCCTCCCCCCAGGCCCTCTCCTTTCCACGCATCTCCCTGCTCTCGGATGTTGTGTTTCTGTGCTTCCCCATCTCTCCCCATCTTGTCTTCCGCTCCCTCTTTTTTTATGTTTTGTTTGTCTGGTTGATTTGTTTGTGAGATAAATGTTAGCTCTTTCGAGCCTCGATTCAGTATACAAAAAAAAAGAAGAAAAAAAAAAAAGATGTATCTATCAGCAGCGACTGCTGTTATAGCACTCATAGATGTATCTATCTATCAGCAGCTACTGCTATTATAGCACTCATAGATGTATCTATCTATCAGCAGCTACTGCTATTATAGCACTCATAGATGTATCTATATATCAGCAGCTACTGCTATTATAGCACTCATAGATGTATCTATATATCAGCAGCTACTGCTATTATTGCACTCATCGATGTATCTATATATCAGCAGCTACTGCTATTATAGCACTCATAGATGTATCTATCTATCAGCAGCTACTGCTATTATAGCACTCATAGATGTATCTGTCTATCAGCATCTCATGCTATTATAGCACTCATAGATGTATCTATCTATCAGCTGCTACTGCTATTATAGCACTCATAGATGTATCTATCTATCAGCAGCTACTGCTATTATAGCACTCATAGATGTATCTATCTATCAGCAGCTACTGCTATTATAGCACTCATAGATGTATCTATATATCAGCAGCTACTGCTATTATAGCACTCATAGATGTATCTATATATCAGCAGCTACTGCTATTATAGCACTCATAGATGTATCTATATATCAGCAGCTACTGCTATTATTGCACTCATCGATGTATCTATATATCAGCAGCTACTGCTATTATAGCACTCATAGATGTATCTATCTATCAGCAGCTACTGCTATTATAGCACTCATAGATGTATCTGTCTATCAGCATCTCATGCTATTATAGCACTCATAGATGTATCTATCTATCAGCTGCTACTGCTATTATAGCACTCGTAGTTGTATCTATCTATCAGCAGCTACTGCTATTATAGCACTCATAGATGTATCTATCTATCAGCAGCTACTGCTATTATAGCACTCATAGATGTATCTGTCTATCAGCAGCTGCTGCTATTATAGCACTCATAGATGTATCTATATATCAGCAGCTACTGCTATTATAGCACTCATCGTTGTATCTATATATCAGCAGCTACTGCTATTATTGCACTCATAAAAAAAAAAAAAAAACCACCTTTAGAGGCCATTTTCCCCCGCAAGCGGGGGTTGGCCTTTTTCGGGGACCGTGGTTGTTGTTGTTTTTTGGTACCCTTTTTGAAGCAATGTTTTACGGCCGGATGCCCTTCCTGCCGCCAACCCTTTTTGTCGCCTTTTTACGACAAACAGGGAATTACCAGTGAACTGGTACTTAATTTGCCGACCTCGGAAGGATGACAGGCTGAGTCAACCCCCCCTGGCGTTAATTCAGCAATCGACCGGGATTCGCACCCAGGATCCTAGGATCCTAAGCTGGCACCTTAGCCACTAGCCCAACACCAGGGTTGCACTTGCACTCATAGATGTATCTATATATCAGCAGCTACTGCTATTATAGCACTTATAGATGTATCTCTATATCAGCAGCTACTGCTATTATAGCACTCATAGATGTATCTATATATCAGCAGCTACTGCTATTATAGCACTCATAGATGTATCTATATATCAGCAGCTATTGGTATTATAGCACTCATAGATGTATCTATCTATCAGCAGCTACTGCTATTATAGCACTCATAGATGTATCTATCTATCAGCAGCTACTGCTATTATAGCACTCATAGATGTATCGATATATCAGCAGCTACTGCTATTATAGCACTCATAGATGTATCTATATATCAGCTGCTATTGCTATAATAGCACTCATGGATGTATCTATCTATCAGCAGCTACTGGTATTATAGCACTCATAGATGTATCTGTCTATCAGCAGCTACTGCTATTATAGCACTCATAGATGTATCTATCTATCATCAGCTACTGCTATTATAGCACTCATAGGTGTATCTATCTATCAGCAGCTACTGCTATTATAGCACTCATAGGTGTATCTATCTATCAGCAGCTACTGCTATTATAGCACTCATAGATGTATCTATCTATCAGCAGCTACTGCTATTATAGCACTCATAGATGTATCTGTCTATCAGCAGCTACTGCTATTATAGCACTCATAGATGTATCTATATATCAGCAGCTACTGCTATTATTGCACCCATAGATGTATCTATATATCAGCAGCTACTGCTATTATAGCACTCATAGATGTATCTATATATCAGCAGCTACTGCTATTATAGCACTCATAGATGTATCTATCTATCAGCAGCTACTGCTATTATAGCACTCATAGATGTATCTATCTATCAGTAGCTACTGCTATTACAGCACTCACAGATGTATCTATATATCAGCAGCTACTGCTATTATAGCACTCATAGATGTATCTATCTATCAGCAGCTACTGCTATTATAGCACTCACAGATGTATATATCAGCAGCTTCTTTTTCTTTTTTTTGTATACTGAATCGAGGCTCGTGAAAGAGCTAACATTTATTTCACAAACAAAATATACAAAAAGAGGGAGCGGAAGACAAGATGGGGAGAGAAGGGGAAGCACACAACCACAACATTTGAGAGCAGGGAGAAGTGTGGGAGGGAGAGGGCTTGGGGGCAGGAGGTGTGGGAAGGGGAGGTGTGGGGGGGGCAGAGGTATAAAACACAAGGGGACCGAAATTAGCGGGGGTAGAAAAGATCAAGGTTTTGGATGGGGGAGGATAAGAGATGGTGGTGAACAGCTGTTTTAAAGACCTGGAGGGTGGAGTGGGATTGAAGAGAGTGAGGGAGTTTGTTCCAGAGGCAGGAGAAAAGAGGAATGAAGGAGTGAAGGTGAGCAGAAAGTCTTGATTTTGGCAGTTTAACCATAAGAGGGTTGCAGGCAGATCTTGTGCGACCTGTAGGAATATTTGGGGGACAGAGCCCAGAGAGGGCTGGGGGGGGGGGGGCAAGGCCAGAGAGGAGTCGGTAGAAGACGGAAAGACCACCAACCTGCCTGCGGTGAGTGAGTGAAAGGCCCTTGGAGTTAGCTTCATCGCGGGAGATTCCAATGATTCTGAACGCTTTGGTTTCAACAGCGTGAAGACGGGCTAGGTGTGAGGCAGGAGCACCAGACCAGAGGGGAGAGCAGTATTCCATAGAGCTGCGGATGAAAGCCTTGTATGTGGTGAGGAGCTCAGGTGTGCCAAGGAAGGACTTCGCACGACGGAGGATGCCCAGTCGGCGACTGGCTTTGGAGGCCAGATTTGAAATGTGGTTTTCCCAGGAAAGATCATGGCAAATAGTGAGACCCAAAAGCTTGAGTGACAGAACTTCTTGGAGAGGATTATTCAGAAAGTGGATGGGAGGGTTTTCCAGTCGGTCTTTTCGGAGAGACATCGTAAGAGTGTGAGATTTATCAGGATTGAAAGACATGTTCCATTTGTTTGCCCAGTCTGTGATTTTGTCCAGGTCTGCAGAGAGTGAGGAGGCTGCAGACTGCCGATCTGAGGGATGAGGAATGGAGCGACAGAGAGTAGTCGTCAGCAAAGAGATAGAGAGGATTTTCAAGAGAGTCAGAGAGATCATTGATGAAGACCAGAAAAAGCACAGGGCCCAGAACACTACCTTGGGGAACTCCAGCCTGAACAGGAAGAGGAGATTAGAGAAACCCATTCAGGGCCAAACGTTGACTACGACCAGAGAGGAAGTCCGCCAGCCATGCGTGGAGATTTCCATGGATACCAAAGGAGGAGAGTTTGGTGAGCAGAGCAGGGTGCCAGACCGTATCGAAGGCACGTGAAATGTCAAGGGAGACAGCTCTAATTTCCTGTTTGGCGTTGAGGACCTCCATCCATTGTTGAGAAAGCAGAAGCAGCATGTCCAGAGTAGAGTGACCAGGTCTGAAACCAAATTGATGATCAGAGATCAAGCCATTGGAGAAGAGGAAAGATTTCATATCTGAAGCAATGATGGATTCCATGACTTTGCTGATAATTGGGAGAAGGCTGATTGGTCTGTAGGTGCTGGGTTCTGTTTTTGCATCTTTTTTTGTGCAAAGCGGTGATGTTGGCTGATTTCCAAGCAGATGGCAGATGACCTTGAGCAAAAGAGGGTGAAGAGAACAGAAAGAGAGAAAGAAAGAGGTCTATAATAGCTACTGCTATTAT
This sequence comes from Myxine glutinosa, assembly GCF_964187855.1. Lineage (NCBI taxonomy): Eukaryota > Metazoa > Chordata > Myxini > Myxiniformes > Myxinidae > Myxine > Myxine glutinosa. Next base: position 93,766,443 of record NC_136263.1, on the reverse strand, counting down.
AGCACTTGTAGATGTATCTATATATCAGCAGCTACTGCTATTATAGCACTCATAGATGTATCTATATATCAGCAGCTACTGCTATTATTGCACTCATAGATGTATCTATATATCAGCAGCTACTGGTATTATAGCACTCATAGATGTATCTATCTATCAGCAGCTACTGCTATTATAGCACTCATAGATGTATCTATCTATCAGCAGCTGCTGCTATTGTAGCACTCACAGATGTATCTATATATCAGCAGCTACTGCTATTATAGCACTCATACATGTTGAGTAGAGTGTTGGTTGCCGTTTATTCATGTATCTATTATCACCTACTTCTACATGTAGTGCAGCGCTAGTTTAATTTTTTACTAGAAATCCACAGCAATAATTATCACGTGAGGCTCTCCCGTTTGCCGATGATATTTGGCTTCTCTTCAGAATAACAACTCCTTCTTGAACTTCCGAGTGGGCCTCTTCTCGGCAGTACGACTCTTACTGCAGGTACTGCATATAGGATATGACTCATCTGTGGTACTCAGCTTCTCAACACAGCCACAGAAATAGCACACATCTTCATAGCCAGCCGTGTAGTATGGCTTCTCTGTCGAATCGTTGCATGTGAGATTGGCTTTGGCGTAGACATTATTGAAGACATTTGCCTCATTGGTCTCCTGCAGATCGGCGAAGTTTGAGCACATGTAACTTGGCTCAGACAGTACGCGAGCACATACAAAATTCGAACCTGTTCCACTGAGCGGGAACGGATTTTACTGACTTCGCGAGCCAAAAAAAAAAAAAAAAAAAATTTAGGGGCGGATGACTTTTATGGGGCGGGCGGCGATGATAAACAGGAATTTTTTTTTAACCAGCCTTAAACTCGAACTGCACTTGTACAGCACATCGTCTCGCCTCCGCACAAAAATACCATCATGAACTGAACACCACTCTTATGGCCCACTGCTATTACGGCCCGCCCGTATACCCATATCATCCATGCATCCTATGTCACTTTAGTTTCTTAGCATGGGTTATGAAGGTCATAAATGTAATTCCTTACTCACATCGTGTCATAGATCAGATAATTAAGTTTCAGAATTTTTGGATGAGCCTTTCAATTCAACCAATTATGGCTGGAATACCATTTCACCGATGACGTCCTCATTATCACTCTATACACCCTTCGGAGTGGACGACATCAGCCAAGTTTCAAATTTTTTTCCCTGAAAGGTTTCAGAGACAATGATGTCTGATTTTTTTTTCCCCTTTAATCCAATAGATGGAATAGAGACATTATTGGTCCTGGAATGGAGACATTATTGGTCCTGGAATAGAGACATTATTGGTCCTGGAATGGAGACATTATTGGTCCTGGAATGGAGACATTCTTGGTCCTGGAATGGAGACATTCTTGGTCCTGGAATGGAGACATTCTTGGTCCTGGAATGGAGACATTCTTGGTCCTGGAATGGAGACATTCTTGGTCCGGGAATGGAGACATTCTTGGCCCTGGAATGGAGACATTATTGGTCCTGGAATGGAGACATTATTGGTCCTGGAATGGAGACATTATTGGTCCTGGAATGGAGACATTATTGGTCCTGGAATGGAGACATTATTGGTCCTGGAATGGAGACATTCTTGGCCCTGGAATGGAGACATTCTTGGCCCTGGAATGGAGACGTTATTGGTCCTGGAATGGAGACGTTATTGGTCCTGGAATGGAGACGTTATTGGTCCTGGAATGGAGACGTTCTTGGTCCTGGAATGGAGACGTTCTTGGTCCTGGAATGGAGACGTTCTTGGTCCTGGAATGGAGACGTTCTTGGTCCTGGAATGGAGACGTTCTTGGTCCTGGAATGGAGACGTTCTTGGTCCTGGAATGGAGACGTTCTTGGTCCTGGAATGGAGACGTTCTTGGTCCTGGAATGGAGACGTTCTTGGTCCTGGAATGGAGACGTTCTTGGCCCTGGAATGGAGACGTTCTTGGCCCTGGAATGGAGACGTTCTTGGCCCTGGAATGGAGACGTTCTTGGCCCTGGAATGGAGACGTTCTCGGCCCTGGAATGGAGACGTTCTCGGTCCTGGAATGGAGACGTTCTCGGTCCTGGAATGGAGACGTTCTCGGTCCTGGAATGGAGACGTTCTCGGTCCTGGAATGGAGACGTTCTCGGTCCTGGAATGGAGACGTTCTCGGTCCTGGAATGGAGACGTTCTCGGTCCTGGAATGGAGACGTTCTCGGTCCTGGAATGGAGACGTTCTCGGCTCTGGAATGGAGACGTTCTCGGCCTTGGAATGGAGACGTTCTCGGCCCTGGAATGGAGACGTTCTCGGTCCTGGAATGGAGACGTCCTCGGTCCTGGAATGGAGACGTCCTCGGTCCTGGAATGGAGACGTCCTCGGTCCTGGAATGGAGACGTCCTCGGTCCTGGAATGGAGACGTCCTCGGTCCTGGAATGGAGACGTCCTCGGTCCTGGAATGGAGACGTCCTCGGTCCTGGAATGGAGACGTCCTCGGTCCTGGAATGGAGACGTTCTCGGTCCTGGAATGGAGACGTTCTCGGTCCTGGAATGGAGACGTTCTCGGTCCTGGAATGGAGACGTTCTCGGTCCTGGAATGGAGACGTTCTCGGTCCTGGAATGGAGACGTTCTCGGTCCTGGAATGGAGACGTTCTCGGTCCTGGAATGGAGACGTTCTCGGTCCTGGAATGGAGACGTTCTCGGTCCTGGAATGGAGACGTTCTCGGTCCTGGAATGGAGACGTTCTCGGTCCTGGAATGGAGACGTTCTCGGTCCTGGAATGGAGACGTTCTCGGTCCTGGAATGGAGACGTTCTCGGTCCTGGAATGGAGACGTTCTCGGTCCTGGAATGGAGACGTTCTCGGTCCTGGAATGGAGACGTTCTCGGTCCTGGAATGGAGACGTTCTCGGTCCTGGAATGGAGACGTTCTCGGTCCTGGAATGGAGACGTTCTCGGTCCTGGAATGGAGACGTTCTCGGTCCTGGAATGGAGACGTTGTCGGTCCTGGAATGGAGACGTTGTCGGTCCTGGAATGGAGACGTTGTCGGTCCTGGAATGGAGACGTTGTCGGTCCTGGAATGGAGACGTTGTCGGTCCTGGAATGGAGACGTTGTCGGTCCTGGAATGGAGACGTTGTCGGTCCTGGAATGGAGACGTTGTCGGTCCTGGAATGGAGACGTTGTCGGTCCTGGAATGGAGACGTTGTCGGTCCTGGAATGGAGACGTTGTCGGTCCTGGAATGGAGACGTTGTCGGTCCTGGAATGGAGACGTTGTCGGTCCTGGAATGGAGACGTTGTCGGTCCTGGAATGGAGACGTTGTCGGTCCTGGAATGGAGACGTTGTCGGTCCTGGAATGGAGACGTTGTCGGTCCTGGAATGGAGACGTTGTCGGTCCTGGAATGGAGACGTTGTCGGTCCTGGAATGGAGACGTTGTCGGTCCTGGAATGGAGACGTTGTCGGTCCTGGAATGGAGACGTTGTCGGTCCTGGAATGGAGACGTTGTCGGTCCTGGAATGGAGACGTTGTCGGTCCTGGAATGGAGACGTTGTCGGTCCTGGAATGGAGACGTTGTCGGTCCTGGAATGGAGACGTTGTCGGTCCTGGAATGGAGACGTTGTCGGTCCTGGAATGGAGACGTTGTCGGTCCTGGAATGGAGACGTTGTCGGTCCTGGAATGGAGACGTTGTCGGTCCTGGAATGGAGACGTTGTCGGTCCTGGAATGGAGACGTTGTCGGTCCTGGAATGGAGACGTTGTCGGTCCTGGAATGGAGACGTTGTCGGTCCTGGAATGGAGACGTTGTCGGTCCTGGAATGGAGACGTTGTCGGTCCTGGAATGGAGACGTTGTCGGTCCTGGAATGGAGACGTTGTCGGTCCTGGAATGGAGACGTTGTCGGTCCTGGAATGGAGACGTTGTCGGTCCTGGAATGGAGACGTTGTCGGTCCTGGAATGGAGACGTTGTCGGTCCTGGAATGGAGACGTTGTCGGTCCTGGAATGGAGACGTTGTCGGTCCTGGAATGGAGACGTTGTCGGTCCTGGAATGGAGACGTTGTCGGTCCTGGAATGGAGACGTTGTCGGTCCTGGAATGGAGACGTTGTCGGTCCTGGAATGGAGACGTTGTCGGTCCTGGAATGGAGACGTTGTCGGTCCTGGAATGGAGACGTTGTCGGTCCTGGAATGGAGACGTTGTCGGTCCTGGAATGGAGACGTTGTCGGTCCTGGAATGGAGACGTTGTCGGTCCTGGAATGGAGACGTTGTCGGTCCTGGAATGGAGACGTTGTCGGTCCTGGAATGGAGACGTTGTCGGTCCTGGAATGGAGACGTTGTCGGTCCTGGAATGGAGACGTTGTCGGTCCTGGAATGGAGACGTTGTCGGTCCTGGAATGGAGACGTTGTCGGTCCTGGAATGGAGACGTTGTCGGTCCTGGAATGGAGACGTTGTCGGTCCTGGAATGGAGACGTTGTCGGTCCTGGAATGGAGACGTTGTCGGTCCTGGAATGGAGACGTTGTCGGTCCTGGAATGGAGACGTTGTCGGTCCTGGAATGGAGACGTTGTCGGTCCTGGAATGGAGACGTTGTCGGTCCTGGAATGGAGACGTTGTCGGTCCTGGAATGGAGACGTTGTCGGTCCTGGAATGGAGACGTTGTCGGTCCTGGAATGGAGACGTTGTCGGTCCTGGAATGGAGACGTTGTCGGTCCTGGAATGGAGACGTTGTCGGTCCTGGAATGGAGACGTTGTCGGTCCTGGAATGGAGACGTTGTCGGTCCTGGAATGGAGACGTTGTCGGTCCTGGAATGGAGACGTTGTCGGTCCTGGAATGGAGACGTTCTCGGTCCTGAAATGGAGACGTTCTCGGTCCTGGAATGGAGACGTTCTCGGTCCTGGAATGGAGACGTTCTCGGTCCTGGAATGGAGACGTTCTCGGTCCTGGAATGGAGACGTTCTCGGTCCTGGAATGGGGACGTTCTCGGTCCTGGAATGGGGACGTTCTCGGTCCTGGAATGGGGACGTTCTCGGTCCTGGAATGGGGACATTATTGGTTGGTCTCGTCCACCACAAAAATTTGACTTTCAGCAATTGGCTGAAAAGCTTATGGCAGTAGTGATTTGGTATCTTATTGGTTTATTTGCCTGCGCCACCAAACGTGGATGGAGGTTATGTTTTCACCCCTGTCTGTTCCTTATGATTAAAATTGAAATTTTTTGTCATATGTCAGTCTGTCTTTGTTTGTATGGTTTTTTTTTTTTGTGAGTGCAATAACTTGCGGCCGCTTGCAGATATCTTTGGCAAACTTTACTTGAGGATTCCGAAGGAAGCAAGTGAGGCTATCAATGTTATTTGACTATTTAGGTCAAAGGGCAAGGCGACAGTGACAATTTTCGTCATTCCTGTCAGACTCCCGGCTGACGACTTCTTGCTTGTTACTTGTAAAATCGAAGATTTTTCAAGTATAATCGTCGGTTGTGTTTGTGGTTCTCTCTGTCTGTTTGTCTGTCTGTTTGTTTGTTTGTCACCGATGTACAGGTCACAATTTTCAACCGATCTTCACGAAACTTCACCAAATGGTAGAGTTGGTCAAACGCAAGAAGCCTATTGTTTTTGGGGTCAATAGGTCAAAAGGTCAACATAGGCCAAAGGTCACCAACTTTGCTAAATTTCTAAAATCCTCAATTTTCATCCAATTGACTTGAAATTTGAAGAGCACTTGCATATCTGGTCACTGAATTCAACCACAAATTATATTTTAGGTGAATATAGGCCAAAAGGTCAACATAGGCCAAATTTCTAAAATCCTCAATTTTCATCCAATTGACTTGAAATTTGAAGAGGACTTGCATATCTGGTCACTGAATTCAACCACGTATTATATTTTAGGTAAACACAGGCCAAAAGGTCAACATAGGCCAAATTTCTAAAATCCTCAATTTTCATCCAATTGACTTGAAATTTGAAGAGGACTTGCATATCTGGTCACTGAATTCAACCACGTATTATATTTTGGGTAAACACAGGCCAAAAGGTCAACATAGGCCAAATTTCTAAAATCACCAATTTTCATTTGATTGACTTGAACTTCTAAGAGGATTTATATATATGGTCACTGACTTCAACCACCATCTATTTTTGAGGTCAACATAGGCCAAAAGGTCAACATAGGCCAAATTTTTAATATCCTCAATTTTCATCCGATTGACTTGAAAATCGAACAGCATTTGCACATTGAGTCACTAAATAGGGAAACTAACTATTTTTGTGCTCAAAAGGTCAAAGGTCAATTCAAGGTCAACCTTCCAAAGTCATCATTTTTCATCTGAAAAATCGTCACTTTTCATCCTGTTGACCCGAGCTTTGATCAAGATTGTAAATTTTAATCTTCATGAAATGGACAATTTGCTGTATCATTGGAAAACTTTTGTGGAGGGGGGGGGGCGGATTTTGCAAGTATCGTGCTCCGGATGACGTCTTAATGTTTGTCCATCTGTGAACAGGATATCTCAAAAGGTTGTTGTCGGATTCAGCCAAAATTTGGTAGAGGTTGGGTATGTGACATGTATACCAAATTATTAGATTTTGGTGAAGTTCCGGATCCATATCTAGATCTGAGAATTTTTTGAATGATTTTTCACCATTGAGAGATGGGGCAAAAAACGATATAAAAATGATCGTTTTAAGGCCATTTTCCCCGCTAGAGTGAGGGTTAGCCTTGCGGGCCCCATGACAATCATGGTTCCCTGTTTTGAGGCAATGTTTTTATGGCCGGATGCCCTTCCTGACGCCAACCCTTGGTTGCCTCTTACGATGCGCAGGGATACGGTGTACCTATTCTAAATCGGGGTACACACCGTGATCATTCATCCCAGCAAGCTGGTACTCAATTTGCCGACCTCGGAAGGATGACAGGCTGAGTGAACCCCCCTGGCGTTAATTCAGCGATCGACCGATCGATCGGTATATAACATGATATCTCAAAAGGTTGTGGATGGATTCGGATGAAACTTAGTGGATGTCTGATGCGGTCCTGGGGATGTCTGTCCCACTCCTCCTGCAAGCTTTGAATGAGCATTTGCCGATTGACAGCCATTGATCTCCTCGATGCAAGGCGTCGGCCAAGCTCATCCCATAAATGGTCAATGGGATTGAGGTCAGGGAAATAAGGCATCCAAGGCATTACTTCAATATCCTGTTCATGGAGGAAGTTGGTCAGGCGAGCAGCATAGAGTCGAGCGTTGTCCTCCTGGAAAAAACTGCGATGTCAGGATGAGCTTGGAGAAATGGCAGCAGATGAGGTCTCAAAACTTCATTGACATAACGCTGACGAGTGAGATTGTCTTCGATGACGATCAGAGGTGTCCTGAAACGGGTGCAAATGCCGGCCCATACCATCACACTGGGTCCTCCCCAACGATTGATCTGCCTAATGCAGCATGATGCATACCTTTCCCATATCATACTCGTTGACGCCCATCAGCAGCATGGAGGCAAAATCTGGACTCATCGCTGAACAAGACTGCACTCCACTGTTGCTGTGTCTAGCAGCGATGCTGCAGACACCGTCTTGGCCTGTTCCGCCGATGCACTGCGTTCAACACTGGACCGCTGCAAGGACATCTTGCCACTAGGCCACAGCTTCTCAAGCGCCTCCGCACAGTAGAGACACATGCGGTTGTTGTGGCGACCTTTTGTCACTGCAGCTGTTTGCGTCGCAGGGTGGAAACGATTACGAAGATGCTGCAGCACAATCCAGCAGTCTTGGTTTGGGGTGGTTACCCATGGTCGTCCTCTTCGTGGACCATCATTCACAGTTCCAGTTTCACCGTAATGCCTGGCCAGGTTGGAAATTGCAGGCTGTGAGCAACCAAGACGTTGGGCAATTGTTCGCTGGCTTACACCACCCTCTAGTATCCAAATTGCCCTTAAACGTTGTTCAGATGTCAAGTGTGGCATCTGAATTTTCCTGTGTTTTCCCTGTGTTACGTGCTCCTCCCCGACCTTCTGGTCTCGGTATACCTCCGAACCCCGGGAGGAGCCATGGCAGAAAAATATATATTATTCCGTGTCGAAATCAATAAGGAAACCACACCAATGGTTATAAACAAACCAATAATATATTAAAAATCACACAGGAATAACATCACCAATAACGATAGCAAATCCAGACAATCAAAATTTTAAGATGGTACCATCCTATCTAGTACTTATCTCAAACTCACGGCACTCCCCAATGTCTCTATAACACTCCAAGGCGAAGTTGATTCGCTCCAGCGATCGTGGGAACAATGTCCGATCAAGATCAATCGAGGCGTAGGCGGTCGAAGCGACACAGAAGTCACGTGGTCCAACACCCAGCAAACTCGCGGTAGAATGGAAAATCCCCAAAGACGCGCGCCGACGTACACGTTCGCCGTTCAATCAGCGAACCGCCGTGTAACCTTCAAACGCCGCTTTCGCATACATGCATCCCCGGCAGACGCCCAGAGGATGAGAAAAGTTTCCGCGTACCAAAACCTTCTTCGGTGGACGCAGCGTGCGGGGCAGAATGGTGGATGGCTCTCACTCGAGCCGGAGCCTCTAGGCAAGGATTCTCCGGAACCTCAATGCTGATACATGACTATGCAGGTTCCTCAATATTCCGGCGATAACACCGATCGCACTATATTCCTTTCAAGGACTCAAAGTTCACTCACGATGTACGCTCAACCACGCTAGGTACGGAGCTTCGCCACACGTCTTCCCCGACCTTTGCCTCACGACCTCTTCCCTTCGCTCCCCCTCTTCCGGGTCACGATGCGATTTCCTGTCTCATTTTTACCATGAGCGCTTTTAACCTTTTAACCACAATAACCATTTCCCTTAAACAACAATAACCATTTCCCTTAAACAACAATAATCGCCGTTTCCTTCCAACCCTGATAAGAATAATAATACATAACCAGCAATGTTACAAGGGGATGAAAGCCACAACCATGGAAGGGCCGAATCCGTAACACCTGTCAGAAGTCTCTAGACTTGAGTGACTATAGACAGCAGTAAATGAATGTCTAACCATGAGAACTGAAGGATTTCATGATGAGGGTCGTTATTTATAGGGAAAGATCCCTATACAGAACCACTCAAGCATGCCATTGTTGATCAACCAGGTGTTTGAAGTGAAGTTCCCGTTACATAATCAGCCATTGCAATTGAAGAAACGTGTTTGTAAAGCTGCATATTTCAAACTGGATGGTATTCATGGAATACTTACCCTGCGCAGTCAACTTGGTGTGAGCCAATTCTTCTATTTTTGAACGTTTCTTTTTTTTTTTGATCCGATATGGATTTCATCTTGAAATATGGCGATGACATCATAAATTTATATTCTCTAAATAACTGTTGCATAGATCATGCTCAATAAATTTAAAACTTATCAGACTAAGCGTTGTCCATGTCGAATTATGACGTCATAATGATGGCACCAATGACGTCATCGTTAACAACACCTATTCCCCATATGGAGTTATTTACAATGAGCCACGTTTCAATTTTTAAAATGCTGAAACGGCACACACTTTACTTTACTGAAATGCACACACAAATGTTATATTTTTGTCAAAAATCGTCGGAATTTAAATCTGTTTTGGTCGTGTGTTAATATACCTCAGCGATTGATAAATCTGAAATCAGAATTTTATTTGATGTCAAAACGACCCCGTGAGGTCGCTCCGTACTTTGTCTGCTCGTCATTTGCAGTGTGATAATTAATTCCATGCCCACTCTAGAAGACTTCTTCTTCACGCAATAACAACTTCTGGCTTCCAGACCGTACATCCAATCATCTTGAAATTTTGCACACACGTTACAGTTAATTTCCTCTACTATAATATAAAGTTTCACGTCGATCAATGAAGCGGTTCAAGAGTTATAATTTTAAAAAATATTTTAATTTAATTATTTCTATCTGCCAAACCACGTGACCCATCGCAAATTCTAAAAGGTGATTTTAGTAGACTGATATGCTGAACACATCTGTGAAGTTTCCCCTCAATAGGATCACAAATGAGGGAGGAGCTTGGTTTTAAAAGTTTATGCTTAAAAACATAATAACTCTGAAACCATGTGACGCATGATGTCATTGTCAGTGACTTTTTTGTTCGTCATGGGTATGCGATTGTTCCTGCAAAGTTTGGCCTCGATCTGTTCAGTCGTTTAGGAGAAAATTGGACTTTAGTGGTTTTTCACTCAAAACAATATGGCGTCCGAACCACGTGACCGACGACGTCATGATTTTATTTCTGCATCAATTTATACCGAGAAGATGCTCAAGAAATTTCATCCTGATCGGATAAAGTTTTTTTTACTTGTCGAATTATGAGGTCATAATGGCGGCACCTATGACGTCATTCACATATGTTATACCGCATGGAGAGTTCTTTGCAATGAGACCTGTCTCAATTATTTCTGTGCAGCGTTTTTTGAGATCGAGGTGAATTTTTTTTTTTCCAAGATGGCACCCATACCACGTGACCTGTGACGTCATAATATTCACGAAAATATTCTACAGGAGGAGTCCCTCCTATGGTGAAAATTTCATGTCAATCGGACCAACAGTTGCGGAGAAAATGAATTTTTTTAAATGCAGAAATGTACGACGTACGGACGGACCCGAATGCTTAACCCTGCCTTTCGCTTCGGGAGCGCAGGGTAAAAATGAAAGTGATGTTTATTTTGATCAGTGTATATATATATATATATATATGTATATATATATATATATATGTATATATATATATATATGTGTATATATATATATATATGTGTATATATATATATATATATATATATATATATATATATATATGTATATATATATATATATATATATGTGTATATATGTATATATATGTGTATATATGTATATATATATATATATGTGTATATATATATATATATATATATATATATATATATATATATATATATATATATATATATTGTTGCGGTTTCGGGGTCCGGCGCTCCCCTTACCAAGGGGGGGGGGGGGGGTTAATCCCCTTGTCCTTTAAGCTGGCCGTCCCTCGACCCTGGAAACTATAACGCTCCTTTGCAGTCAAGATTGGCCAGGGTGATTGGTCAAGATGGAGTCCCAAATACCTGAGTGCCAATCTCTCCGCAAAGCAGGGAGATAATTCCCGCTCGAATCACGGACAGATGGAAATTGCCGAGCGGTTTAGCAATCCGCGATTCGAGCCGATATCAAAAAGACTAACCCGATTCTGAGCGGTTCTGATATCGTGCCACATGTACTCAATTAGGGAAATCACGAAAGCGATCGGATGGAGAGGAAACCAAAAGGTAGGAAGAACAGAGATTTATTAATTACGTACAAAAACCTAAAGAGGGAACGAAAGAAGGGCATGTACAAGGGAAGAAGAAGAAGCAGACACAGGGCAACCTTGTACAGTCTTAATTAACACACCCAGGACAACACAAACAGTCTTACACGAAAGGGGAATAGCAGGAAGGAAGGTCCAAGCAGATGGGCCAGCGTTGGCTCAGGCCCCGGTTCACGCTCAACTCCGGTCCACGCTCCTCCTCGGTTCAGGCTCCGGTTCTGCGGCGAAACCCGGCAGGCAGCGCGGTTGGTATTGTCGGCACGAGCGGACCTTACATGCGGGGGGGTTCATATATCGGGGAGGAATTGCGTCCGTGAATCTGAGGAATCGTGACGCGTGCCTCGTGACTCTCCACCCGCGTCCTTCGTCGTGGATCTCGTTCTCTCGAATGGTGCCACTCTCCCCGGCAGACTCTCAGACTCCGGCAGACTTCGACTCAGAGACCCCAACTCTCTAGGTTGTCCCACGCGAGCGCTTATATTACGCGCTCGCGTATCAAGCCGCGTGCTTTTAGGACACACCCACCGGTGAGCTCGCCTCGGCCCTGGTTGGTCGCGAGGGCTCACCGACTCCGCCCTTAACAGGGCTACACCTCGCTCCGATAACTCCTCCCCCTTTTTCTCCGCTCTGACCGCATGGTTAATGGCGTTTGGAGCGAGCGCTGCGGCGGCTGCGGCTGGCAGAGGCACGCAATACAATTCGGGGGGAGGCCAAGCCGCAAAATGAATGGGATTTGAAAAGGGGCCTATGTTATTTGATTAATGCAACGCAGAGTCAAACTATTGGAAACAGAGCCTTACCTGAAACACATACTAATGAAATAACTGAAGAAGTTCCTATGGTGTCCTACGTGTTGCAATATGGACTAACTAGGGTGCGACCTTTGACCTTTGGAAAATGGGGATATTTACAGGGAATTATTTACAATGGATTATTATTTACAAGTGCCGGTTCTGAAAACCGTAACAATATATAATGTTCAGCAAATATATATATATAATATATCTTACTATAATTCACCAAATGTCCGTCTGTCTGTTCGAAGGTACCGTAAAAACTGCTAAACCGATCGCAAAGATATTTTGGGTGGGTAATCCTGGGACCCCTGGGAGTAAAATAGGCTATTTAGTTTTCCCAATTTCAGCTTTGGTCTCCAGCATTCTCAGGTTTGGACTCCCGCATAACATTCGCGTTCGCATAACGTTCATTGTGACGATGTTCTCATTGTGACAATGTATGTGTTCACGGTAGTGTTCGACGTGACGGTGTGAACGTAATTTCGTAATGTTTTTCGTTTCATAATGTTTAATGAACGTTTAATGCCCTTCGATGTCCGGGGCCGCATGCGCGCTGCACTGGACGGGCCAGCGTGTACCTTGCCCTTCGCCATCATGCTCGGGTAAACCGCTGAACCCCATCCGTCATGGGGACTGGGGCTTGAGAAGTGTCCCACGAACGAGGAATTCCCAGTAAGCGCGAGTCATCAGCTCGCGTTGATTAAGTCCCTGCCCTTTGTACACACCGCCCGTCGCCGCACAAACATCACAATGAAACACAATCACAATTCACATATTCGTGCAATTCGAATAAATACGAATAAATAAATTCGAATTCGAATATTTGAATAATAATTCGAATATTTTCGTCACAATGAAAACATCGTCACAAACGGGTACTGGAGACAATGTGACAAACGTCACAAACGGGTACAATATTGGAGAGGCCATTGCCAAAACGATTTGTTTTCTCTGGTACGTGTTTCTGGGCGGGTACCGTTTCAGATAAACCGGTAAAATGCCTCCCAAACGGAAAGCCTCATTAACGAAAACCTTCAAGGAAGCTGTTGCAAGAAAGAAGGCTCGCCGAGACGAGGACTATCGGAGGCAGGAACAAGTACGTGACACAGCTGCACACCAGTCTCGGAGGCAGTCCGAGGAATACAGATCTGGTGAACAATATTTACCGATATGAACAGTGATGTGGCTTTTATTGAAATTCGAAAGATACTGTTTTGATTTTGATGATTTACGTGTGATATGATTTGACGGATGTTTATATGAATCGTTTAAAATAAAAAATTTCTGCCTTCAATTTCTGATATTTTACCTTTTCATTTCGGCTCCCCAATTGAAGCCCCGCCCGTAGGGCGGGTACCGATGCTAGTATATATAATATGTACAGTCACATGAAAACCACGGAGCCTGGTGTTGGCTTAGCGGGTAGGGTGCCGGCTTGGGATCCTTGGATCCTGATAGTAAGGGCATTTTATGAGATATTTCACAAATCTGTTAACTAAATTGTTACCAAAAAATTTCTTCACCAATATGTTTGTAAAGGTGTGTAATAACATGTGTTAAAATGTTGAAGTTCAACTCCCGTGGGAAACCCAGAAAAAAAGCTGTTGAATTTGGGTACCGAAAAATTATTTTCGAGAATTTTTATTTTTTTAAATCGGCCCTTAAGTAACTTATGAGGGGTCAAATAAGGGTTTTTCATGATTCTGAGTTGATTGTTAACATTTATATTTTCACTTTTACATTTACACACAAAGTAGCTTTTATTTCACATACATATATAATACTCAAGAGTTATTTCTCATTCACAATGTCAGAAGTTTCAACAGTCATTGTCTATGTCTTCTTCAGACTCAACAACATCATGACTGCAGTTTCTGCATGTAATGCCATTACAGACTCCACAGGCCGAGACGGGTAGATTTGCCTGCTTTATTATATTCACAGCCTTCAGCCAAATCGGAAGATCAAAGGTCACTATAGCGACCCCAGCGTGCCGTATGCACTCTTTCAGAGTGGTGAAGATGGTGTTGAGGTCATTAGGGTCTCCTTCAATAACTGGGAGGAACTCGATCTGTGTGCTCTGCTTTGCATCATTAGCATGGATTCTCTTCATCCAGCCATTCCAGTTGGAGTGTGGGAACTCAGGATCGTTGGCTTTGATCACCCACCCCGCTGCCCAGAGTGTGTCACCTGGAGTGAGGAGTGGCTGATCATGAGCCAGGGAGGAGGAAAGCTCAGCGAGGGGGAGAAACATGATCGCGTTTGTTCCTATCTGTTTCCTGTTCGTAAATGGAATAATCTTTACTTCAGTTCCTCTCAGGATCTTAGCTTTGTCGAGTGCCTTCAACTTCACCCGGGGGAAAGCTGCTGTTGTCTGTGGATCTGGCAAAGGTGGTGCCGGAGAGGTGACTTCGATCCAACCCATTGAGTGAAAGGGAGTGTTTCCGTGAATAGAGACAATGTTTAAATCTATATTGTCTCCAACAAACTGAGTGACTGCATTGTTTGTTTCCCCAACCTCCATAAAGACCACCTGATCATTACTTGACAATTCACTTTCACTGGCTGGCACTTTGGCTGTTATCACTGATTGATCCTCAAGCGCAGCATCAACCGCAACCTCATCATTGATCTGTTCATCGGTTTCCTCCACAATGGTGTCAAGAGTGCCAGAAGTATCTGGAACATCATCTCCGTGCCCGCATTCTCCGTGAACAGTGCTCCGTGGAACATTCTCCGTGCCCCCCCCCAGCTCTCTCTGGGCTCTGTCCCGCAAATATTCCTACAGGTCGCACAAGATCTGCCTGCAACCCTCTTATGGTCAAACTGCCAAAATCAAGACTCTCTGCTCACCTTCACTCCTTCATTCCTCTTTTCTCCCGCCTCTGGAACAAACTCCCTCACTCTCTTCAATCCCACTCCACCCTCCAGGTCTTTAAAACAGCTGTTCACCACCATCTCTTATCTTCCCCCACCCAAAACCTTGATCTTTTCTACCCCCGCTAATTTCACCCCAATTCCACTTTTTTGAAATACCAACTTCTGTCCTGGAAGTCCTTGGTGTCCTTGTGTTTTATACTTCTCCCTCCACCCCCCCCCCCCCCTTCCCATGCCTCCTCCCCCCAAGCCCTCTCCTTCCACACATCTCCCTGCTCTCAAATGTTGTGTTTGTGTGCTTCCCCTTCTCTCCCCATCTTTTTTCCGCTCCCTCTTTTTGTGTTTTGTTTGTCTGGTTGATTTGTTTGTGAAGTAAATGTTAGCTCTTTCACGAGCCTCGATTCAGTATACAAAAAAAACAAACAAAAAAAAACAAAAAACCTTCTATTAAGGAAGCAGTATTTGTAGTTTTGTGTCTCCGTGTAAGACTCAGTGTATCCCAGCCGGTGGAACTTGTTGAGCATCCATTTTGACCCAAATCTATGATCAAGTTGTATGGCAAGCCCCATTTGGTGTGGCAATACTCCAGACCAAGGTCGACAGGCCTTAATAAAATTCTGCCCCCAAACGGCAACTCTTTCGTCTGTCTTGGCAATCGGTCTCAAGAACATCTGAAGGCTTGCAGGAACAAGTGTCAGCTGACTATCGATGTCAGTCATACTGTGTGTGGTGGGGTATGACTTTGGACCTAAATCAATCAAGGCAATATCATTGGATATGAACTTGAGTGCCGTCTTTATGATCTGAGTCTTCTCATCTCCATGGTCAAGATTAGCATGATGCACTCGCAGAATATTGTCGGTGCCATCTTTGAGACAGAGTACATCTGCCCTTCTTTCCTGTGTTGTGAAATACAAGGTGTCTTCGTATTTCTCTAGAAGTTTTATCTTTAGCCAATGCTTTGAATAAGAAAGGCTCTTCTCTGGTGACTGATCAAACTCCTGCAGCTTTTCATGGAC
The DNA here is from genome assembly GCF_964187855.1 of Myxine glutinosa. Classification (NCBI taxonomy): domain Eukaryota; kingdom Metazoa; phylum Chordata; class Myxini; order Myxiniformes; family Myxinidae; genus Myxine; species Myxine glutinosa. The sequence continues at coordinate 93,750,357 of NC_136263.1, read as the reverse complement.
TTGGTCCATGTTCATTACCCCATGCTCTAATTCTGAGTCTAACCATTCGCAGAATTCAATAAAAACTGCCTCTCGCTCCTCATCAATACTCCTCTGTCCTCTCTTCCTTTTTCCTTCCTCATCAGTCTTGGACAAACTGTCACCTCTCGCAAACATAAGTTTGCATCGCAAATGGTACAGTGTTTCTTCTGCTACCAAGTCGTTGATCCCTTCCAGGCGTCCAGTGACTTCAGTGCCCCAGTCATCCCCGCGACTCCGTGCTGTCTTCAGCAAGCTTGCCTTCAGTGTATCTGCAGTCAAATTATCTGGCACTCTGTATTTCTTTCTAGCTTGTGCTGGATTATTTTTGTAGAGCTGGGCTGGTTGGTTGCAAAGAATGCATACATCCTTATACAGGAGGTCAACTGACTGTGATCTTCTAGAACTGCAGCCAGTTGATGAACTGAACTCACAAGTAGTGCGTCTTCTCTTCAACTTTGATGACTCTTTCTCTGCCTTTGATGCTTGAGCTGACTTCTTGGTGGTTGCAACAAAGTTGTTGTACAGATCATTTTTACACTTCTGGTGGTACCTCAGTTTTCCTTCCTTTTGAGCCTCCTTCATACGTTCCACAACAGTAACATTTTCGACAGTTTCTGCTTGTTTCAATAAAGTCGAGTATCCCTTTGGAGTTGCCTGTATGAGCCTTTCAGCTGGTGTATCCGAGCGTGCACAGATGAAGCAATTGAGCACAGGTGGAGTAACGTCTTCATCCATATTGCTAGACTCCATGTCCTGCAAAGTAGAAAATGAGATATATTTAGAAATTATTTTTCCACAAAGGAGTGTCTGTGGTGAAATATAAATGTTAACAATCAACTCAGAATCATGAAAAACCCTTATTTGACCCCTCATAAGTTACTTAAGGGCCGATTAAAAAAAATAAAAATTCTCGAAAATAATTTTTCGGTACCCGAATTCAACAGCTTTTTTTCTGGGTTTCCCACGGGAGTTGACCTTCAACATTTTAACACATGTTATTACACACCTTTACAAACATATTGGTGAAGAAATTTTTTGGTAACAATTTAGTTAACAGATTTTCATGTTTCCCTTACTATGAGTTCGAATCCCAGTAGATCGCTGAATTAACACCAGGGGGGTTGACTCAGCCTGTCATCCTTCCGAGGTCGGCAAATTGAGTACCAGCTTGCTGGTGTGAATGATCACGGTGTGTACCCCGGTTTAGAATAGGTACATCGTATCCCTGCGCATCGTAAGAGGCGACTAAGGGTTGGCGTCAGGAAGGGCATCCGGCCATAAAAACATTGCCTCAAACAGGGAACCATGATTGCCATGGGGCCCGCAAGGCCAACCCCCGCTTTAGCAGGGAAAAATGGCCTCAAAACGATCATTCATTCATTCATTTTTTTCACATGAAAAAGTAAGTACTCCCCATGTAAAGTTTTGACTTTTTCAACATATTTCAACATACAGCTATTTGATCTTCATTTCAACAATATTGATAGATAAAGGTGATATAATATAACAAATATCATGAAACATTTACATTTTGTAGTCCATTGTATAATTTAAATAAACATAAATGCAAATTTTGCATGTGGAAAAAGTAAGTACACCCTTGGCTCTAATAGGTGGTATTGCCCCCTTCGGCAGAAACGACCTCAAGTAGGCGTTTCTTATAACTGTCTACCAGTCTCTGACATCGACTGTGAGAAATTTTTGCCCACTCCTCCATGCAGAATTCTTTCAGCTGTGCGATGTTTGAGGGGTTTCTTGCATGCACAGCCCGTTTCAAATCCCCCCACAACATCTCGATGGGATTTAGATCCGGGCTTTGACTTGGCCATTCCAGAACCCCCCATTTCTTTCTTTTCAGCCATTTCTTAGTGGATTTACTGGTATGTTTAGGGTCATTGTCATGTTGCAATGTCCACCTTCGGTTGAGCTTCAACTCTCCGACAGATGGCCTCACATTATCCTCAATCACCCTCTGGTACAATGAAGAATTCATAGTGGATTCTATGATGGTGAGCTGCCCAGGCCCTGATGCAGCAAAGCTGCCCCAAACCATAATATTTCCACCACCATGCTTTACAGTTGGTATCAGGTTCTTGTGGTAAATGCTGTCTTTGGTTTACGCCAAACATGTCTTCTGGTATGGTGGCCAAATAGCTCTACCTTTGACTCATCTGTCCAGAGCACATTGCTCCAGAAGTGCTGGTCTTTGCCGAGGTGTTCATTGGCAAACTTTAGTCTTGCCCAGATGTTCTTTCTGGACAGCAAAGGTTTCCTCCTGGCACACCTCCCATGTAGATCAAATTTTTGCAGCCTCTTTCTAATGGTAGACTCGTGCACTTTGACATCAACAGTGGCAAGAGCTACCTGTAGGTCCCGTGATGACATTCTGGGGTTCTTAGACTTCTTTCAGCATCTTTCTGTGCATCATCAGCATCAGATAATGTGAGGCCAGCACATTTCAAATCTGGCCTCCAAAGCCAGTCGCCGACTGGGCATCCTCCGTCGTGCGAAGTCCTTCCTTGGCACACCTGAGCTCCTCACCACATACAAGGCTTTCATCCGCAGCTCAATGGAATACTGCTCTCCCCTCTGGGCTGGTGCTCCTGCCTCACACCTAGCTCGCCTTCGCGCTGTTGAAACCAAAGCATTCAGAATCATTGGAATCTCCCGTGATGAAGCTAACTCCAAGGGCCTCTCACTCACTCACCGCAGGCAGGTTGGTGGTCTTTCCGTCTTCTACCGACTCCTCTCTGGCCTTGCCCCCCCAGCTCTCTCTGGGCTCTGTCCCGCAAATATTCCTACAGGTCGCACAAGATCTGCCTGCAACCCTCTTTTGGTTAAACTGCCAAAATCAAGACTCTCTGCTCACCTTCACTCCTTCATTCCTCTTTTCTCCCGCCTCTGGAACAAACTCCCTCACTCTCTTCAATCCCATTCCTCCCTCCAGGTCTTTAAAACAGCTGTTCACCACCATCTCTTATCTTCCCCCATCCAAAACCTTGATCTTTTCTACCCCCGCTAATTTCACCCCAATTCCCCTTTTTGAAATACCAACTTCTGTCCTGGAAGCCCTTGGTGTCCTTGTGCTTTATACTTCTCCCTCCCCCCTCCCCCCCTTCCCATGCCTCCTCCCCCTGGGCCCTCTCCCTTCCACACATCTCCCTGCTCTCGGATGTTGTGTTTGTGTGCTTCGCCTTTTCTCCCCATCTTGTCTTCCGCTCCCTCTTTTTGTGTATTTTGTTTGTCTGGTCGATTTGTTTGTGAAGTAAATGTTAGCTCTTTCACGAACCTCGATTCAGTATACAAAAAAAAAAAAAAAAAATCTTGCGGTCTGCTCTCGGGCTGAACTTGCTGGGGCGGCCTGGCCTGAACAAGTTGGCAGTTGTTTAGAATCTTCTCCACTTGTTGATGATCTTCCGGACAGTCGAATGATTGATTTCAAATTGTTTGGAGATCTTTTTAAATCCCTTCCCAGACTCGTAGGAATCCATAACCTTCTTTCTGAAGGCCTCAAAGAGCTCTTTTGATCTTGTCATGGTGACGCCGCACACTTCAACAATAAAGAGCAAACCAAACTAAATGTCTGAGGTTTAAATAAGACAGGTTCCTCCAAGATCCTCTCTAACGATGTTCTAATCATTTGCACCTGAGCTGGTGCACCTGATTCTAATTTTAGGTGTTTGAAAGTAGTGATAAATGTAGGGGTGTACTTACTTTTTCCACATGCGAAATTTGCATTCATGTTTATTTAAATTATACAATGGACTACAAAATGTAAATGTTTCATGATATTTGTTATATTATATCACCTTTATCTTTCAATATTGTTGAAATGAATATCAAATAGCTGTATGTTGAAATATGTTGAAAAAGTCAAAACTTTACATGGGGTGTACTTACTTTTTCTCGTGACTGCATATACTCAATATCAAAATTTACTTATCAAATCTTTTGAAGGACACTCATTGAAATCCTCTATGCAAAAATGAAAAATATTTAAACACAGAGGTAAAGTTCATCACAAGAAACAAAAAGCATGAACATCACAAGGGGTGGTGCAACAAAAGCCACAGCACTGCAACACAAAGGCACGCACCTGAATACAGTCAAAACAAAATGACACAGGAATGGACACAACACTCCTAACAGTCAAGGACAGAATGACAGCAGTCCTCAATATCGTGTGTATCCTCCCTGAGCTGTGATGCAGGCTGTACACATCCGACGCATGCTCTGTACCAGCTGTTTGATGCAGTCATGGGGAAGTCTGTCCTACAAGCCTTGAATGAGCATTTGCCCATTGACAGCCGTTGATCTCCTCAATGCAAGACGTTGACCAAGCTCATCCCATAAATGCTCAATGGGATTGAGGTCAGGGGAATAAGGCATCCAAGGCATCACTTCAACACCCTGCTCCTGGAGGAAGTTGGTGGTCAGGCGAGCAGCATGGAGTCTAGTGTTGTCCTGCTGGAAAAACTGCGATGTCAGGATGAGCTTGGAGAAATGGCAGGAGATGAGGTCTCAAAATTTCATTGACATAACGCTGACTCGTGAGATTGCCTTCGATGACTACCAGAGGTGTCCTGAAACGGGTGGAAATACCGGCCCATACCATCACACTGGGTCCTCCCCAACGATTGATCTGGCGAATGCAGCATGATGTATACCTTTCCCATATCATACCCGTTGACGCCCATCAGCAGCATGGAGGCAAAATCTGGACTCGTCGCTGTACAAGACTGCACTCCACTGTTGCTGTGTCCAGTGGCGATGCTGCAGACACCATCTTAGTCTGTTCCACCGATGCACTGTCTTCAACACTGGACCTCTGCAAGGACGTCTTGCCACCAGGCCCCGACTTCTCAAGCACCTCCGCACAGTAGAGACACTGATGTGGTTGTTGTGGCGACCTTTTGCCACTGCAGCTGTTTGCCTCATAGGGCGGAAACGATCAAGAAGATGCTGCAGCACAATCCAGTGGTCTTGGTTTGGGGTGGTTACCCCTGGTCTTCCTCTTCGTGGACCGTCATTCACAGTTCCAGTTTCACCATAATGCCTGGCCAGGCTGAAATTGCAGGCTGTGAGCAACCAAGACGTTGGGCAATTGTTCGCTGGCTTACACCAGCCTCAAGCATCCCAATTGCCCTGAATCGTTGTTCAGATGTCAGGCGTGGCATCTGAATTTTCTTGTTGTTTTCCCTGTCAGAAGCCTCTGGAGTGACTATAGACAGCAATAAATGAATGTCTAACCACGAGAACTGAAAGATTTTATTATGAGGGTCATTATTTGAACGGAAAGATCCCTGTACAGAACCACTCGAGCATGCCATTGTTGATCAACCAGGTGATTGACTTGAAGTTCCCGTTACATAATCAGCCATTACAATTGAAGAAACGTGTTTGTAAAGCTGCACATTAAAAAAAAACGAAAGTGATAAGTTACTTCTGATGTTGAGTGGATATATATATTTATAGATACATATACAGACTTGGCATTTAATATGGAATATTTTTTTTGTGGGGGTGAACTTACTTTTCGAGATGACTTAGAACCAAAAGTTCATTGGAATTATGTTGAAATTATTCTAGATTTTGCTAATGTGACCTTTAAAAGAAACAAAAACCACATTTGACATTTCTAAGCAAATAAATTGATCCTTGAAAGTGATGTAAACTGATATCGAACTCAATTCACGGACAGGACTGTGTTAAACTTCTGTGCGTTTTCCAGAAGTATCTCTATTTTGCACATTAGCCAAATTTTTTTTTTAACAAAAACAAAAGTTAAATTACGACTGGGATTACGGACAGTAAAATTACAGTTCAGTACTTCGTGTAACCCCCACGAGCATTCCAGAGAGCACGTACACGTTGAGGCATGCTATTCACGAGATTTGCCAAGGTTTGGACAGGAATCGCTTGCCATGCAGTTGCAATAGCCTGCTGCAATTCACGCACAGAGGCAGGCTGCTGGTCCGTTCTCGATTTGACGCGTTAATTCTGCCCACAAGTTCTCTATCGGATTCATATCCGGGGACATGGCAGGCCACTCCATATGCTCTACACCACGGTCAGCAAGAAAGTGTTGGATCATGCGAGCACGATGAGGCCCAGGCCGTGCATTGTCATCTTGGAAGACAAAGTTTCCTCGAAAGGCTGCACAAACAAATGGAAGCAATGTTTCTTCCAGAATGGCCCTGTGCTTGAACTGGTTCAGGTTTCCATTCAGAACAACCAGGTCAGTTTTGCCCCCTGCATGAAAAGCAGCCCAAACGGTCACCCCACCACCTCCAGCTTGGACTCTTGGCACTATACAGTCTTCGTTGTAGGCTTCATGCACTTCTCTGCGCACTCGGACGGAGCCATATTGACGATAGACCAGAAATCTAGACTTGTCACTGAAGATTACGTGATTCCAGTGTCCTGGCTGCCATTGACGGTGCTCTCTGGCCCACTGCAATCGGCGCTGGCGGTGTTGTCTGGTCAGACGTGGCTTTCTCAGGGGACGCCTGGCACGATAGCCTGCTTGAACCAGTCGTTGGTTGACTAGCCTTCTGGATACAGGCACATTTGTCAGTTGCTGCCACTCAGCCCTAGGCCGATTAGCTGACTTGGTACGGCCATTGCGGACTAACCGGTGCAGCTGGCGATCATCCCTCCTTGTGGTTCTGCGGGGACGTCCTGACCTCGGTATTGGAGTAGGGACACCCCTCTGAGCATTTCGTTTCAGGATCTTTGACACCTGACCTTGAGTGATGCCATACTGCCGAGCAATAGCACACTGTTTCATGCCGGAATTTCGTAAAGCCACCACTAAATGACAAACGGCATTGTCGAGTTGACGGACCATCTTCAGGGGAAGCGGCAATAACTTTTGTAGATGTGCAGCAGTTGTTTTCCACTAATACAGAACGCAACAACCCTTATATACCCGATTGTGAAGCCAATCGTCAAATGTACCTGTCCGTACATTTTGTCACGCCACCTGTGATATAATCCTGTTATTGACTTCTTGCTGCGACAGACAATCAGTGACATGGTTCTTTTAACAAAGAAATCACCGAAGCGTAAAAGAAACTCACCAGATTGATATACGGAGTTCAGAAAAGAAACCCGTCAAGAAAAACAAAAATTCCATATTAAATGCCAAGTCTGTATATGTATGTATGTATGTATGTATATATGTATGTATGCATATATATATATATATATATATGTATGTATATATGTATGTATATATGTATGTATATATGTATGTATATATGTATGCATGTATGTATATATGTATGTATATATGTATGTATATATGTATGCATGTATGTATATATGTATGTATATATGTATGTATGTATGTTTGTATGTATGTGTATATGTATGTATGTATATATATATATATATATATATGTATGTATATATATGTACATGTATATATATATATATGTATTCGGCGATGGCGACCGTACTTACTCGGGCGATGCTTCCAAATCATCACGGACCAACAAAGCGTAGCGTTCATGTACGACACCTTACATGCTCAACGCATTAAGAATGAGAAAATCACTCGCTGGCGTATCGAACTCGCCGACTTCTGCTACACCATCAAATATCGCCCGGGGAAGGATAACCTGGTCGCCGACGCCTTATCGAGGCCGGCTACGTGCGCGGGTATCGTAACTCTGGAGGGTCTGCTCGCTTTGCACGGCACTATGTGTCATCCTGGGGTGACGCGTTTCGCTCATTTTGTGCATAGTGGTAATCTGCCGTACTCGATTGAGGACATCCGCCGGATCTGCCGCGACTGCGCTATATGTGCGGAACTCAAACCGCGTTTTTACAACCCTCCCATGGGGACGCTGGTTAGGGCTACTAGACCGTGGGAGAGATTGGCAATGGATTTCAAAGGGCCGTTGCCGGTGTCGAGTAACTCTCGTTATCTGCTCACTATCGTTGATGAGTACTCGCGATTCCCTTTTGCTTACACGTGCGTGGATATGACGGCTGCCACGGTCATACGGTGCCTGCAGAATTTGTTTTCTATGTTCGGGTATCCGGCCTACGTGCATACCGATCGGGGTGCGGTATTCCTGTCCCAGGACGTGAGGGGTTACTTGCTCCAAAATAATGTCGCTTCGAGTTACACCACACCGTACAGGCCCCAGGCGAATGGGCAGGTCGAACGCTTCAATGGGATTATATGGAGGGCCGTCATGCTAAGTCTCAGGACCCTCGGCCGTGGCCTCGATAAATGGGCTTGGTCGCTACCTGCGGCGCTGAACTCGATCAGGGCTCTACTATGTACGGCCACCAACCAGACTCCTCACGAGAGACTGTTCCACCACCCTAGAAGCTCGGGTAGTATCCAATCTTTACCCAGTTGGCTCGCTGAGCCGGGGCCGGCCAATCTCAAACGTGCGGTTCGCACAAGCAAGTACGACCCCTTAGTGGATAAGGTGCAGGTACTCCAGGCTAATCCCGAGCATGCTCGTGTGATGACGGCAGATGGATGCGAGTCCACTGTCTCCGTACGCCATCTCGCCCCATGTGGGGTCACCGACCCTTATGGGGATATCGACGAACCGATCTACGAGTCTATGGACTCCCCCGAAGTTTCCTCTATGGAACATCTGCCGTCCCTTCCTTCGTCAAATACACCCCTGCATGAAGGCCCTGAGGTGCCCCCTCCGACACCTGCCTCCAGCGGCTACTCCGATTCAGGGGACTCTGGGCTTGGGGAGGCTATACCCGGTAGTTTCCGGAACCGTGCTGGCAGAGTAATTCGCCACCCTGACCGCTACGGATGGACCGACTGACACGGAATGACGTCCCCATCAATCAATGCTGACGCACGCTTGATTCCTGCCTAGCGGCAGTGTAGTTCTAACGGCCGGGAGAATGTAGTGAAAATGTATATCAAAGTTGAACCCAGGAGTGATGCCCACTTAAACCGCAGAGGGGCGTCGATAAGACCTCGGACGTCCGCGACGCTGAGCCACTCCTGTGACATTTTACTATGACATGTAGTCCTGAACGGTACGTACTCGCACATGTATTCTAGGCTTGCTTGTGTTGACTAATATAATCGATCCTCCCTATATGATGCCAAGATCCTGATATCTATTGCATGATTGTATTTTGCAGGATGATGCTAAAGATCTGATTGAGATTAAACCTACCTATGGGACAAAGTTGTGGACTTGGTTTATTTTCACAACATTGGTCATACTCAAAGTAACAAAAAACTGCAGAGGGATGTGGTAATAACAACGCCTATATCTTGGTGTGAAATCTTTTATTTTTAGACAGAAAAGGTCCATCGTCATTCATCATTAACATGGCTATACTCCCACACCATCATAGCTTATCATGATTCTGAATGAATGACCATCACAATTCATGTATATCGGTTATACAATCCTTTGTCCTGATTATCATCATCACGATCATCATGGTCACCATAATCATTAAAATACAATTATCATTACATTTGTTTTCATGTTTTTTGTTTATCATCAGCACAGTCCATCATCATCCTCATCATTATTATCATACTCATCATCATCATCATTCTCATTATTGTCATCATTATCATTATCATCATCATCATCATCATCAACATTATCGTCGTCGTCATCATAGGTCATGTGTTTGTTTGGACTTGTGTAGTTGTCACCCATGCATACACATGCCTCTGTACATGCAAGGCCAGACATTCGACTTGTGCAGTCGGCACAGCCACAGGTAGACTTCGCACAATGACAAGCAATTAACTCGATAAGACCTCTTGGAGCTAGTTCCTTGGTCATCTATCTATAATTCCAGTAATCTCTGTGTGTTTGTTTGTACGTTTGTACGTTTGTACGTTTGTACGTTTGTTTGTTTGTCTGTGACCGCTGTTTCTCGACAACCACGGGTCCGATATACTTTAAACTTGCCAGGTATATTGCTGGGGACCCGAGGATGTGCCTTTTCAAGGTTTCATATTAATCGGACAAGTACTTACCGAGCTATGGCGATTTAGCCGTTCGCCGTTCGCTTTGGCGTTGCGAATGGACCAAACCATTGCATGTAAATAGAGGGGGGGGGTTCTGTGGTCGTTGCGAATGGACCAAACCATTCATGTAAATAGAGGGGGGGGGGGGGTTCTGTGGTCGTTACTGCCACGTGGTTTCAAAGTTTTTTTTTGTTGTTGTTTGCACGCATGTTTTTTTGCACCCACGTACGGGCACGCCCTAGGATGTTTACACACGCACACCCCTACACAAATTTTTTTTTTTTTTTTTTTTTTTTTTGGCAAGGAACGGGCACCCACGTACGGGCACGTCCTAGCTTATATATAGTACGGGCATGCCCTAGTCATTTTAACCCGAACAAGAAAACATCTGAAAATGCAAAGCCTGTCCAAGTCCACATTGTATTCAGACTTCCTCTTCTTCTTCCTCTGTATGCTAAACATGACGAAAACAGCAAAAAAAAAATACAAAAAGATTGACAATTTTAAGTGACCGTGACCTTTTGACCTCAAAAGCAATAAGCTGCAGTGAGCCAATTTGAAAACCCTGCTCAAATTTCAAGTTAATTGGATGAAAATTGACAATTTTATGTAACCTTGGCCTCTTTCTGACCTTAAAAAAAAACAAAAAACAACCAATCAGATTCTAGCTTTTGATTGGTGAATTCACTGACCCAATATGCAAATTCCTAAAATTTTAGGTCAACCGGTTGAAAATTGACACTTTTATGTAACCTTGACCTCTGACCTTTGGATCTAAATAATAAATAAAACCATTCGGCTTCTCGCTTTTTATTGGTAAATTCAGTGACCCAAAAAGCAAATTATTAAAACGAGCAACGGTACCCGCCCTATGGGCGGGGCTTCAATTGGGAGGCCCAAATGAAAAGGTAAAATATCAGAAATTGAAGGGTTTAAAAATTTTTTTTGAACGATTCATATAAACATCCGTTAAATATCACACGCAAATCATCAAAATCTAAACAGTATCTTTAAAATTTCAATAAAAGCCACATCACTGTTCATATTGGTAAATATTATTCCATCGTGTTTCAAATCGTGATCGCGATGTGTTAGCATATACACCGCCCAAATATCTATGTGGAATTCTCTCATTTAGAGATTAAACGTCGTTTGAACTTTGGCCGAGGTCATTATTTACTTTTAATGATGTTTATATACGAATGATGTTGATATTGGTTTTGGGTCGTCCTTTCCGCATATCTCGTGGAATTGTGAGTTGGAGAGACAGCTGTGATGGCGGGAAGGGGGTTAGAATTCTTTCAAGCAGGGATTAAACCCATGTCCTTAAAAAAGGTCTTTGTCCAAGGTCACCGAGTCCGATCGGTGCAGCTGTGCAGCGATCGGTGCAGCCGTTTGTGCGGCACCCGGGAAAACAACATCGTCACAATGAAAACATCGTCACAATGAACGTTATGTGAACGCGAATGTTATGCGGGAGTCCAAACCTGAGAATGCTGGAGACCAAAGCTGAAATTGGAAAAACTAAATAGCTTATTTTACTCCTGGAGATCCCAGGATTACCCACCCAAAATATCGTTGTGATTGGTTCAGCGGTTTTTGCGGTACCTTCGAACGGACAGACAGACGGACAGACAGACAGACAGACGGACGGACATTTGGTGAATTATCGTAAGATTCCAAGTCAATCAAATGAAAATTGACACTTTGATGCAACCTTGACCTCTGACCTTGTGATCTAAAAAAACAACAAAAACAATCAGCTTCTAGTTTTTGATTGGTGAATTCAGTGACCGAATATGCAAATTCCTAAAATTTTAGGTCAACCGGTTGAAAATTAACACTTTTATGTAACCTTGACCTCTGACCTTTTGATCTAAAATATATACAAAACAATCGGCTTCTAGCTTTTGATTGGTGAACCAATTCGGTAACCCAATATGCAGATTCCGAAAATTTTAGGTCAATCAGATGAAAATTGACGATTTCATGTGACGCTGAACTTTGACTTTTTGATCTAAAAACAATCGGCTTTTAGCTTTTCATTGTTGAACAAATTCAGTGATCCAAATGCAAATTATTGAAATTTCAGCTGAATCGGATGAAAATTGACGATTTTATGCAACCTTGACCATAATCAACATAACATAACACAACACAACACAACATAACCTTGACCAACATGACCTTTTGACCCAGCACCTCATATCAGCTGTGGTCTCGGCCTTCTTTGCCTGTGTGTATACAGGCTGCGCACAAACTCTTCACATTTTGCATGGACATCGTTATCTACAGATTATTTATTTTCTAGTTCTGGAATGTTTTTCTGATGCTCTTGGCTGCATTTGGGGATGCTAAAGGATTTCTTTTTACCAACTTCTGACAGGGAACTTGTCGTGTTAGTTCTGCACACATTAAGTAAGTAAGTGCTGCACACATTGTTGGGTCTATATTCTCTCGGATGGAATGGATGGATATTCTATCCTTAACTCCAATATGGAATCATACCTCATTGTGCCCCAGTTCAATGAAGTGAGTCACATAGAGCATGACCACATCCATGGCTGGGGACTAAACCACTATTCCGTTATATCTAGATGTAGTATGTTTGGCCTGCAGCAGTATCCTTGAATCTGGTGAAGTATAGTCACACCCTCTTCCTGATCAGATGCCAGATCCTAATGTATCTCACAGTTTGCCTCCCCTCCAAAACTCCCCCCTCACCCCTCCCCTCCAAAACTCCCCTCACCCCTCCCTTTCAATTCTCCCCCCCTCACCCCTCCCCTCCTAAACTCCCCCATCACACCTCCCCTCCTAAACTCCCCCCTCACCCCACCCCTCCTAAACTTACCCCTCCCCTCGAAATCTCTCCCCTCACTCCTCCCCTTCAAATCTCTCCCCTCACTCCTCCCCTTCAAATCTCCCCCCTCACCCCTCCCGTTCAAAACTCTCCCCTCACCCCTCCCGTTCAAAACTCTCCCCTCACCCCTCCCCTTCAAAACTTCCCCCCACCCCTCCCCTTCTGATCTCCCCCCCCCCCCGACTATCTTTTTCCAATTCTCCCTCCTCCCCCCTCCTCCTCAAAGCTGGCTCCTCCCTAATTCCTCTCCCTTCCATCACATACCTCCACCTCCTCCAACCTTCTACTTTGCTCTGCCTCCCCCCCAAACAACACCTCACTGTACCTCTTCCCAACACCATCAAACCATTTGTCCTCCTCATCCTTCCCTTTTTCCGAACTCTTCTGTAATCTCCGACACACTATCAACAGCTCTCCCTACCTCCCCCTCTCACCCCTCATCTTACCCTACCCGTCCCCTCCCCTGTGCTGTACCCAATGCTTCCCCTCCCTCTTCCTTAACGGTATGGACCTCAAACATCCGGGGCCTTCACTCAAACCTGATTGATCTCTCCATACAGGTTGCTTCTGACAAACCAGATGTAATCTGCTTAACAGAAACTTTCCTCCTTCAAGATGTCTCTGATTCCTTAATATCTCTTCCTGATTACTCCCTCCTCCAGTATGATAGAGCTGAGCCTCGTCCTGGTGGTGGGGTTGCTGTCTTTATCAAAAACTCTCTTCCTCACTCTCCTTGCACTGCCCTCTCTCCACCCCACCCCCAGGAGTACCTCTGGCTATGGCTTCCCCTCCGCTCCCACCTTTTGTTCATGTGTGTTGTACCGTCCTCCAAACAGTGATGACTCCATTTACATCTCCCTGTCTGATGACATGGACCAACTTCTATCCACTCATCCTAACTCTCGCTTCCTCATATGTGGTGACTTCAACTGTCATCATGCCAGCTGGCTGGGTGTGGATACCTCTCACACCAGCCATGGCACCTCAGCAAAGGACTTCTGCGACTCACTGGGACTGACACAATCTGTCAATTTCCCGACCCGGATCTCAGGCAACGGAGCATCTTCTCTTTGAGACTTGGTTGGTTATGACTAACTTCTTTGCAAATGTCTGCTCCTCTTCTTCTGCTCCAATCAGTTCTTCTGATCATTTGCTTGTTAAAGTGGACATATCTCTGGCCATTCTCAGAGAGCCTCCTCAGTGCCCACAAGTCTGGCATTTCACTCAGGCCGATTGGCACGGTCTTCAAGCAGCCATCAATCATTTGGACGGGTCTCCCATCTCTACTGCCTCTGACATCAACTCTTCCTGGAAATTCTTCCAAAGTAAACTGCTCTCTCTCATGCACAGATTTATCCCATCTCGTCTTCAGTTGTCATACCCTTCCTCCCGTCCATGGTACACTGAAGCTTGTGGTGAGGCAGTTGCCAGGAAACAACTTGCCTTCACCTCATGGAAGGCGAATCCACCTGAAGGCAATCTCAGTTCTTTTCACAAAGCTCGGAACAAGTGTGTGTCTGCCTTCAGGAGAGCCAGGTACCACTATCTCTCTACTCTCAAGACTGAACTGTCAAACCTTTCTCCCTCCTCCAAATCGTGGTGGCGTCTGGTCAAATTTGTTTCTGGTGTTTGTTCCCCTTCCACCCACTCCCTTACCTCTAACGGCTACACAGCTGACACCGCACGTGAAAAGGCTGAATGCCTCAACTCTGTGTTTGCCTCAAAATATTGATTATGCTGAACCCATCTTATATGTGCTGAAGCCATCTCTCTCTGTACACACCTTACCCAGTTGAAACCAGCTGTTCCTGGACTCTGTGTCCTCTCCTGACAAGGTGAAGAAGTTTTTGTCAAACCTCGACTCTGATTCTGCAACTGGACCAGACGGCATCAGCCCACGGGTCCTAAAAGCCTGCTCTGCTGCTCTATCTCACCCTCTCTCTGTTCTCTTCACCCTCTCTTTTGCTCAAGGTCATCTGCCATCTTCTTGGAAATCCGCCAACATTACCGCTTTACACAACAAAGGTGCTAAAACAGATCCTTGCAAATGCAGACCAATCAGCCTGCTCCCAATCATCAGCACGGTCATGGAATCAATCGTCGCATCTGACATCAAATCCACCTCTTCCCCAATGGCTTGATCTCGGATCATCAATTTAGATTCAGACGAGGTCGTTCTACTCTGGACATGCTGCTTCTGCTGTCTCAACAATAGATGGAGGTCCTCAATGCCAAACAGGAAATCAGAGCTGTTTCCCTTGACATATCACTTGCCTTCGATACGGTCTGGCACCCCTCTCTGCTCACCAAACTCTCCTCCTATGGTATCCATGGCCCTGAATGGATTTCTCTCATCTCCCCTTCCTGTTCAGGCTGGAGTTCCCCAAGGCAGTGTTCTGGGCCCCGTGCTTTTTCTGGTCTTCATCAATGATCTCTCAGACACTCTGGAAAATCCTCTCTATATCTATTTGCTGATGACTCGACTCTGCCGCTCAACACCTCATCCCTCATATCGGCAGTCTGCAGCCTCCTCGCTCTCTGCAGACCTGGACAAAATCAGACTGGTCAAACAAGTGGAACATGTTTTTCAATCCTGACAAATCTCACACTCTCACTCTGTCTCTCTGAAAAGACCGACTGGACAACCCTCCCATCTCCTTTCTCAACAATCCTCTCCAAGAAGTGCTGTCACTCAAGCTTTTGGGTCTCACTATCTGCCATGATCTTTCCTGGGAAAACCACATTTCTAAGCTGGCTTTCAAAGCCAGTCACCGACTGGGCATCCTCTGTCATGCGAAGTCCTTCCTTGGCACACCTGAGTTTTTGCTGGCTAAGTTTGCCCACCACATACAAGGCTTTCCTCCGCAGCTCAATGGAATACTGCTCTCCCCTCTGGGCTGGTGCTCCGGCCTCACACCTAGCTCGGCTTCGCTCTGTTGAAACCAAAGCTTTCAGAATCATTGGAATCTCACACGATGAAGCTAACTCTGAGGGCCTTTCACTCACTCACCGCAGGCAGGTTGGTGGTCTTTCTGTCTTCTATCGACTCCTCTCCGGCCTAGCTCCCCCAGCTCTGTCTGTGCTCTGCCCACCAAATATTCCTTCAGGTTGCACAAGATCTGCCAGCAACCCTCTTCTGGTGAAACTGCCAAAATCAAGACTCTGCTCACCTTCACTCCTTCATTCCTCTTTTCTCCCGCCTCTGGAACAAACTCCCTCACTCTCTTCAATCCCACTCCTCCCTCCAGGTCTTTAAAACAGCTGTTCACCACCATCTCTTGTCTCCCCCCATCCAAAACCTTGATCTTTTCTCCCCCAGTTAATTCACCCCAGATCCACCTCCTTCAAATTCCGTTTTCTTTCCTGAACGTCCTTGTAGTGTCCATCTTGTTTATCCCGTCCCATGTAACACACCCCAGCCTCTCTTGATGCTTGAATACAAAGCCAATTTTTTTATTTTTAATAATGGCGGCATCAAATTTGCATATTTCATTGAATTGTATGCATATAATTGATCCAGAAATGAACTTTTCATAATAAACCCTGAAAAATGGGTCTAAACACTTCATTTTCTCTGATTGGATGCTTAGATACAGTTACAGTGGAAATTCTCTATTTTTTTCAATGGCGGCAGCTAATTTGCATATTATGCAAATTTGATGCCTTTCCAGCAAATATATTTTGGTATACTTTTAGTATGGTGCTAAGGGGACATTTTTGAAATGCATCGCAGTGAAAAAAATTCTGTTGCAATTAGTGGTGGGTTGAGCCATACAATTTGTTAGATTGACTGGACAATCTTCTCAACTTTGAATGGCAATAAGAGCATTGTAATATAGTCGTCCCAGAAGGAGACCATTATGATTTTTGTTGTAAGAATCAGACCTACAACATTGTCCCAGTCGTGAGTTTAATTCAGAATCGATCTCTAGCAACACCTGCAAGAAATCAACAAGCATCATATCAGTATACAGTAATCATAGGAGTAATTATGGATTTGCAATTAGTATTAGCCTGGTGTTGGCTTAGCTGTTAGGGTGCCGGCTTGGGATCATAGGATCCTGGGTTCGAATCCCGGTCGATCGCTGAATTAACGCCAGGGGGGTTGACTCAGCCTGTCATCCTTCCGAGGTCGGCAAATTGAGTACCAGCTTGCTGGGATGAATGATCATGGTGTGTACCCCGATTTAGAATAGGTACACACCGTATCCCTGGGCTTCGTAAGAGCGTGACCAAAGGGTTGGCGTCAGGAAGGGCATCCGGCCATAAAAACATTGCCTCAAAACAGGGAACCATGATTGTCATGGGGCCCGCAAGGCTAACCCCCGCTCTAGTGGGGAAAATGGCCTTAAAACGATTATTCATTTTTTCACAAGCAAGCCTGGAACATCTAGTAATACGCACCATCTGAGTATGCAATACACCACAAAGAATAACTGTCACAGGAATGATCGGAGCGATGTCCATCCGAGTTCTTATGGGAGTCTCTCAGTGGTCAGGCAGCATAGCACCTGGGTTCAACTTAGACACAATTTCATTACATTCTCCACTACGTTAAAACTACACCACCTCTAGGGTGGAAATCAACCTAGCAAATCATAGCAACAGAGTAATCAGTTAGCAACGGTCCATGTCCGTCAGTCCAACCATAGCGGTCGGGGCGGCGAATTACTCTCCCTGCGCACGTCCGATAGGCACCGGATGCCACATCCCCGAGGCCGGAATCCCCCGCATCGGAATGTCAGTGTAAATCGGGTGACGGAGGTGGCCCCACAAAGCCATCCGGATCGGGTGCTTGTGGCGATGGGGTAGCCGGTAGAGTCTCCATTGTCGGATCAACTGTGCCGTAAGCTGGCTCGTCAATATCCCCGCATGGGCAAGATGGCACACCGAGACTGTAGACTCCCGTCCATTGGGCAACATTACACGAGTGTGCTCGGGATTGGTTTGGAGAATGCGCACCTTGTCAACGAGCGGGTCATATTTACTTGAGCGAACCGCGCGTTTGAGGAAAGCCGGTCCGGGCTCAGCAAGCCAGCCCGGCAAAGGACTGGTACCGCCTGAACGATGCGAGTAACGAAACATATGGTCTTGGGGAGTTTGTTTAGTAGCGGTGCACAATAAAGTCCTGATCAAGCCTAACGCCCCGGGTAGCGACCAAGCCCATCGGTCCAGTCCTAGTCCGTGGGACTTAAGGCTCGGAGTAACGGCTCTCCATATAATGCCATTAAATCATTCCACCTGTCCGTTCGCCTGTGACTTGTACAGAGTAGTATAGCTAGAAGCGATATTACGCTGGAACAAGAAGTTTCTCACATCCTGGGACAAGAACACCGCGCCTCGATCGGTGTGCACATAGGCCGGATTCCCAAACATAGAAAACAAGTTCTGCAGACACCGGATAACCGTAGCAGCAGACATATCGCCGCACGGGAAAGCAAAAGGGAATCTGGAGAACTCGTCAACTATTGTGAGTAGATAACGAGAACTACTCGAAGCCGGTGAAGCCGGCAGGGGTCCTTTGAAGTCCATTGCCAATCTCTCCCACGGCCGAGTGGCCTGGACCAGCGTACCCATCCGAGGGTTGTAGAAGCGAGGTTTGAGTTCAGCGCAAACGGAACAGGTGCGACAGAGCCGACAAATATCCTCAATGGAATAGGGCACGTTACGACTGCGCACATAATGGCACACCGTATAATGAGCTAAACGCGTCATGCCGGGATGGCACAAGGTGTCATGGAGGATGCGCAGATCCTCAAAGGAGGTGAGACTCGCACACACCGCAGGCCGTGATAAAGCATCTCCAACGAGGTTATCCCTCCCCGGGCGATATTTGATAGTGTAACAGAAATCGGCTAGCTCAATCCGCCAGCGAGTGATTTTCTCATTCTTAATGCATTGAGCATGTTGCGTGTCATACATAAAGGCAACACTCTGTTGATCCGTGATGATCTGAAAACATCGACCGAGCAAATATGGACGCCAACGCCTGATCGACTCGATGATGTCTGTCGAAAAGGAGGCGTATGCCGAGTGTCTTCGTTCCGTGGAGGAGAGAGTCCTTGAATAGAAGGCCACAGGTCGCCCCTCTTGAGAGAGTGTAGCAGCTATCGCGTGGTCCGACGCATCGCTTTCCAAAACAAAGGACTTGTTTTCGTCAATCGTCGACACAGTTGCGCCAGCTATGTCGGACTTCAGGCCATGGAAAGCGACCTTAGCAGCGTGACTCATGGGGAACTCTTTGCAATCCACAAGTGGACGAAGCTTCTCAGAAAAATTTTGAACCCACTTATAGTCATGAGCAAACAGCCCGAGAGTGCGCTTCAAAGAAGCACGATCGTGGGGCGGGGCCATGTCGAACAAGGGTTGCAGACGCTCCTTATCCAGAGCGATAGAGCCCTGGGTCATAGTGTACCCCAGGAGATCTATCGTTCGAGCAGAATAGTGACATTTAGCCTCGTTCATAGTCAGTCGATACTTGTGCGCAACCTCGAGGAAGCGCTTCGGATTAGCATCATGATGTTCTTTGTCGTACCCACAAACCGTGAGATTATCCAGATAAACAAAGGCATCGGTTAAGTTCTCCTTAGCAATGAGGTCGTCCATGGCCCTTTGGAAGCAAGTAACCCCATTCGTGACCCCGAAAGGCAGCCGGGTGAACTGGTACAACCTTTGTCCGGATTCAAACCCAGTGTAGATGCGATCTGCCTCGGAGATTGGAATCTGATGATACGCGCTATGTAGATCTAGAGTGCTATATACCGAGTACTGTGCCACCTGTCGTACCAGAGAATCCATTCCCGGGAGTGGGTAGGCGTCCAATTGGGTAAACCGATTAATCGTCTGCGAATAGTCGATTACCAAGCGTTTGCAGTGCGATTCGGTTTGAACCACCAAAACTTGGTCCCGCCAAGGCGATCGACTAGGTTCAATGATACCTTCCTTTAATAGCCGCGCAGTCTCTTCAGCAATGAATTGCGTGTCAGCCCGTGAGTAGCGTCGCGATTTAACAGCAACCGGTGTAGTCAGTAGTCATATTGGGAAACGGCGACGGTGGTTCAATTTCCATCCCTGCAAGAGCACACACAGCAAGAGTATCAGCGCCACCAAATTCCTTTTCCAAACGCCCCTGTCGCCAGAGAAAATCGTGTCCCAGCAAAACTTCTGCACATAATGCTGGTAAGACCATTAAATGCACATCCAGAAACATTCGACCCTTAATGGCAAGCTTCAGTCGACATTCCCCCCCCCCGAGTGCGGAGCTACAGCCCTTGAGAAGCCATGAAGATTCTGCGTGTTGCCCCGAGAATCGGCCAGCCATGCTTCTGAACAAGTCGTAAATCAACCTAACTATCAGTGGATCCCGTGTCGATTAAGGCATTTGCATTTTTCCCTTCAATCATGAGTGGAATAACAGCGCTGGACAGGCCAGGTGGCCCTGCAGATGTCGAGTCGTCGAGAGTGGGCGCTCGAGCCTGGCGTGTGGATCCGACGCCCGCTAGTGTCTTCCGTGCAGTTGAAGTCGATCGTGGGTCGGTCAAGCCGTCGCTAGAGGGCGCTCGAGCCACGTGCGGAGATCCCCTCTTTCGTGTAGTCAGTCGGACGAGCCGTCGCTAGAGGGCGCTCGAGCCACATGCGGAGATCCCCTCTTTCGTGTAGTCAAAGTCGATCATGGGTCGATCGAGCCACCGCTAGAGGGCGCTCGAGCCACGCGCAGAGATCCGACGCAAGCTTGCGCCGTTCGTGAAGCCAAACCGAAGTGGGCTGGGCGACGAAAGAATTCCCGTCAAGGACGGTCGAGCTGCGTGCAGCTGTGATTGCACCACTTGGTTAGTCGGCACGGTGAGCCTCATCAAGGTCGAGCGCTCAGCGTGGGGCCCATGGAGAGGGGCGATTCCAATCAAGGCCGCGCGAGGCGCCGATTGTTTCTTGGGCGGAGAGAGAAGCACATTCAGCGTCGAGCGAGTTCGCCGGCCCCGGGACGAACGACAAGCCTTCGCAAAGTGACCTTTCCGAGAACACGAATGACACGTCGCCTCTTTAGCCGGACAAACTGACCTTAGGTGGTTCCGGTTCCCGCAGAAAAAGCACTTAGCGTTACTTCCGGCCTTGGGTCCGGCCGCGGCGGCCACTGTCACACTCGGGTCGAGGTCCTCGAGCTCGTCGGTTGTGTCCGATTCCGGCAAAGACGCAGCATCCGCTTGCTCGGCGGTTGCTCTCTCCGGTCGTGTCGCTCCGGTTAATCCTGCAGTGACGTATGGGCGGTCATACGCGTCGGCTTGTACCTGCGCTTCGTGTGACAGGAGGGATAGCTGATGAGCCCTTTCTAGTGTCCAAACTTCTTCTTTAAGTAATCTCTGTTATGATGACTGGAGACCGAATCCCAGAAACAAAAGAATCCCGCACAAGATCATCAGACTTGTGCATGAGTGCGGGTTTCAGTAGTACAGTCCTTCACTAACCGGCGGTGGTCTTGAATGAACTGGTCAATGGTCTCTGAGGGTTCCTGCCGCCGAGACGCGAGCAGATATTGAGTATAGACCACGCTCCGAGTTTTGATGTAAATGCGTCTCATTTCTTCCACAGCAGTATCGTACGTTCCACACTGGGATACATACGTGTACACTGTATGGTTCACTTTGGAATGCAGCCCCACCAGCTTGGTCACATCGGTGAGTTCCTCCTGAGCGTCCAGATGGCTGGTCAGTAGCTTCAGCCAGTGAAGTAGTTGAGCGGGCGCGTCCGGCACCTGGGGTCCGCTCCAAATATCGGGACTTGTATGAGCTTATGAGTCATGATGATCTCGTTCAAGACCAAGAGAAGATTCTGAATTGTTGTAAGAATCAGACCTACAACATTGTCCCAATAGTGAGTTTAATTCAGAATCGATCTTTAGCAACATCTGCAAGAAATCAACAAGCATCATATCAGTATACAGTAATCATAGGAGTAATGATGGATTTGCAATTAGTACAAGCAAGCCTGGAACATGTAGTAATACGCACCATCTGAGTATGCACTACACCACACAGAATAAATGTCACAGGAATGATCTTAGCGCTGTCCGTCCGAGTTCTCATGGGAGCCTCTCAGTGGTCAGAGGCAGCATAGCACCTGGGTTCAACTTAGACACAATTTCATTACAATTTTTCTCTTGCTTCATCCATGAACCTCTCAAATGTAGTTGTTGGTGGTTCTAATTAATCAAGTTGTATGGCAAACTCTTCTGGAGAGTTTTATCCTTCTCAAGGAAGAGCTTCCTCCTCAAGAACAGCATGTTGACTTTCCAATAACTTCTGCCGAAGTAACTGAATTCGCTGGGAGTTCTGTTTTCAATTTCCCAACCATTGTATGAAGGCATGTCATTGTGGATGGAACATACATTCTATCGTAAACTTGATGGACCTTACTCCACAATTATAGGACATGCCATGCATAAGAGCAGATGCTGTTCCATAGACACTTGACTCTACAATATGTCTTTCAATCCAGAGTTTTCCTACTTTTTGCATTGGAGACCAAGGAAATTCATTGCAACATTAAATCCTCCCATTCACATAATAGTGCCGGAAAACTCATTCGGTGCTCACCATCATAGGACAACATTCCACCAATGTTTTGCATGGAATAGCAGAATTGATCATACCATGAAAGCTACTCTAGCTAGGCACTCTTTACCCGTCAGGATCCACAAGCTCCATCCGAGAGACCTCAACAACAAGGAGTTTAGTTGAGCAGAGTCCAATAAGAGCCAAGACAAGATCCATTCTGCAGGAAGGTGAATGCAAATAATCCATGCACAGTCACCAGTTTTCAAACAACTAGTTAAGAAAGAACTTTGGTTGTTTTCCAAGCACACTGAACTCGCATATAGCTTGATTCATTATGATATTGTCAAAAGATTTCCTTCTCAGAGAATAATCTGCAACTGATTGAATAAACAAAACCAATGTGTTAAAATTGACCTTAATCTTTAACTCCACAGTGTCGAAATCTGTGTATGTCCTTGCCTGCCCTTCAGGAATACACATACAAAATATGGTTGGAATCTGATGAGGAGTTATCCGAAGTACAATTTAAAAAAGACTTGTGGACAAAAACGTCTGCTATTAGTGACCAGATGAGCAGCAGCGCATTTTGATGTACCATACTCTGTTACAGAGTGTCGGTGCTGCCAAAGCAGTGTCTTGGCATGGGTTATGCTGGGTTGTTTGTCAATGCTTTCCAGCAATAGTTAGGGCAGGAATTTGGAATATGGCCATGGTGCCAGCGATAGCTTGCTTACTCTTCATGAAGGATACTGTTGGATCGTAAACATCCATCAACTAATGCTGGCAGACGGGACGCCAGTTTCATGTCCTTTTGAGGGACGGCATATATTGATGAATCACTCTGCCTGTGAAACACCAAGATGACAGTTTATAGCTGTTTTGGGATTCAAACCCAGGCTAGACAGCTTGGAGGCGAGTGTGCGTACCTCTAGGCCACACTGCCAATCCTCATCAGAGCATACATAGATCCATATTATTTTTGCAATAATTTTGGAACTATCACAAACGATAGCCAATAGAAAAAAAAAAACCTGATACCACAATTTGACCTCCCCCACCACCATTCCACCCCTCCCTTTGATATGTTCCGGGATAGTTACCCTAACATAATATACAGTTTACGGTGTGGGTTGAACAAACTCATTAACTAGAGGCATAACCAGAAATAGCTCTTGGACTATAATTTATAGGTGGTATTAAGTTTTGGAACGATTTTTATGTCCAAGCACATGTTGTGAAATGGCTGCGTACTTTCCAAAAGATTTCTTACACAGATGCCCTCAAGGTATTACCACATTAGTAATACATTTGTAGGAGAATATCTCGAGAAATAGGTGAAATTTCCTCGATTTCTACTTGCATACCTTTTGATGTTTCTACAAATAAAAGGCAATGGCAACCTTGAACTACCCTCGTATTTTACCTCTCGTAGTACCAGCTTACTTTAGTACCAGTGTGTTTATGGAGTGTGAAGAGGCTTTGTAACATGACCCCCTTGAATGCTTACTTTCTCAGACATCTTTATCTTTAAAATAGTGTTCCAAGGCTCATGGTAGAGCTTGTACATATATTTCATGCAGGTCAAGGATGTGAGGAGACGGTTTAATTGTACATTAGCTGCAAGTACATGGGTATGCATTTGACCAATCGACATATATGGGATGTGAGCTAGATTCACAGTATCACAAGCCATGTGCTCAGAAGGGAACACAAAAACATCTCTACCCATTAAAAATACATCATTAAGATCCCTTGGTAAAACCTGAATATCAAGCAATATCTTAGTTGTTTTATATGAGCTGCAGGTATGTACTAGAGGTATGCATGTGCTCACCTCAAAGCTGTCTAACCTGGATTCAAATCTCGACCCAGATATAAACTTATTCTGGTGTTTCACATCCTGGGCGATTCATGAATGTGTGCCCGCCATCCTTGAGAGAATGGCTGAAGGGATTGAAATCAAACTTAGATGAAGGAAGTACTTTGATTTAAAGATGAACTGATTAGATTTTGGGTTCAAGAGGCCATAGGTCAGACCTTTCTGCATACCTCTAGGCCACACTGCCAGTAAAACCTGAATTTTTTTTATCGTTAGGTAAAAATTCTGTTACTGCGCTAACTTGTGAACCAGTGATGGGAATTTGACCAAACTTGGTATAAGTACATATTATGGTGCAAAGACGAACTGATTAGATTTTGGCATCAAAGGTCAGAGGTCATGTCAGTTAAAAATGTGATCGTACATATTTGAGAACAGCCACAACAATTTAAATCAAACTTGGTACAAGTACTTGTGGAAGTATCCACAAGTATGGTACAAGTATATAATGATGTAATAATGTGGGTGGAGGCATATTGGTTGACCGTTGACGAGTGCCATTCTAGAAATTTTAAAGTGATTCTTCACCATTGAGTGATGGGGCCAAAATGATATATAGCGTGATGTTTCAAAACGTTGTGGAGAAGTTATGACAAAACTTGGTGGATGAGTTTTGTAGGTGACAAGAACAAGCCAATTCGATTTTGGTTCAGGTCCGGATTCAGATCCGGCCTTTCAGTGGGATCCGACCTATCAAACTTCAGCCTGGTGGAGGTACGTGTTCTATCGAATGCCGTTCTAGTTACTCCTGCAAGGGAGTAATGCATTCGATCGTGTGTGTGTGTGTGCGTGCGTGCGTGTTGTTACGGATTTGTCACTTCCGTTGTTGTGGTTTTCATCCACTTGAAACATTTCTGGTTCCATGTATTATTATTATTATTGTTGTTTGAGGGAAATAGCAATTTTATTATTGTCAAAAGGTTAAAAAGGTTAATGTTTTAAATGAAACAGGAACCGGACGGCAACGAAGAGGAAGAGGAGAGAAAAGAAGGCGGAGCGAGTGAGTCGGACAAGAAAGCCGAGCTGCTCCGAGTTCTGAAGCGAACGATGTCGAACGGGAGTCACTCGCGAACTTTCGGGTTTCCCGGGAAAGGGATTCTTGTGACAGAGTTGTCATTGCTGTGACCGATCAACCTGTTGTCAGGTTTTTGGCGGTGGATTCCGAGGAGAATTATCGTCGGGCCGTTACGTCTCAAGAACGGGTCGTCGGCCATTTTGACTCACGCGCTTCGCACGTCGAGCAAGGTTTCTTTACTTCGTCAGCAGTTTTCACCGCTTTCAGACGTATCTGGTGTGTGTGTGTGTGTGTGTGTGTGTGTGTGTGTGTGTGTGTGTGTGTGTGTGTGTGTGTGTGTGTGTGTGTGTGTGTGTGTGTGTGTGCGTGCGTGCGTGCGTGTGTGTGTGTGTGCACCGTGGCTTTTGAAGATTAATTTGTGGTTCGCCGACTGTGAGCCGTGAAAGTCCATACCCGAGGGTGTGATTTCCCAGTCGCCTGGAGGGCGCCTTTGGATTTCCCAGTTGCCTTGAGGGCGCCTTTGTGCAGCTTTGGCTGTGTGACTGTACTTGCCATCCGCATGGGATTCTGGTCTCGATTGGACATCGTTCTGGCGATCGCTGGAGCGAAGCAACTTTGGCTTGAAGCCGGGAATAAGAGACATTGGGGAATGTTCTTGGTTCACTCACTTGGAGCACAGTGAGTTATATATTACGAAACTGATTGTACCATCATAGGATATATTGATTGTACTTTTGATTACTATTATTGTTGTACTGGTATTCTTGTGTGATCTTAATACAATATTTTTTGTGAGTAACAACTGGGGTGGCTTCTCCATTGATCTTTGACATACATAATAACACATTTTTCTGCCGTGACTCCACTCGGGGCTCGGAGGTACACAGTGACCAGGGGTCGGGGAGGAGCACGTAACAGAAATTGGGGGCTCGTCCGGGATAGAATTCCCTAACATTCCCAAAATTCCCAAATTTGGAATTTTTCTAACATTCCCAAATTTTTCAAAAAAAAATTGGAAATTTTTTTGTGTGAAGGTTAACAGGTGTTAACTGATAGTCACCATGGTGTTTGATGCAGAAAAGTTTGCGGCGTCCCCTAATGAGGCACAGTTCCTCGCGTTAAAAAGATCAGAACTCTTGA
The DNA here is from genome assembly GCF_964187855.1 of Myxine glutinosa. Classification (NCBI taxonomy): domain Eukaryota; kingdom Metazoa; phylum Chordata; class Myxini; order Myxiniformes; family Myxinidae; genus Myxine; species Myxine glutinosa. The sequence continues at coordinate 93,723,900 of NC_136263.1, read as the reverse complement.
TATTGGCCAAACATTTTAACTTGGAGGTCTGAGCTCATATGAAGAAAGCAGAGATGCAGACATTGGTGGTAGAATCTCTGGTGGGACAAGGAACATGGACAGAGGTAGCCTTGGATTGGTTACCCGAGGAAAAAGAAAATGTGGAGCCCCGGAAAATGGAGATGCAACTGCAGAGCCAGGAAAGGTCAAAAGAGTTGGAATGGAAAGCCGAGGAGAGAAGAGCAGAGGAAAGGAGAGCTGAAAGAGAACTCTTGGAAAGAAGAGTAGAACAGGAAGGAGAACTCGAGGAAAAAAGAGTAGAACAGGAACGAGAACTCGTGGAGAGAAGAACAGAGGAAAGGAGAGCTGAAAGAGAACTCGCGGAGAAAAGAGTAGAACAAGAACGAGAACTCGAGGAGAAAAGAGCAGAGGAAAGGAGAGCCGAAAGGGAGTTAAAGGAACGTGACATGGAGTATCAGAAGGAAGTTAAACTCAGGGAGCTGGAATTAATGGGAGAACGGAGAGAAGTCATATCCATGCCGGCTGGTTCGACAACTAGTCAGGACACTTGGGATGTTGATCGGCATGTGAGGCTGGTTCCACCCTTCAATGAAAAGGAGGTAGCCAAGTTTTTTTTACACTTTGAGAAAGTGGCTCAGATGCTAAAATGGCCTGTGGGGTCCTGTACTATGTTAGTGCAAAGTGTTCTGGTGGGTAAAGCTCAAGATACATTTTCGGCTTTACCGATTGACAAATGTACAGATTATGAGGAAGTGAAGAAAGCCATTCTCAAAGCCTATGAATTGGTCCCTGAAGCTTACCGGCAAAAATTCCGGAATGCCAGGAAGAGGGAGAGTGAGACCCATGTGGAGTTTGCCAGAATGAAGGAAACCATGTTTGATCGGTGGGGTGATTCGAAAGGGGTTGGGAAAGACTTCAAACTGTTGCGACAATTGATCTTGGTGGAGGAATTCAAACAGTGTGTCCACGAGGACATTAAAGTACATCTGGAGGAAAAGAAGGTACCAGAGTTGTATGAGGCAGCAACCGTGGCAGGTGACTATGCCTTGACACACAGGATGGGGTTCCACAAACCTAACTTCCCGCCTAGAGTTCGCCAGGGGAGTTATGGTACATCCGGGGCGGAGAACGAATATTCATGGGGGCGGCCTAGAGATGACTATGACGACAAGTCTGATACCGCGACTTTTAGGGATCAGAAGACTACAGTTCCAAGACAGACTTGTCTTCCGGGGGGCTCGAGGCAGACCACGAGTTTTTCCTCCGGGCCTAATTGCGCTTTTTGCAAGAAACCTGGACATTTGATGTCCCAATGTTATGCCCTGGAAAGGAAAAATCAGGAGCGGAGTCAGACTAGTACAACTCCGAATGCATTGGCAAATGCGAGAAATCGTCCTTGGAGGACAGTGCAGATTAAGGTGTGAAGGTTCCCATGCCAAAGTTACGGAATCACAGAACGACCTTGTTCAAGAGGGTTACAAACCTTTTATTACAGAGGGGTTTGTGTCACTGGATGGAGACTTGACTAACCAGAGACCTGTTCGGGTATTGACAGGCACAGGAGCACATCAATCTTTGATGCTTGAGGGAATTTTGCCATTGTCAGAGAAGACGGCAACTGGTGTTAGTGTTCTTTTACAGGGGGTTGGTGGCTATGTTAAAGCTCCACTTCATGTCATCCATTTAAAGTCGGATTTGGTGTCAGGACCGGTCACCGTAGGTTTACAAGCCACTCTTCTTATAGAGGGAATATCTTTTGTTATCGGGAATGATTTGGCCGGTGGTCAAGTTTCTGGTAACCCGATGTTTGTTGAAAAGCCTAGTATGGAAAATAACACCGCACAGTTAGAGCAGGAGATTCCGGGTATCTTTCCATCCTGTACCACGACTCGTGCTATGTGTAGGAAGCGCTCTGAAGAGAAGAGGAAGGTACTGACGTCACGCTTTGCACAGACACTTCTTGTCAAGTACCCTGAAACTAAGTGTCAGCACACACAAGTCAGGGATGGAGGCAATGTTGTCAAGCTTTTTGTAGGTGGACTGAACTTCAACACAAGGGAAGATGTTTTGGACTCTGTCTTTGGCAAATATGGACCGCTCTTGGAAATGCTGCTGATAAAAGACAGGGAGACGCAAAAGTCAAGAGGGTTTGGCTTTGTCACGTTTGAAAACACAAAGGACGCCAAAGATGCAGAAAAGGATTTGAATGGCAAGGATTTGGATGGTCGGACCATAAGAGTAGGGAAGGCAGGCCATGGGCGTCGAGGGGGCTACAGAGGAGGATAACGTGGAGGTTGTTTTTAGGGGTGGCTATGGCTCCCGGGGTGGAAGTAGTAGTTTTGGTCGTGGCCGCAGTCGAGATTACTATGGAGGCTCCCAGAGTTACGGCAGCTCCCGAAGGGATGATTATCAGGGTAGTGGCCGAGAAGGAGACAGCTATTCACGTGACTACAGCGACAAGCGCTCCAACCGTGATTATTATGAAAGTTAGGAAGAGTTTGAAGCACTGAATGCTGCGGAGCAGCCGAGCCAAGATTCATACACGGATTAACCGCGAACTCCACGTTCCTAAAGGCGTCCATGTAGTGAATACTTCCAGGCCTCACCACCCAACCACCATGAAACCTGGCTCTCAGCTCGGCCTCCCTAAAAAAGTGCTATAGATTTGCTTGACTTTGTGGATTTTTGATCACAACCCCTTAACCTTCATTCAAAAAAATGAAAAATCAGAGGTTGATGAGATGGAGTTTGGCTTTGCAGGAGTTCAACTTGGAAATTGAGCATGTAAAGGGCAGGGACAATGTCGATGCTGATGCTTTGTCCAGAGTGAACTAACTTTGGAAATCTGTAGGTTGTTTGAAGTTTTGTTGCTTTATTTTTGGGAAATATTGATTATCGTTGCTCACGGGAATTGATGATTTGGGTGTGAGTTTACTTTTGTTTGTTGGGAGAGTTTTGCCTACAAAGAAAGTTTTCACTATGTTCAACCTTTCTTTTTTGAGGGGGTGGGGGGGGGGGGGGGGGGAAGTGTTATGGATTCGTCACTTCCGTTGTGGTTTTCATCCACTTGAAACATTGCTGGTTCCATGTATTATTATTATTATTATTGTTGTTTGATGGAAATAGCAATTTTTATTGTCAAAAGGTAAAAAGGTTAATGTTTTAAATGAAACAGGAACCGGACGGCGACGAAGAGGAAGAGGAGAGAAAGAAGGCGGAGCGAGTGAGTCGGACAAGAAAGCCGAGCTGCTCCGAGTTCTGACGCGAATGTTGTCGAACGGGAGTCACTCGCGAACTTTCGGGTTTCCCGGGAAAGGGATTCCTGCGACAGAGTTGTCATCGCTGTGACCGATCAACCTGCGTGTCAGCTTTTTGGCGGTGGATTCCGAGGAGAATTATCGTCGGGTCGTTACGTCTCAAGAACGGGTCGTCGGCCATTTTGACTCGCGCGCTTCGTGCGTCGAGCATGGTTTCTTTGATTTGTCAGCCGTTTTCACCGCTTTCAGACGTATCTGGTGTGTGTGTGTGCACCGTGACTTTTGAAGATTAATTTGCGGTTCGCCGACTGTGAGCCATGAAAGTCCATACCTGAGGGTGTGATTTCCCAGTCGCCTGGAGGGCGCCTTTGGATTTCCCAGTCGCCTTGAGGGCGCCTTTTTGCAGCTTTGGCTGTGTGACTGTACTTGCCATCCGCACAGGATTCTGGTCTCGATTGGACATCGTTCTGGCGATCGCTGGAGCGAAACAACTTTGGTTTGAAGCCGGGAATACGAGACATTGGGGAATGTTCTTTGTTCACTCACTTGGAGCACAGTGAGTTATATGTTATGAAACCGATGGTACCATCATAGGACATATTGATTGTACTTTTGATTACTATTATTGTTGTACTGTTATTCTTGTGTGATCTTAATACAATATTTGTTTGTGAGTAACAATTGGGGTGGCTTCTCCATTGATCTTTGACATACAGAATAACACATTTTTCTGCCGTGACTCCTCTCGGGGCTCGGAGGTACGCCGTGACCAGGGGGTCGGGGGGGAGCACGTAACAGTGTGTGCGTGCGTATGTGTGTTCGTGCGTGCCCTCTGCACGGTCCCGGCTCTGCTCTGCTGCTCCTGGCTTCACCTGCTCGGCTCCTTCGCCGTTTCCTCGGGCTCACTCTCGTGGGTTGTGCCCATTGTTTGCAGCGGCGGTGGTGGCGGTTTGCCGCCGTGATCTTGATTAGCGGCGGCGGTCGTTTGCCGCTGCATTTGCCGCTTTGCCTCCTCAACCTTGGCCTCGTGCTCGTCTCTTCGCTCCTGTCTGCCCTCTGCATGGTCCCGGCTCTGCTCCTGGCTTCACCTGCTCGGCTCCTTCGCCGTTTCCTCGGGCCCACTCCCGTGGGTTGTGACGATTGTTTCGCCTCCTCACCCTTGGCCTCGTGCTCGTCCCTTCGCTCCTGCTGGCATGGCTCTGCGGTACTCCGCCGCAAGGCTTCTCCTGCTTAAAACCCGCTCCACCCCATCATGCATCTCTGCAATCAAATCGAATGGACTCCTGCGTCGACCCAGGTACATTCACCGTGGCTCCGGTCGTAAGTTTGTTTATTTACAATCAGGTCACTCCATCCCCATCCTTTGGTCGGCTCAGCGCACTCCCACTCATCGTCCCAACACACCTGGTCACAACAACGCACAAAATCGCACCTCCTGTCTGCGAACCCTGGCCAAATCACCTGGATTCATACCCGCCGTACAAAACAACATCAAGCTCACCCTGTTCAATACCCGGTCCCTCAACAACAAATGCCTCATCCTGAACGACTACATCCTGGAAAATAAACTGGACTTTCTCTGTCTCACTGAGACCTGGCAACAACCACTGGACTACTACACGCTCAACCTCACCACACCCAATGGATATTCTTACATCAATAAACCACGCTCGGAGGGCCGAGGTGGTGGAATTGCCGTTATTCACCGACAAGACATCAAGACCAACCTCATCTCCATCTCATCTGCTCCATCATTTGAACACCTGGCTTTTAAACTCTCTGGTCACACACAGTCAGTCATGGCTGTTGTCTACCGCCCTCCCAAACCACACCCATCATTCCTGTCTGACTTCTCCTACTTTCTGACCCAGCTATGTTCCCTCTCCCCCTCAATCCTCCTCCTTGGTGATTTCAATATCCACATGGACTCCACTGACTCCACGCTAACCACTGACTTCACTGATTTACTCACCTGCTTTAACCTCACTCAACATGTCAACTTTCCTACCCATAACCGTGGTCACATTTTGGACCTTGTCTGCTCTACTGGACTAATTTTGCACCATCTCTCTGGCTCTGACCTCACTCTCTCTGACCACCTAGCCATCACTCTGACCATCAACATCCCCACCCCAGCACCAAGGCATTATCGCACTATCAACTTCCGTAAGCTAAACGCTCTTTCACCTACCTCATTCTCATCGACCCTCTCTGAAAAAATGTCCACTTCTCCCTTCGTTGACCTCCACACCCCTTCTGACCTCACTGACTACTACAACCACACTCTCTCCTCCTGCCTTGACCAACTTGCGCCTATAAAAACCAAAACAGTTTCTTTCACCCATTCTGCTCCCTGGTTTACCCGTGAACTCCGCCTGATGAAAACTCGTGCTCGCCAACTTGAAAGACTCCGCAATAAAACAGGTCTCACAGTTCACTCCCAGGCCTACAAGGACCACATACAACACTATAAAAATGCCCTCTCCCGCGCCCGCTCCGCCTACTACTCTCAAATTATCCACTCTGGCTCCGGAAACCCAAAAGCACTCTTCTCTACAATAAACAAACTCCTCAGCCCCTTGAACACCACCACCCAGTCATTCACAATAGACAACTGCATCTCCTTCCTTTCATTCTTCCAACGCAAAATTGAAAACATCTACAACAGCTTGACCACCGCCGCACCCGCTCCCCCTCAAACCACCTGCCCCCCTTATCCTGCCATCCCCTGTCTCAATTCTCCCCAGTCTCCCCTACTGACCTCTGAACTCCTCATCGGAATGAAAACTGCCACCTGCACTCTTGACCCCATCCCCTCCAGCTTTGTCAAGGCCTCCCTTCCTGCTCTCTCTCCACTTATCATTGCAACAATAAACTCCTCCCTGTCTACAGGCATCGTCCCACCATCCCTCAAAATTGCTGCTGTTACCCCCATCCTGAAAAAAACCTGGACTCAACCCTGACACCCTAAATAACTTCAGACCCATCTCCAACCTACCCTTTCTGTCAAAGGTTTTGGAACGTGCTGTAGCCACTCAACTCAAACATCACCTCTCTGCCAATAACCTGTATGAAACATTCCAATCCGGATTCCGCTCCAACCACAGTACTGAAACTGCTCTCCTCAAAATCACCAACGACCTTCTCCTCTCCTCTGACGCTGGCAACCTCAACATTCTCATCCTCCTCGACCTCAGCGCCGCCTTTGGCACCTCACCCGACTTGAAACCACCTTTAACATTACCGGCACTGCCCTCTCTTGGATTAAATCATACCTCTCTGACAGACGTCAGTTCATCTCCATCAATAACTGCAAATCCCCCACTGCTCCCCTCCCCCAAGGTGTCCCCCAAGGTTCAGTTCTTGGCCCCCTCCTCTTCATCCTTTACCTGTCCCCCCTCGGTCACTTAATCCGCCGTCATGGTCTCCAATTCCACTGCTTCACCGATGACATCCAGCTTTTCATCTCCACCAAGTCCATCTCCACCGCCACCCACTCTATCCTGACAAACTGCATCACTGAAATAAAATCCTGGCTTCAAATCAACTTCCTCAAACTTAACTGTGATAAATCTGAAATAATCATCATTGGCCCAAAAACGCTCACCAAGTCCACCCATAACTTTGCCCTCAACATCGACGGTTTCCCAGTATCCACCTCCCCTCACATCCGGAATCTTGGCATCATCTTTGACCAAACCCTCTCCTTCGACAAATACACTAAACAGATCACAAAGACAGCCTTCTTTCACCTGAAAAACATCGCCCGTCTCCGTCCATCCCTCTCCTCCGTGGCTGCAGAAACCCTCATCCACGCCTTCATCACTTCCCGTCTGGACTACTGTAATAGCCTCCTTTATGGTTCACCCTCAACAATCACCAATAAACTCCAATACATTCAGAACTCTGCTGCCCGTCTACTCGCCCATTCCCGGACCCGTGACCACATCACCCCCGTCCTTTACAAGCTTCACTGGCTCCCCATCTCCCAGAGAATCCAGTACAAAATCCTCCTCTTGACCTACAAAGCCCTCCATAACCTGGCCCCATCCTACCTGGCTGACCTCCTCTCCAGACACACTCCCACCCGCAACCTCCGCTCTGCTGGTACCAACCTCCTGACCCCTCCCCCCCATCCGGACCAAATTTAGATCCTGGGGGGACAGGGCCTTCTCCATCGCTGCTCCCACCCTCTGGAACTCGCTACCCCACACCATCAGAGACTCCTCCTCACTCACCATATTCAAAACATCACTCAAGACCCACCTGTTCAACACTGCATTCAACATTTAACCCACAGCATCTAACCCCTGACTATCTCCTCTCCTTCTCCCTCCTTTGTGCTTTGCATATTTCCCTATTGATTCTTCTTTTTTTGCAATTGTTTTTATGTTTTGCTGTGCATTATGTTTTGCACTCTGTCAAAGCGTCTTTGGGCTTCCTGAAAAGCGCTATATAAAATAAATGCATTATTATTATTATTATTATGGGGAATAAAATATGTTTATGATGACGTCATCGGTCACGTGGTTCGGCCGCCATATTTGTCCAAAATGGCCGACAAAAAAGTACATTCCGGCAAGTCCTCGGTTTCTGACCGATTTTTCATTTGTTTGTTTGTCTGCGCAAGCTAAGCTCCTGAACGGTGAAAGGTATGAGGAAACCTCTAATACAAAAAATGTCCGGACGGGCCCCGGGAAGGTTTTAGGTTTGGTGGCGAGACCGGTCGAGGCCCACCTCGGCCCCGCCGGGCCCATTTCGCAATTAAAAGCTGAGCTGAATTATCGTAGTCAATCTTCTACGGCCGTGAGTAAAAGCTGAATTAAGGTAATAATTTCATTCAAAAAGAACCAAAAATGTTGGGACGGGCCCCGGGAAGGTTCTAGGCTAGGTGTCGAGGCCGCTTCGGCCGAGCTGGGCCCATTTCGCAATTAAAAGCTGAACTGAATTATAGTAGTCAATCTTCTACGGCCGCGAGTAAAAGCTGAATTATAGCAGTAAATTCATTTTAAAAGAACTAATAATGTCGGAGCGGGCCCCGGTAGGGCTATAGGTGAGGTGTCGAGGCCATTTCGGCCGGGCTGGGCCCATTTCACAATTAAAAGCTGAGCTGAATTATAGTAGTCAATCTTCTACGGCCGCGAGTAAAACCTTAATTATATTAGTAAATTAATTCAAAAAGAACCCGGGCAACGCCGGGTGCTTTCGGCTAGTCTTCTATATATTCTTCTATGTATTTTCTTTGTTTGTTTGTCTGCGCATGCTAATCTCCTGAGCGATGAAAGATAGGAGGAAGCCTCTAATACAAAAAATGTCGGGACGGGCCCCAGGAAGGTTTTAGGCTGGGTGGCGAGGCCGGTCGAGGCCCACCTCGGCCGGGCTAGGCCCTTTTCGCAATTAAATGCTGAGCTGAAATATAGTAGTCAATCTTCTACAGCCGCGAGTAAAAGCTGAATTATGGTAGTAAATTCATTCAAAAAAAACCCGGGCAACGCCGGGTGCTTTCGGCTCGTATTCTATATACAGTGAAACCTTGACTTACGAGTGCACCAACTTACGAGTTTTCCGAGATACGAGCCGTCGCTCGGTCGATTTTTTGCTTTGTGATGCGAGTCGAGATCTGAGTTACGAGCGAGGGAGCTTACGCCACCCGCCACTAGGTGGCCCAGCGAGCGTTCAGGTCACGTGGTTATCTTGCCGTGCAAGCATCTCTGCCGTGTCGCTGTTGCTTTGTTTTCGCATTTTGTTTATTTTGGAAAATTTCTTAGTTTTAACCATGGGTCCTAAGAAATTGAGTGCCAAGGGCAGTGCTGAGAAGAAGAAAAGGATGATGTGCTTGGATGTAAAACATGTAATAGTCGAAAAACATGAGCGAGGTGTGCGTGTTGTCGACTTGGCGAGGCAGTACGATCGTAGTACTTCTACGATATGTACGATTTTGAAGCAGAAGGAGTCGATAAAGGCTATAACGCCAGCCAAGGGCGTTAAGATTATTTCAAAGCTCCGGACCTCTGTCCATGAAGAGATGGAGAAGTTGTTGTTTGTGTGGTTGACAGTGTCAGTAAATACAGTGAGGAGTGTGAGTAAATACATTTAATAAAACCAGTTTATTTTTTTACATTCTCTTTTATTATGTACATTATATACGAGGTCGTGCTTGTTTATACATTATTTGTTATTTATAAAGTACATTTTTCTTATGTAAAAACACGTAACAAAAAAAATTGGTGTGGTTTTTGGGGGGCTGGAACGGATTAATAGCATTTCAATTCATTTTAATGGGGAAATTTAATTTGAGAAACGAGCAAATTGAGTTACGAGCTCGGTCACAGAACGAATTAAACTCGTAAGTCAAGGTTTCACTGTACAGTGGAACCTTGACTTACGAGTTTAATCCGTTCCGTGACCGAGCTCGTAACTCAAATTGCTCGTATCTCAAATCAAATTTCCCCATTGAAATGCATTGAAATGCTATTAATCCGTTCCAGCCCGCCAAAAACCACACCAATTTTTTTTTAAATATACAGTATATATAAAAATATCTCGCGCTTTATATTTCACCTGTATGCAGCATACAAGTTGGCAGGATGGCCTGGACTGGAGGTACGCACACTTGACTCTAAAGTCTAAACTGTCCAGCCTGGGTTTGAATCCCGACCCAGCTATAACCTGTCATGGGTGAATCACAGGCAGGGTGATTCATCAATGGGTGTACCGCTAAACTGGGCGCCCCGTTTGCGTCCCATTAGTTGTTGGATGTTAAGGATCTCACCGTGTTTTCCACAAAGAGAAGGCGAGCTATCGCCGGCACTCTGAACAAGTTGACGGCAGAGATACTGTACTTGCACGGCATGATAACCACGTGTCGCACGATCTCTTGTCATGGTCCACAAGATTATCACAGAGAGGTGCAGCTTCCAGCGTTTCGAGATCTGATCCAGGCCTATCCAACGAGACCGGTCCCAGCGTTCTAGGCCCGGTGGTTGTCTCAGACGGACCCGACAACGGCAGTGTTCGTTTTAACTCGATTCGATTCGAGCGCCGACGTGCCGGCGAACAAAACCGGTCATATCTTTTGAACGCGTGGCTCGATTTTTACAAAATAAACTTTTTCTTGAAGGTCTGAACCGTGCGCTCAAAACGATACCGAGTTTGACCCTGAGAGAGCCGTTTTGCGCCGGCAAAGGCGCCTTGTGTGACGTGAGGACCACGTCGTGCTGCATAGATTATCATAAATTATCATATCATTATCGGCGGCGTTATATATCATTAGCGCTATACGACAGAGATACTGTACGTGCACGGCAAGATAACCACGTGACCGGAGCCCACCTGGCGGCGTAAACTCAAAATAACCGAAATGCGAAATCTAAAATGCAGCGCTATACTACGACAGAGATACTGTACGTGCACGGCAAGATAACCACGTGACCGGGTGGCGAAAGCTCGTAACTCGGATCTCGGCTCGCATCTCAAAGCAATAAACTGCCAGAGTGACGGCTCGTATCTCGAAAAACTCGTAAGTTGGGGCACTCGTAAGTCGAGGTTCCACTGTATATATATATATATATATATATATCTGTGCAGTGTCTGTCTTGTGTTGTCTTGTCTTGTGTTGTCACTGAACTACTCCCTCAAACTTTTGTGAAATCGTACCAAACTTCTGGTATGCACCTATCTCTCCTGTCGGTATATCCTAAGGGTATTGTTTTTGAAAAATGTTCCAATTTTTTTTTTTCAACTTGACCCACGGCGGGAGTATGCACTCTTCTGAGTGGCGTTCTAGTTTTAATATGTTTTGATAGCCTGTAATATTTTAATTATTTTAATTATTTTTTAACTGAGAAATTTATATGCTTGGTGGCGATTTATATTTCTACGATACTGCCAACTGTTTTGGCATTCGAGCTTTTAAATTGTACTTGTATGCTCCTGAATCTAGAGGATATTTATTGAAAGGGAAGACACTGCCAACTGATTTGGCATTTCCATCCGAGCACTTCCCTCATAATTATTTGACCCACAGGTGTAAATCCCACGTGTAGATTTATCTTTTTATTATTCGATTGTTCATGAAATTCGTGTAAAAGTACAATGATGTCTTTGAGTGTTGCCATCTTGCTTGCAGTATTTGCGCAGGTGCTTTCATTTGCCTGAGACAAAAGTAAACGGCATGCTTTGCTGTGGATGAGATATTGTTTGGCAATATATGAGTAGCTTTTGTATAATGTGTTGAATCTTGTATTGTGCAAAGGATCCATTAAGCTGTCATCTTTGAATGAATTGGTGTGAATACTGAATGGTTAAGGTGTTGTGACAATGAATAGCCTTGTATGTTATGGGATGGATTTCCCGGTGTGCTGCGCGACCGCTGGACGTGTAATTGTGGTGATTGATTGTGCAGATGAAGACGGTGAGTGTGGCTCTGGTGCTATGCCTCAACGTTGGTGTGGACCCTCCCGATGTTGTCAAGACCTCGCCCTGCGCCAGGCTAGAGTGCTGGATTGGTGAGACATTTTGGGCCCATTCCAAAAATGCTGCTGCAAATCATGCCATGATAAATGTTTTGTGTTTAGAATGTTTGGAAGTTGAAGCCATGGTTGATATACTTCAAAATTTTGAGCGAAGCTTGGCACAAATTGTAACATTTGATAGACCTCTTCTGTTATACAACATGCATTTGTGCACAAAATGTGATACTTGCATGCGCATTTGATGATAACCAGGCTTTGTGTCAATCCCAAGTTGATATGATTAGGTTTCCTCTCCATACAATGTAGAGGAAAACCTATTGTTTCTGCTATCGTTTTTTTTTCTCCCCAACTTTGGTTTCTGCCACTTTTTTCATGTCCGAAAATTTTAAAACAAATGTTCTCTGCAACCGTTGGTCTGATTGGCACAACATTTTCACCAAGTGATTGGCTAAACCTGTAGAATTTTATACTGCTAATTATGACGTCATAGGTCACGTGGTATGTGCGCAATCTTGGAAAACACCTTCAACCTTGCCCCTCTATATCTCCGAAACGGCTCAATGCAAAAAAATGTAGTCATGACTCATTCTAAAGAACTCTACAATGGAAGCAAAAAACACGTTTATTTAGGATATTAAAAGTGCTAACTTTTTAAACTTCAAGGTTAGAATTCGCCAAGCAGAATCCTTGATGCCACGAATATGATATTTTTTGTCCATGACCAAAGTGAAAGAAAATTTAGGGCCAAATCTTTTTTGACATCATACGTCACATGGTTCTGCCGCCATATTGTTTTTCGTGAAAAACACTAAAACACCTTTTTCTCCAACGGCTGAACAGATCAAGCCCAAACTTTGCATGCATAATTGCATACCCATGCCGAACAAAAAGATCGGCGATCATGATGTCATAGGTCACATGGTTTTGGAGTTATGACGTTTTTAAGCATAAACTTTAAAACCTACAGTCACGTGAAAAAGTAAGTACACCCCATGTAAAGTTTTTACTTTTTCAACATATTTCAACATGCAGCTATTTGATCTTCATTTCAACAATATTGATAGATAAAGGTGATATAATATAACAAATATCATGAAACATTTACATTTTGTAGTCCATTGTATAATTTAAATAAACAAATGCAAATTTCGCATGTGGAAAAAGTAAGTACACCCCTACATTTATCACTACTTCAAATACCTAAAATTAGAATCAGGTGCACCAGCTTAGGTGCAAATGATTAGAACATCGTTAGAGAGGATCTTGGAGGAACCTGTCTTATTTAAACCTCAGACATTTAGTTTGGTTTGCTCTTTGTTGTTGAAGTGTGCTGCGTCACCATGCCTAGATCAAAAAAGCTCTCTGAGGCCTTCAGAAAGAAGGTTATAGATGCCAACGAGTCTGGGACGGGATTTAAAAAGATCTCCAAACAATTTGAAATCGATCATTCGACTGTCCGGAAGATCATCTGCAAGTGGAGAAGATTCCCAACAACTGCCAACTTGTTCAGGCCAGGCCGCCCCAGCAAGTTCAGCCCAAGAGCAGACTGCAAGATGCTGAAAGAAGTCTCTAAGAACCACAGAATGTCATTACGGGACCAACAGGTAGCTCTTGTCACTGTTGATGTCAAAGTGCACGAGTCTACCATTAGAAAGAGGCTGCACAAATTTGATCTTCATGGGAGGTGTGCCAGGAGGAAAGCTTTGCTGTCCAAGGTTATTGTGGTCAAATGACTGCAAAGTGCACGAGTCTACCATTAGAAAGAGGCTGCACAAATTTGATCTTCATGGGAGGTGTGCCAGGAGGAAAGCTTTGCTGTCCAGAAAGAACATCAGGGCAAGACTAAAGTTTGCCAATGAACACCTTGGCAAAGACCAGCACTTCTGGAACAATGTGCTCTGGACAGATGAGTCAAAGGTAGAGATATTTGGCCACAGTACCAGAAGACATGTTTGGCGAAAACCAAAGACAGCATTTGACCACAATAACCTGATACCAACTGTAAAGCATGGTGGTGGAAATATTATGGTTTGGGGCAGCTTTGCTCCATCAGGGCCTGGGCAGCTCACCATCATATAATCCACTATGAATTCTTCATTGTACCAGAGGGTGCTTGAGCATAATGTGAGGCCATCTGTCGGAAAGTTGAAGCTCAACCGAATGTGGACCTTGCAACATGACAATGACCCTAAACATATCAGTAAATCCACCAAGGAATGGCTGAAAAGAAAGAAATGGAGGGTTCTGGAATGGCCAAGTCAAAGCCCGGATCTAAATCCAATCGAGATGTTGTGGGGGGATTTGAAACGAGCTGTGCATGCAAGAAACCCCTCAAACATCGCACAGCTGAAATAATTCTGCATGGAGAAGAGGGGAAAAAATTCTCCCAGTCGATGTCAGAGACTGCTAGACAGTTATAAGAAACCCCGAATTGAGGTTGTTTCTGCCAAATGGGGCAATACCACCTATTAGAGCCAAGGGTGTACTTAGTTTTTTCCACATGCGAAATTTGCATTTATGTTTATTTAAATTATACAATGGACTACAAAATGTAAATGTTTCATGATATTTGTTATATTATATCACCTTTATCTATCAATATTGTTGAAATGAAGATCGAATAGCTGTATGTTGAAATATGTTGAAAAAGTCAAAACTTTACATGGGGTGTACCTACTTTTTCACGTGACTGTATCTCCTCCCTCATTTTTGAAGGTATCGAGTGGAAACTTTATACAAATGTTCCCCATATGGGGAAGTTAAAAGGTTACTTGGGAAGTTGCGATAAGTCACATGGTTTGGCCGCAATACATTATTGAACATAAATCTTTAAAGGCTTGTCTTTTAATCCTTATAAATCTTTAAAAGCTGCTGCATTGATCGACTTGAAACTTTAATGTAACGTAGCTGTCATCAAGCAGAATAAGTGTTTAAAATTTCAACATGATTGGTTGTACCATCTGGCTTCCAAAAGTTGTTGTTGTTGGATGAAGAAGAAATGCAACCCTTTTTCTTCTCGGCCATCTAACTGATTTTGCCACTGCCATTTTTTAGATTTATTTTATTTAAAAATCATTTTCTCTGCAATAGTTGGACCGATTGACAGGAATTTTTCACCATAGGAGCGACGCAGCCTGTAGGATCTTTTAATAGTAATTATGACGTCATAGGTCACGTGGTATGGGCACCATCTTGGAAAAACGGAAAAGATTTGCACTTCTATATCTCAAAAAGCGCTGCGTAGAAAAAAAAAAAAAAAAAATTGTTGCGGATCTCCGACGTCGGCCTTCCCCTTATCAGGGGGGGATTAATCCCCCTGTCCTTTTACTGGCCGACGCGATCCCGAAGTTATCATGTTCCTTCCGGTCGGTGTTAAATGGGGTTGTTGGTCGAATTAGTCCTATTACCTAAGTACTAACACCGACCTTGAAGCAAGAAAATAACTCCCACCCGAACCACGGCGTTAGTGGACACGCAGAGCGAAGCGAGCCGTGATTCGGGCCGTTAACAGGTACTAGACCCGATTCTAAGCGGTTCCTAATCGTGCCACGCTTACCCAATTGAGAAATCACTGGGACGATCGGATTAAGAGGAAAACCAGGAAGAACAAGTAATTTATTAACAATTTGTACAATTAGAAGAGGAAAAGAAAGGATGTACAAGAAAGAGGAAGAAAAAGTACGCAGGGCAGCCTTAGACAGTCTTACTTATCCCTTGGACTCGGGCCCGTTCGCGCTCAGACTCGGTCTCAGACTCAGACTCACGCGGGGATGCAGAAGGTCGGGTTGAGGGTCCGGCGATGGCGTTCACAGCTCGTCCGGTCCCCGACTCGTACCGTGCAGCAGATTGAAACACGACAGGCAGCTCTCCGTGTGGCGTTGGCGCGAGCGGACAATTATATCGGGGAAATGGTAAGCTGGGCTATCGGCGACTTCGTGGCTCTTGGCCGCGTATGTAATAGGAATACGGGCGTTTGGATGTTTGCGCACCGCAAGCCCAAGCCGAATTCTCAACCAGCGGTCCCCGACAAACCCTTCACAATGGCGCGTTCCTCCAACAAATGTCCTTCAACGCCAATCGTACAAGTTCTTTGGCACAACGCGCTCGCCCCCTCAAGTCCTTCTCATAACTGCCGTGGAACTCAACTGTCACCTCACGAGCACCTCTCCCTTCTCATAACTCTGGTGGAACTCAACTCGTAACTCAACTGGTTCACAATGATGTTCAAACCCTTTCTCTCCTCATAACTCGAGCTCTGTTCAGTCCTCCCCTCATAACTGAGGTGGGGGCCTCGCACAAGGGGTTATATTGCCACGCCCAGCGAACCCTCTCAAATCTCTAGCCACACCCTGTCAGGCGATCTCCCTCGAGCCCTGGTTGGCTGGTGAGGGCTTACCGGCTCCGCCTTGATTTGATCTTGATTTGAGGGGGGGGGGGGTAAATCCCCTTGTCTTTTACACTGGCCGATCCTCCGTTCCTGGAAATTACACGCTCCTTTGCGGGGTTGAGATTGACCAGGGTGACTGGTCAACGGGTTCCCAGATACCCTTGCCAACCTCTCCGCAAAGCAGGGATATAATTCCTAGCTCGGACCCGGACAAGATGGAGTTTGCCGAGCGGTTAGCAGTCCGAAATCCGAGCCGTTAGCAATAAAACTAACCCGATCCTGAGCGTTGGCCAAATCGTGCCACGTATATCAATGGAGAAAGCACTAAAGCGACCGGATGAGAGGAAACCCAAAGAATAAGAAGGAAGAACACAGGTTTATTAATTATGTACAAAACCAAAACCAAGGACGAAACGAAAGGGAATGTACAGTGAAGAGGAAGAAGCAGTAACACAGGGCAGCCTTATACAGTCTTAATTAACACGCCCAGGACAGAACAAACACACTTACACGAAAAGGTGGTGGTGGTGGGAAGGAAGAGAAGGGTCCAGCAGATGGTTCCAGGCTCCGGGGCCGCCACGAAGAATGGCAGGCAGATGGTGTCGTTGGCGCGCTACCGGACCTTTATAGATATGCAAGGGACTGGGATGCCGCGTACATAATATGCGTGCCAACTCTCTCTCTCCCAACGCCCGTATCAGAGGGTACCCCCGTGCTGATCAGATCTCGTCTCAATGTTGCAATCAGACGTCTTCTTGCAGTCTCCTCAAGCAGTCCTCCCGCTTGCGTTTATATAACACGCTTGGAAAATCCATGCGCGCTTCATCGAGCCATGCCTATCAGTGAGCTTACCTCAGCCCCGATTGGTCAGCGAGGGCTCACCGGCTCCACCCTCGACGGCTCGTGGGCGAGGCCACACCAATTCCCATGGCTCCACCGCTTCTTTCCTCGAGCCGACCTCGTGTTCAATGGCGTTTGAATGCAGCGAACGCTGCCAATAAAATCACGTGAAAGCATTGGGAGGGACAAACCCCGTCTGTAGGTGCTACTGGCACTTTGGAGAGAGAGAGAGATTGGGGGTAATTGAAGGGGCCTAGGTTATTTGATTAATGCAACGCAGAGTCAAACTATTGGGAACAGATCCTTACCTGAAACACATACTTATGAAATAACTAAAGAAGATCCTATGGTGTGCTACGTGTTGCTCGTGGCCTAACTAGGGTGCGTCCTTTGACCTTTTACACAAAAATGGGAATATTTACAGGGGATTATTTATAAGGGATTATTACAATATTTACAAAGTGGAGGGTTCTAAAAACCACAACAATATATATATATATATATATATATATATATATATATATATATATATATATGTATATATATATATATATATATATATATATATATATATATATATATATATATATATATATATATATATATATATACATATATATATATATATATATATACATAGATGGCTCATTGTAAAGAACTCTGCATGGAGAATAACATATGTGAATGAGGATGTCATAGGTGCCTCCATTATGACGGCATAATTAGAGAAGTAAATAACTTTATCCGATCGGATGAAGTTTCTTAAGCATCATCTAAGGATAAATTGTTGGAGAAAAAAAAAAGATATCACAGGTCACGTGGTTCAGCCGCCATATAGTTTTCAGGGAAAAGCCTGACTAAAAACCTATTTTCTCTGAAACGGTTGAGCAGACCGCGGCTAAACTTTACATGCATGACCGCATACCCATGACGAACAAAAATTCCGGGGCGATGACGTTGTAGGTCACATGGTTTGGGAGCTATAATTTTTTTAAGCATAAACCTTTAAAATCTACCTCCTCCCTCATTTTTGATCATATTGAGTGGAGACTTTAAAATTATGTTCCCCATGTCTGAGTGCTAAAATCACTTTTTGGAATTTGCGATAGGTCATATGGTTTGGCAGCGATAAATAATTAATTCAATGGGAATCTTAAAAAAACATGTATCTATTGACCCGCTTTATTGATTGACGTGACCTTTAAAGGAATGTAGAAGGGATCAAGTGGAACAAGTGTTTAAAATTTCAACATGATTGGTTATTCGGTTTGGCAGCCATAAAAAATTGAAGGTAAATATTTAATTTTTATTTATTTAACTGCTTGATTGATCAACATGAAACCTTAAACGAATGTAGATGTCCTCAAGTGGAACAAGTGTTTAAAATTTCAATGTGATTAGTTGTATGGTCTGGAAGGTAGCAGATGTTATTGTTTGAAGAAGAAGAAACTCCACATGTTATCTTCTCCAGACATGTGACTTTTCAGTGAAGCTTTAATTAAGATGAAAGTGGGGTTGTATGAAAGCAACGTTGTATGAAAGAAACGTTTTATCAAAGCGTGTCCAATGAAAGCGGGGTTGTATTGAAGTGTGCCCGATGAAAGTGGGGTTGTGTCAAAGCGAAGTTGTACAAAAGCGGGGTTGTATCAAAGCGTGTCCAATGAAAACGGGCTTGTATCAAACCAGGGTTGTATCAAAGTGTGTCCGATGAAAGCGGGGTTGTATCAAAGTGTGACAGATGAAAGTGGGGTTGTATCAAAGCGTGTCCGATGAAAGCGGAGTTTTATCAAAGCGGGGTTGTATCAAAGCAGGGTTGTATCAAAGCGTGTCCGATGAAAGCGGAGTTTATCAAAGTGGGGTTGTATGAAAGTGGGGTTGTATGAAAGTGGGGTTGTATGAAAGCGGGGTTGTATGAAAGCGGGAAGGTCGAGGAAACCTGTCATCACTGCCAACAGTTATAAAGTGGCAGTTCTAGTTTATTTTGATTTTTAAAATCCAGATTCTATTATATTTACTTGAAAGTAATGTGAAATTGCAATTACAGTTGTGCATTCATTCAATATGCAATTTCTTTTTAATATCATTTTCAATTTTATTTTATCAGTGATCGATATATTGTTACGGATCTTGTCCAGGGGGTAAAATTGGGTATAGATTAGAACAGTTATTTCAAAGTGCATGTTAGAATAAGTGTGTTGTAATCGCTTTAATCAAAGAGAGAGTGTTGAGCACATGCTTGGAGTGCACTCATCTTCCCCACCCTAGTGTTCATGTCGAGGCTCCATCTTTCCCCTTCTATACATTCTGCAACATTCCTCTGAGGTCCATCTGTCCCTATGTCTCCATTTTGATTCCGAGCAGTTGCAGAAAACACGACAAACGTTGTGACGTGCTGGGGATGTGCCAATATATGGACATTAGGCTTGGGCGGTTCTCCACATGTGAGAATCGACTCCGATTCTCAGCTGTTATCTCGATTATGTTACTCATCGAATCTGGTTCTGTGCCCGTAATGTCCAAATGTCTATTGAAGTAAAAGTAAAAAAAAAAAATTCAACGTAGTCTTTAAATATGTGTTTGCTACATGCAGCATAGCATGTGTGTGGCATCCGGAAGCAACCAGAGAGGAGACTGGGGATTTAGTTTTCCGGCCTGTGGATCGGCTTTATTACAGAACGATGCAGATAACAATGCGACAAAATGGAGAGAAAAAAAGACCACCCGATCCCTCACAGGTTCACAGGCATGTACACAGCAAACTGAAATGGAGAAAAAAACACAAAACAATAAACTAGATTTTATTGGATCAAAACAATAAACAAACAGGATCTTGTCGGGGCGGTCACGGTTTTTCGAAGCTGTTCCACGATCTTCACGCATGCTCGAAGTTAAGTAATATTGTTCACAATTGTATTTTTGTCGAAACTGTATTTATCTTACGTGTGTGTACCTATAGTGTGTCCCTCGGAAGATTCTCGATGTGAATCTTTCATACCTGTATAAAATAGTCGAGTATTTCGTGCCGCGCGGCCTAGTTGTTGAAGCTTCCTTCCTTGAGGCTTTGTTCTCTCTGGGCATCCAAAGTGAAGTTATTTTTCCATTCATGTGTTTGTCAAATTTCAACTCGTTATTTTATCATCTATGCGTTATTGTTTGTTTATAGTTAGTTTTGGTTTGAATTTCCTGTAACTCGTAATTAATTAATCGTGTTCTGTTTGCTCCGCTGTGCGGCCTTGTATCCTGAGGCTACCCCTGTCCGTGGTTGTTAACTTAAGTTCCCTACTTCGTGTTTTGCTTGGTTCTTAGATTTTTCCCATCTACCCCGAACATAATACTCTTCGTCTAACGTTTTAAATTCCCACCCCCCACCCCCCAAAAAAAACCAAACGAAAAACATTTATTTTCCTTTCTCCACATGTGCTGTTGTCTCATCGTGTACTTCTGTCCACGTGTGCTGTTCGCCCCGCCCCCATTATCTCCTTGCCATCCACCTTTTGCCCTGTTCACATGACTCGTAGTTGTCCCTCTAGGCCCTCTCCCCGTTGGTATTTTGTGAATATAAGATTGTTGTTCATGGTTCTGTTTAAATATTATTTAAATATGTTTAAACTTTCCCCTGCAGTGTTTTATTCAGTGGTATATTACAACACACTGTTTTTCTTCCTATTTAAAAGGCTTTTTTCAATTTCCTCTCCAACTCACTCCACTTCAAAAAAAATAAATTCAATCTCTTATACTTCTCCCTCACTACATGTTCTAAATTCACATTCATTCCATCCCTCCTCCATCGTTCTTAATCGGATTGCTAACTTGAAAATCACAATAAACCCAATTTGTTATCAATGTTCGTCTTTCATTAATCATCCACTTTATAAACTCCGCTCTTGCCCCTCCCCTCAAAATCCCCCCCTTCCCCCTACACTCCTAAACTCCCTCCTTGCCCCTCCCATCCTAAACTCCCCCCTCAACCCTCCCCTTCAAAACTCCCCCCCAACCCCTCCCCTTCAAATCTCCCCCCATACCATTCCTCTCCAATTCTCCCTCCTCCCCCCTCCTCCTCAAAGCCGCCTCCTCCCCACTTTGTCTCCCTTCTATCTCATACTTCCACCTCCCCCAACCTTCTACTTTCCTCTGCCCCCCCCCCCCTCAAACAACCCCTCACCATGCCTCATCCCATCACCATCAAATCTTTCATCCTCCTCATCCTTCCCTTTCTTGTAACTCTTCTGTAATCTCTGACACACTATCAACTGCTCTCCCTACCTCCCCCTCTCATCCATCATCTTACCCTACACCTCCCCTCTACTGTCCTGTACCCGATGCTCCCCCTCTCTCTTCATTAACGGTATGGACCTCAAACATCCGGGGCCTTCGCTCAAACCTGACTGATCTCTCCATACAGGTTGCTTCTGACAATCCAGACTTGATCTGCGAAACAGAAACTTTCCTTCTTCAAGATGTCTCTGATTCCTTAATATCTCTTCCTGGTTACTCCCTCCTCTGGTATGATAGACCTGAGCCTTGTCCTGGTGGTGGGGTTGCTATCCTTATCAAAAACTCTCTTCCTCACTCTCCTTGCACTGCCTCTCTCCACCTCACCCCCAGGAGTATCTCTGGCTACGGCTTCCTCTCCGCTCCCACCTTTTGTTCATATGTGTTCTGTACCGTCCTCCAAACAGTGATGACTCCATTTACATTTCACTGTCTGACAAGAATTCCGGACTTCTGGTCCCTCGAGCGACGGGGCTTGCTTCGATCTCTCCACAGCATCAAAGTTTGAGTGTTTTCCCGTTCGTTTCTTTGTCAAATTTCTGCTGCGTATTTTGTTGTGTATGTGTTATTGTGTGTTTCTATTTGGTTTTTGTTTTGTAGTTTTGCAAATTTGTGTGTAATTAGTCGTTTCTTTGTTCGCGCCTCGTGCGCCTCGTGCGGCCTGGTGTCTTGTGCGGCCTCCTCGTCTCGACTTGTGCCCCGCCCCCTGTATCTCGTTTTTCTTTCACCTCTGCTCCTGCTTTCTCAAATCCACGTCTCACTTAGAGACTTTTCCCAGATTGTTTTTCATGGTTTTGTTTAAATATTTATTTAAATATTGTTACGGACCGCGGACAAGATGTTGTTTGGCTGAGCGGATGGCACCGCGGCCCTAACAGTTACCCCCCCCACCCCCCCCCCCCCGACTAACCCGATTCCCGAACGTTGGCCGGATCGCGCCACAGGTATTCAATATGGAAAAGACAAAAGCGACACGGATGTGAAGGAGAAGAAGAAGACAAAAAGGTTGGCAATACTACTAAATTTATTCCTATTATTTACATGCTCAAAGTAACCAAGGAGAAGGAAGGATAATAAAATAATTTACAGAAGATAGTAGAGACACAGTGCAACGCTAGCTTACCTACAGTCTTAATTAACCCAGGGACAGAACAAACAAGGACAGACTCACGTGGGGAATAATGATAGGACTGGCAGGAGGTGAATGGCTGGAGGGAGAGGAAGGTCCACGGGTACTGCAGCACGATCGGCGCGTTTAGCAGCCGTCGTTCCTTCGTGGCCCTGCTCAAGAACTGCCGTCAAGGCCCCAAGCTGCTGTGGCTGCTGCTGTTGTTGCTGCTGTGGCTGCTGCTGCTGCTGCTGTGTGTCCGTCGCGTGCTCTTTCCAGGACTCATCTGAGGCGGGGTCGTCTTCTTCGGGGTATATATGCCACGCCCCTGAACCTTCGCGAACCTCCTTGATGTTTCTCTCCACACCCTCTCCACGTCCAACCCCTTGTTCGTGGTTGGTTGAGTGGGGCTGACTCACTCCTCCCCTCTATGACGAGGTGGAGACACGCCTTTCTTCCCTAACCCGAGCACATGTTCAATGGTGGTTTTGGAGCGAAATCAACAACCCACAGCTGTAGCAAACCTGGCAAACTGCCCAGTGCAGTTGGCAATGGAGGCTTGGAGGGGATGTAATTGGCAATCGAGGCTTGGCAATGAAAGTTTTGGGAGTGGGAATGGGGAATGAAAGGGAATCTATCTTATTTCACTTGGTGCAATGGAGTGTCATCTTAATGGAAGACAAGGCCTTAACCTAATACACAGACTAAGGAAATAAACTACTGAACAGGGATATTATAGTGTCCTTCATGTATGCTTTATGGAACTAACTACGGGAACGCCCTTTGACCTTTATACAACCACAAACGGAGGGAGGAGGGGCGATATTTTCAACAACCATTTACACTACAACAACAACAAAAAAAAAAACCATTCTCATATCCACAACACTGCACCCTCCTCCTCTTAGGCACGTCCCGGGCCTATAACTTAAACTTTTAGTGTGGCACGTAGGTGTAGTTCCCTCTATATTTAACCTGACCCTGAGTGCGACAGTTTTAAAACATAAATAAATATGTCCCGCTGCTCCATTGCACCCTACCTAACAGACTCACGCCCACAGCTAACCGAATTGCGGAATGGTCTTCAAACTATACATTTACGGTGGGGAGCAGTATTTACAATGACGTTACTTTATTTACAATACGCAACCCAGGGCCTGTGATCGTTCTTTTTTGGGGGGGGGAGACAGTCTGCCCTGCATCGATGCACCATGAAAGCACCCAAAAACGCACCAAAGCACCCTCAAGCACCAATCGGTGCACAGTCACCATTGTTCAATAAAATAAAAACAACAAACAAACCCCTAACCCTGCAGGTGGTCTCTTGCTCTTCGGCTCCCTCTGCTGGCTATTACTATTTTCCTGATGTCATCTTCTTTGCTGGCGGCCTATTTGCACTATTAAAATGCACCCAACGTGTCCATTTTTATTTATTTATGGCCCACAGGGGCCGACTAGTGTGGTTCACCTGTGGGGCATCGGTGCCCTGTGGCCAAGGTCCGCCAGCAAGATTTCGGGCCTTCATGGCCGGTTCCAGCAGAGGGGCCATGCCCCAACCCATGGGGTCCATCAGTGGTGCTCAGCCACAGACATGTGGTCCATAATGTGGTGCATCGATGCAGACAGCTGGTTCTGGGAGTTCCGGGCGCACAATGGCGGACTCACGCACGCTCCCCTCGGCGTCCAGTGGCGCACAGGTCCTCATGTGGGAGACAAAGGGGGGAAAGACAGATGAGCGAGGGGTAAGGTCACAAGGGTACACATCAATCAAGGCAATGCAAGGCGAAGTGCGTACGGAGAGCGAAGTGAGAAAGCTCGTCCCTACCGTACGTCACCCCCCCGTCACCTACACTACCCTTGCCCTTACCCCATATGTACAAAATCTACACATTACAAATTCGTCGCTACTGTCACGTCTTCCCCATATTTCCCCTATACCAAATTCGTCTCCACAATCCCTCTATCCAAAATTTGCCATCACCAAATTCATCATCAATCCTCATAAGGAGGAAGAGATGGAACATCAAGCACAATGTCACACCCACGTCATGATGCGTCTCACATTCCAAACATCTGCACAATAAAAATAATAAAAACCACCTGGCATGGTGTGGAGGTACGTCATCCCAGGTGAGTGGATGTCGATGGTGCGAGGAGATCTTTAATCCTAACTATCCTCTAAATGACATTAACACACTTTACACTACCCGGGGTCTTTCCCTGCCAATCCATTGGCCACTTACTCTATGTGGTTTTAAAAACCAAATTCCCATTGAACCAAACTGTGGTGCTTCTCAATTTGGGGTCTCACTCCCCCGATTCATCTCCCGGTGCCCTTGCACAATTTCTGGGCTGAGACGTGTAGCTCTCCCAGCAGGTCTACCCACCTGCACACCTCCACCACTGTAGTTGCCACCCGAGCTTACCTGCTCCTTACCTAACCTATCTAACTGGGGAAGGCCCCTCCTGGCTCTGTCACCCCTCGGTGCCCTCTGGCACTGGGCTACCCGGGTCCGTCCTCCGGATCCTCGGGCCACATCCACAACAACTCTACCGGCTCCCAGAGCCCACCTGCGGCCTCACCTGGCCGACATCCTCACAGTGGTGGAGTGCCCAAACCAACTATACACACTAACAGGCCACACGCCCAGCCATTTCCACAACACTAATGCACCCATCCAAATACCATTCTCTCACCCACACCACAGATGCCAATATCCAACCACAATTTACCTGTACCCTCTACCTAACACTTACACTACCCTCCCCGGGTATTCGTGATGGGGGTCCATCCTTCCCCCATTCACACCTTCGCACCATCCACTCCACTCCATAGTTTCCACCATACTCACTCCACGACCATCCATTCCAATACTCCATATATTCCACACTCCAGGTATTCCACACTCCACGTATTTCACACAACCATTCTCCATACACCTGTTGTTGCACACCTGTGCAATCACACCTGGTGCCACCTGCACCCTCCTTCCTTCCTGGACCATTTGGTCAACACAACACACATCACCATCACTCACTCATACACTGCTCCATCCACCTGTTCAGTTGCACACCTGTGCAATCACACCTGTTCCTCACACACTTTTCACAATACACTTCTGTATACACTTCCAACACTCACACGGCATCATCTAAACTACCTGTTGCCCTGCTAACTTCGTGCTCCCCGTCTTCCCTTTAAACTAAGCACATACTACGTCATTATCATCCACACTAATCTATCTACCTGCGTCCCCACTACAGGTACCATTGTCACTAACTAATCTTAACGTTACCTATTGTCATCTTCTCTAGATCCCTATCATTATATCCTAACCCTCCCGGGCTAGTTTTCACTGCCAAACCCCATAAGTCTAGTGCTCCTTTGCCCCCGCTGTGAGAGATGGCAGAGTTGCCATCCCACCACATCGGGTATCTTTCACTATAAATTTTGCTCGTCCAAATTCAACAAATCAAAAATTTTGCCAATCACTACCAATCATCTGCCAATCATCACTCTGCCAATCCTGTGCCAATCATCAAATTTTGTTTTTCTAATTTCGGGTCCAAAACACTAACCTCATCACCCGTCTACTCACTAGATCCTCTCGGTGCGCCAATTCATCTCTAAAGCTCGGCTTCGTAAAGCCGAGCAATGAATGCGGGTTGTTTGGTGCCGGCGGCTGGATGCGTCCGGCACTCGGTGCAGGGAAGGAGGTTTACCCGGGCCGAGATCCCACGCACCACCTCGGCACGGAGCCATCCAATGGCCCGATCTCGACCTGCCGGAGCGCCTCAACAAAAAGGGGTCGCCATGACGACCCTTCCTAACGGGCTGCCCACTCCGCCTAGTGGAGCACGGACGCGGCCGTTCCGAGCGAGGCCCAGCGTGGATCGCGTACGGCGGTTCTTTCGAAACCGCCGTGGTTCGGATCCCCGCTGGTCCTCGCGGCACGCGAAGCCCGGCACGCACCGAGGGCCCGCTTCGGCTATAAGTCGCTCTAACTGCTAACCCGGTTACCGTCGATGCTCCACTCGCATGCTTACACCCCGCAGCCCGTTCCTTGCTCATACATCCCGCTGTCTCCATGCTCTTGGTCATTGCACCTTCCCTGACACACCCAGGTACACTCATTCCGCTCACAGACTTGGTCACACACCTGACCACTGCACACCTTTGCACACACTCGTCGTTTGCACACCTTACCAACACACCTCTTCGCGCCCCCTTCTCGGTCACCACCTCTGTGACAATCACAGGTGTGCTCTCACTTGCACACCCAACCACGTGCCTCACGACCAATTCCAGTGTGCATTCCCACACACGCTCTACCATTCCAGGTGTGCATCCTTCCATTCCAGGTGTACATCCTCTTTCACCTGCCACCACCAACTCATGCTCCGTGTCACTCTTACCACTCTTACCAACACAATCGGTCGCGCATTCACCCTTACTTTTGACAGCGCACTCTGTACTCATGCACCCGTCCGTTACAGTTACACACCTTTCTCGCGCACACTCTCCCGTTACACCTTCCGTAACACTCACCACAGGTGTGCATTCTCCCTTACTCTTGACAGCGCACTCTTTCCTCATGCACCTGTCCGTTACACACCTTTCTCGCGCATCCTCTTGCGCACACTCTCCCGTTACATCCTCCGTAACACTCACCACAGGTGTGCATTCTCCCTTACTTTTGACAGCGCACTCTTTCCTCATGCACCTGTGCGTTACACACCTTTCTCGCGCATCCTCTTGCGCACACTCTCCCGTTACTTCCTCCGTAACACTCACCACAGGTGTACACTCTCTCGTTACATCCTCTGTAACACTCACCACAGGTGTACACTCTTTCGTTACATCCTCTGTAACACTCACCACAGGCGTGCATGCTTCCGTTACATCCCTTGTAACACTCCCCATCCCATGCTTCCATGTGCCCCCTCGCACACGCGCAACAACCAACTCATTCTCGACGGCACACTCACTCCTCGGCGCGCACTTTTTCCTCACACACCCCAGAGTCGGACATTCTCGCACACCTCCTCTCTCGTACTCCGTACCTGTCGCACACTTCACCAACGGCCTCTCACGAACACCCGGGTCCACAACAACCCCCAAGCCGACTGAAGCTCCCCTCACATCATATACATTTCCGTATATATCGCCACTCACCTTGGCACCTTGTCTCCGTACCTCCTTCGCCACCTGCAAACTCCTTATTTGGTTAGCGAGCACACCATCACGATTTGAGCACCGACCTTGCACATATTCCATCACCTCCTCCTGTATTTCTCTCTTAGTTTCCATCCGTCTCTTTTTAATTTCACTCACCCCCTCTTCCACCTCCTTTAACTTTTGCTTCACCTCTTTTATTTCCCGGTGCGTCTCCTCAATTTCGTCTAAGGCTACCTTGACCGTTTCTATGTGCGTCCTCACCTGCCGGTCCTTCGTCTCCATTACCTCTGTCACCTCGTCCAACCTCATTGTCAGTCCCTCACGTACCATCTGACATTGCCTCTTCGTCGCTATCAAGTCGTCCTTGATGTCTCTTTGTGTCGCTTTTAACCCTCCGAGTACCGCAGTGTTCTTTTCTACTTGATCCACTAGTTCTTTTTGTCCCACTGTCAGCTGTTCTACTCCCCTCGTCAGACCCTCTATGCCCCCCTGTAACCTAGCCGTATTAATTCCTCACCTCTTTCTCCATACGCTTCTCACCTCTTTCTCCATACACTTCTCACCTCGCTTTACCTCCTCGCGTACCCCCGAGACCTCCTCGCTTACACCTCGTCGTATCTCCTCCTTCATCTCCTCCATCATCTCCTCCATCTCTTAGTAGATGCCACCCTCATCTGTCCCAATTCATCCCTCTGAGCATCCAATTTACCTTCTAACACGATTTTCACCTCCTCTATCTGGTTCCCCATCCGTTTGATTTCCCGGGCGGATTGCTCCCCTATCTCCCGCAATTTGTCGTCCATTGTGTTTTCTAACCCCCTTAACCCATTTTTCACCCCCTCGATCTGATTCTCCTGGGCCGCCATTCTATTTTCCACCCCCGTTAACCCATTTTTCACCCCTTCTATCCCATTGTCTAACCCCTCAAATTTCTTGTCTAACCCCTCAAATTTACTGTCTATCTTCCCAATTTGGGCACTGGTACCCCTCGCTTTGTCCCTCATTGCCCCCATTTGGCCCCCCAATCGCTCACTATCAGCCCTCAATCCCACAAGTTGGTTTCCCATTCCTACAATTTGGTTTCCCAAGTCATTCCTGAATTGCTCCCTCATCTCGGCCATAAGGGCCTCCATTCCAGCCATAAATGATTGCATGTCTTCAACCGTTGGTACAGAGGGCGCAGCTCTCGCCGCCATGTGCGAGGCGCCATTTTGTGCCTCTACAACCACGTGCGCGAGGACGCCATTTTGCGTGCCTGACACCTCCTCAACCACCTCCTCATTGCTCTCCTCCCTTTCCTCCCTGTGGTCCTGAGTTACCCCTAACCCCTCTTCTAGCTCACCCACCTGCATCCGATCGCCTTGACTATCCATGGCGCGATTTCAAAATTCGGGTTTTTCTTTAAAACAAATTTCAGCAGCTCGTAATTTTGAGCGCGTTAAGCGCGCTTCGGGTCCGATCCCGCTCCCGACACCAATTGTTACGGACCGCGGACAAGATGTTGTTTGGCCGAGCGGATGGCACCGCGGCCCTAACAGTTACCCCGACTAACCCGATTCCCGAACGTTGGCCGGATCGCGCCACAGGTATTCAATATGGAAAAGACAAAAGCGACACGGATGTGAAGGAGAAGAAGAAGACAAAAAGGTTGGCAATACTACTAAATTTATTCCTATTATTTACACGCTCAAAGTAACCAAGGAGAAGGAAGGATAATAAAATAATTTACAGAAGATAGTAGAGACACAGTGCAACGCTAGCTTACCTACAGTCTTAATTAACCCAGGGACAGAACAAACAAGGACAGACTCACGCGGGGAATGATGATGGGACTGGCAGGAGGTGAATGGCTGGAGGGAGAGGAAGGTCCACGGGTACTGCAGCACGATCGGCGCGTTTAGCAGCCGTCGTTCCTTCGCGGCCCTGCTCAAGAACTGCCGTCAAGGCCCCAAGCTGCTGTGGCTGCTGCTGTTGTTGCTGCTGCTGTTGTTGCTGCTGTGGCTGCTGCTGCTGCTGCTGTGTGTCCGTCGCGTGCTCTTTCCAGGACTCATCTGAGGCGGGGGCGTCTTCTTCGGGGTATATATGCCACGCCCCTGAACCTTCGCGAACCTCCTTGATGTTTCTCTCCACACCCTCTCCACATCCAACCCCTTGTTCGTGGTTGGTTGAGTGGGGCTGACTCACTCCTCCCCTCTATGACGAGGTGGAGACGCACCTTTCTTCCCCGACCCGAGCACATGTTCAATGGTGGTTTTGGGGCGAAATCAACAACCCACAGCTGTAGCAAACCTGGCAAACTGCCCAGTGCAGTTGGCAATGGAGGCTTGGAGGGGATGTAATTGGCAATCGAGGCTTGGCAATGGAAGTTTTGGGAGTGGGAATGGGGAATGAAAGGGAATCTATCTTATTTCACTTGGTGCAATGGAGTGTCATCTTAATGGAAGACAAGGCCTAAACCTAATACACAGACTAAGGAAATAAACTACTGAACAGGGATATTATAGTGTCCTTCATGTATGCTTTATGGAACTAACTACGGGAACGCCCTTTGACCTTTATACAACCACAAACGGAGGGAGGAGGGGCGATATTTTCAACAACCATTTACACTACAACAACAACAACAACAAAAAAAACCATTCTCATATCCACAACAATATGTTTAAACCGCAGCCGTGATGCTGACGCCACCCCTCCACCCCCCAGAATTTCCATGTTTTAAACGTTTCCCAGTGTGTACCCTGGATAAGAATAGGTACGCCGTATCCCTGCGTGTCGTAAGAGGCGACTAAGAGGGTTGGCGTCAGGAAGGGCATCTGGCCATAAAAACATTGCCTCAAAAAGAGAACCATGACAATTACAACTACATGTGGGCAGGGTACAGCCCGAAGTGGAGATCGGTTTCTGAGGTTTGGGACATGGAATGTAGGGACAATGACAGGGAGATCCGGAGAAGTGGTGGAAGTATTGGTCAGAAGAAGAGTGGACATATGTTGTGTGCAACAGACGAGATGGAAGGGAAGTGGTGTGAGAATGGTGAAGGGTAGGCAGGGACAGAAATACAAGTTTGTGTGGCAAGGGTGCCTGGAGGGCGTGAATGGTGTTGGTGTCCTGTTTTCTGAGGAGTTTGTAGACAGTGTGGTGAGTGTGACTAGAGTGAGTGATAGGTTGATGATGGTGAAAATGATGATTGGAAAGCTCTTGGTGAACGTCATCTCGGGATATGCTCCGCAGGTTGGTCGAAGCGATGAAGAGAAGGACAAGTTCTGGTGTGCGATAGAGAAGCTGATGGAAAACGTGAAAGATGAGGAAGTTGTTGTGGTAGGAGGAGACCTAAATGGACATGTGGGAAGGAGTATGGATGGTTTTGACGGAGTTCATGGGGGTTACGGATATGGTGTGAGAAATGGAGAAGGTGAAAGGATTTTGGAGTTTGCTGATGGAGCTGATTTGTTGATTTGTAATACTCAGTTCCAGAAAGAGGATAATAAGCTTGTTACATACACGTCAGATGGGTCGACGACAACCGTTGACTACCTGATGGTGCGTAGGCGAGATAGGGGGCACCTCCGGGACACAAAGGTGATCCCGGGGGAGGAGGCTGTTTCAGAGCACCACTTGGTTGTCTGCGGCGTAAGGGTGAAAGGTGCGAGGAGAGCTCGGCGGGTGAAGTACCAACCGAGAATGAAGGTGTGGAGGTTGAAAGAGGTGACAGTAAGGGAGGCATTAAAAGAGAGGCTGAGTAGGGTCGAGGATGATGTGGTTGAGTTTAAAAGTGGTTGGATGTCAATGAAAGCTAGTCTGTTGGGAGCCATTGGTGAGGTATGTGGATGGACAAAAGGACCACCGAGGCACTTGGAAACATGGTGGTGGGATGATGAAGTTGGAAAGAGGATTGATGAGAAGAGGAAGAAGTTCAAGGAGTGGCAGAAGGCGAAGGGTACAGGAGCAGAAACAGCAGAGCATGAAAGTTATAAGGCAGCCAGGAAGACTGCAAAGAAAGAGGTAGCAAAGGCGCAGGAGGCATGTAGGAAAGTGTTCGGAGAATGCTTGGATTCGGAAGAGGGTCAGAAAGCAGTATTCAGGATTGCAAAGCAGATAGCGAAAGAGAGGTGTGATGTGATGGGGGTGAGTTGCTTGAAGGATGAAGTGGGACAAATCGTTGTCGACCCAGATGGAATTAAAGGAAGATGGAAAAGATATATGGAAATGCTGTTGAATACAGAGAATGAATGGGATGGCAACATAGAGAGTAACCCAGTTTTAGGACCGGCAGAGAAGATAACTGAGAAGGAAGTTGAGGAAGCGATAAAAGCAATGAAGGGTAGAAAAGCGGGAGGGCCGACGGGAGTTGTGGGAGATATGTTGAAGGCAGCAGGAAGTTGGGGTGTGAAGAGAATGACAGAGATCTGTAATCTGGTGGTGAAAGAAGGCCGCATTCCAGTGGATTGGGAACTGAGTACCCTCGTCCCTCTATACAAGGGGAATGGTGACCCTCTGGAGTGTGGCTCGTACCGAGCGATAAAGTTATTGGAGCATGGAATGAAGGTATTTGAAAGGGTGTTGGAGAGGAGGATAAGGAAGAAAGTGAAGATCGATGAAATGCAGTTTGGATTCATGCCAGGAAGAGGAACGACAGACGCGCTTTTCATTGTGAGGCAGTTGCAGGAGAAGTACATGGAGAAGAGGAAGAAGTTGTTTCTTGGGTTTGTTGATCTGGAGAAAGCATTCGATCGGGTTCCACACAAAGTATTGACATGGGCATTGAGGAAGTTAGGAGTGGAGGAATGGTTGATCAGAGTAGTGATGGCAATGTACAAAAGAGCGCGCACAGTGGTAAGGACGAAGGACGGGAACAGTGGTGAGTTTGAGGTGAAGGTGGGAGTGCATCAGGGGTCGGTACTAAGTCCACTCCTATTTGTAGCTGTGATGGAGGTGCTGGCTCAGAACGTAAAGGAGGGTTTACCGTGGGAGTTGTTGTATGCAGATGATCTGGTGTTCATTGCGGAAAGTATGGATGGACTGAAGGAAAAGTTGAACACGTGGAAGGAATGTATGGAGACAAAAGGTCTGAAGGTGAATATCGGAAAGACGAAGGTGATGGCAAGTGGTAAAGCATGTGGTGAGGTGGAAAGAACTGGGAAGTGGCCCTGTGCTGTGTGTAGGAAGGGTGTCGGAGTGAACTCCATTCAGTGTACAATGTGCGCTGAGTGGGTTCATCAAAAATGTAGTGGTCTGAGAGGGTCATTAACCAGTGTGGCAGCTACATTCAAATGTAAGGTGTGCACAGAGGGAGCTGCAGATGGAGGAAATGTTGAGTTGGATCTTGGAGACGGCGTGAAGCTGGAAGGTGTGAAAACATTTTGCTACCTCGGAGACATGCTGAATGGAGAAGGTGGATCAGACTCGGCAACGGTTGCTCGAGTGAGATGTCCATGGAAGAAGTTTCGGGAATTGAGTGGCGTGCTGATGATGAGGGGAGTGTCGTTGAAACTGAAGGGAAAGGTGTATGCTGCATGTGTGAGAAGTGTTATGATTTATGGGAGCGAGACATGGGTAATGAACGTAGAGCAGCAACGAAGGTTGGAAAGGGTGGAAATGCGAATGGTTCGACGGATGTGCGGAGTATCGTTGAGAGAGAGGAAGACAAATGATGAATTGCGAAAGATGATGGGAATAGAGCCTGTGATTGATGCTGTGAAGAGGAACAGATTGAGATGGTTTGGTCATGTGTTGAGGAAGAATGAAAGTGACTGGTTGAGAAGAGTGATGGAAATGAATGTAGAAGGAAGTAGAAGACGGGGAAGACCGAGAAAGACTTGGCTAAAGATGGTGGAGGAAGAAATGCGGGCAAGGGGGTTAACAAGGAGAGATGCAGAAAATATGGCAAAATGGAGAAGATTGTCATGGGGACCGCAAGGCTAACCCCCACTCTAGCAGGGAAAATGGCCTTAAAATGCATGTTGTTGTTGTTTGTTGTCTGACAACATGGACCAACTTCTATCCACTCATCCCAACTCTCTCTTCCTCATATGTGGCGACTTGAACTGTCATCATGCCAGCTGGCTGGGTGTGGATTCCTCTCTCACCAGTCATGGCACCTCAGCAAAGGACTTCTGTGACTCACTGGGATTGACACAATGTCAATTTCCTGACCCGTATCTCAGCCAACGGAGTATCTTCTCTTCTCGACTTGGTTATGACAAACTTCCCTGCAAATGTCTGCTGATCTTCTTCTGCTCCAATCGGTTCTTCTGCTCATGTGCCTGTTAAAGTGGACATCTCTCTGGCCATTCTCAGAGAGCTTCCTCAGCGTCCACGAGGCTGGCATTTCACTCAGGCCGACTGGCACGGTCTTCAACCAGCCATCAATCATCTGGACTGGTCTCCCATCTCTACTGCCTCTGACATCAATTCTTCCTGGGAATTCTTCCAAAGCAAACTGTTCTCTCTCATGCACAGATTTATCCCATCTCGTCTTCAGTTGTCTTACCCTTCCTCCCATCCATGGTACACTGAATCTTGTGGTGAGGCAGTTGCACTGAAACAACTTGCCTTTTCCTCTTGGAAGGCTTATCCAACTGAAGGCAAACTCAGTTCCTTCCACCAAGCTCGGAACAAGTGTGTGTCTACCCTCAGGAGTGCCAGGAAGCACTATCTCTCTACACTCAAGAATGAACTCTCAAACCTGTCTCTTTCCTCCAAATCATGGTGGCGTCTGGTCAAATCCGTTTCTGTTGTTTGTTCCTCCTCCATCCCCTCCCTTACCTCAAATGGCTACACAGTTGACACCGCATGTGACAAAGCCGAATGCGTCAACTCTGTGTTTGCCTCAAAATCTTGTGTCCCAAACCCATCTCTCTCTGTTCCCACCTTACCCAGTCGAATCCAACTGCTCGTGGACTCTGTGTCCTTCTCTCCTGACAAGGTGGAGAAGTTTTTGTCAAACCTCAACTCTGATTCTGCAACTGGACCAGACGGCATCAGCCCCCGGGTCATAAAGTCCTGCTCTGCCGCTCTATCTCACCCTCTCTCTGTTCTTTTCACCCTCTCTTTTGCTCATCTGCCATCTGCTTGGAAATCAGCAAACATTAC
Source organism: Myxine glutinosa (assembly GCF_964187855.1). Classification (NCBI taxonomy): domain Eukaryota; kingdom Metazoa; phylum Chordata; class Myxini; order Myxiniformes; family Myxinidae; genus Myxine; species Myxine glutinosa. The sequence continues at coordinate 93,689,288 of NC_136263.1, read as the reverse complement.
CGCTTTACACAAAAACGTGCAAAAACAGATCCTTGCAACTACAGACCAATCAGCCTGCTCCCAAATATCAGCAAAGTCATGGAATCCATCATTGCTTCGGATATCAAATCCTTCCTCTTCTCCAATGGCTTGATCTCCGATCATCAATTTGGATTCAGACCAGGTCATTCTACTCTGGACATGCTGCTTCTGCTGTCTCAACAATGGATGGAGGTCCTCAATGCCAAACAGGAAATCATAGCTCTCTCCCTTGACATATCATGTGCCTTCGATATGGTCTGGCACCCAGCTCTGCTCACCAAACTCTCCTCCTATGGTATCCATGGAAATCTGCACGCATGGCTTGCGGACTTCCTCTCTAGTCGTAGTCAACATGTGGCCCTGAATGTATTTCTCTCATCTCCCCTTCCTGTTGAGGCTGGAGTTTCCCAAGGCAGTGTTCTGGGCCCTGTGCTTTTTCTGGTCTTTATCAATGATCTCTCCGACTCTGGAAAATCCTCTCTATCTCTTTGCTGATGACTCCACTCTCTGCCGCTCCATTCCTCTTCCCTCAGATCGGCAGTCTGCAGCCTCCTCACTCTCTGAAGACCTGGACAAAATCACAGACTGGTCAAACAAGTGCAACATGGCTTTCAATCCTGACAAATCTCACACTCCTACTATGTCTCTCCGAAAAGACCGACTGGACAACCCTCCCATCTACTTTCTCAACAATCCTCTCCAAGAAGTTCTGTCGCTCAAGCTTTTGGGTCTTACTATCTGCCATGATTTTTCTTGGGAAAACCACATTTCCAAGTTAGCCTCCAAAGCTAGTCGCCAACTGGGCATCCTCCGTCGTGCGAAGTCTTTCCTTGGCACACCTGAGCTCCTCACCACATACAAGGCTTTCATCCGCAGATCAATGGAATACTGTTATCCCCTATGGGCCGGTGCTCCTGCCTCGCACCTCGCTCGGCTTCACGCTGTTGAAACCAAAGCTTTCAGAATCATTGGAATCTCCCGCGATGAAGCTATCTCCGAGGGCCTTTCATTCACTCACCGCAGACAGGTAGGTGGTCTTTCTGTCTTCTACCGACTCCTCTCCGGCCTTGCTCCCCCAGCTCTCTCTCTGTGCTTTGTCCCCCAAATATTCCTACAGGTTGCACAAGATCTGCCAGCAACCCTCTGATGGTTAAACTGCCGAAATCTAGGCTCTCTGCTCACCTTCACTCTTTCATTCCTCTTTTCTCCCGCCTCTGGAACAAAGTCCCACACTCTCTTCAATCCCACTCCTCCCTCCAGGTCTTTAAAACGGCTGTTCACCACCATCTCTTATCTTCCCCAATCCAAAACCTTGATCTTTTCTACCCCTGCTAATTTCACCCCAAATCCACTTTTTTGAGGTGACTTTTGACTTCTTTCCTGGAAGTCCTTGGTGTCCTTGCGTTTTATACCTATCCTGCCGCCCCCCAGGCCCTCTCCCTTCAAAAACATCTCCCGATGTCCCTGCTCTCAAATGTTGTGTTTGTGTGCTTCCTCCCCTTCTCTCCCCATCTTGTCGACCGCCCCCCTTTTTATATACTTTGTTTGCTTGTTTGTTTGATTTGTTTGTTTGATAAATGTTAGCTCTTTCACGAGCCTCGACTCTGTATACAAAAAAAAATATATATATAAAGTATATTGGTTTGTCTTGTGCGTTATGACTTATGAGTTATGACTTGGCAAAATAATTTTTTTTTGACAAGTATGTTGATCACTCTGGTTTGTGTGTGTGTTTGTCTGTCTACTCACTTATACTTGCCTACAGGTCACAATTTTAAACCGATCTTCATGAAAACACTAAATGGTGGAGTTTGTGGTCCGACAAAATGCTATTTATTTTATAGGTCAAAAGGTCAGCATAGGCCAAAGGTCAACCACATTTTTTCGAATTTCTAAAAGCCTCAATTTTCATCCGATTGACAAATGTGGAATAGGATTTTCATATCGGCTAACTGAATTCAACAGACACATATTTTTCAGATCAACATCGGCCAAAAGGTCATCATCTAGGCTGAAAGGTCACCGTCTCCACCGACACCCACTCTATCCTGACAAACTGCATCACTGAAATAAAATCCTGGCTTCAAATCAACTTCCTCAAGCTTAACTGTGATAAATCTGAAATAATCATCATTGGCCCAAAAACGCTCACAAAATCCACCCATAACTTTGCCCTCAACATCGACGGTATCCCAGTATCCACCTCCCCTCACATCCGGAATCTTGGCGTCATCTTTGACCAAACCCTCTCCTTTGACAAATACACTAAACAGATCACAGTCAGCCTTCTTTCACCTGAAAAACATTGCCCGTCTCCGCTCATCCCTCTCCTCCACGGCTGCAGAAACCCTCATCCACGCCTTCATCACCTCCCGTCTGGACTACTGCAATAGCCTCCTCTATGGTTCACCCTCAAAAATCACCAATACACTCCAATACATTCAGAACTCCGCTGCCCGTCTACTCACCCATTCCCGGACCCGTGACCACATCACCCCCGTCCTTTACAAGCTTCACTGGCTCCCCATCCCCCAGAGAATCCAGTACAAAATCCTCCTCTTGACATACAAAGCCCTCCATAACCTGGCCCCATCCTACCTGGCTGACCTCCTCTCCAGACACACTCCCACCCACAACCTCCGCTCTGCTGGTACCAACCTCCCGACCCCCTCCATCCGGACCAAATTCAGATCCTGGGGGGACAGGGCCTTCTCCATTGCTGCTCCCACCCTCTGGAACTCACTACCTCACACCATCAGAGACTCCTCCTCACTCACCACATTCAAAACATCACTAAAGACCCACCTGTTCAACACTGCATTCAACATTCAACCCACAGCATTTAACCCCTGACTATCTCTTCTCCTTCTCCCTCCTTTTGCTTTAAATATTTCCCTATTGATTCTTGTCTTTTTGCAATTGTGGTTTTCATGTATTGTTATGCATTATGTTTTCCACTCTGTCAAAGCGCCTTTGGGCTACTTGAAAAGCGCTATACAAAATAAATGAATTATTATTATTATTATAACATAGGCTAAATTTCTAAAATCCTAAATTTTCATCCTATTGACTTGAAATTTTAAGAGGATTTGCATATCTGGTCATTGAATTCAATCCCCAACTATTTTTGTGGTCAACATAGGCCAAAAGGTCAAAATAGGCCGGATTTCTAAAATCCTCAATTTTCATCCGATTGACTTGAAATGTTAAGAGGATTTGCATGTCTGGTCAGTGAATCCAACCCCCAACTATTTTTGAGGTCAACATAGGTCAAAAGGTCAAGGTCAACTTAGGCCAGATTTCTAAAATCCCCAATTTTCATCCGATTGACTTCAAATGTTAAGAGGATTTGTATATCTGGACACTGAATTCAACCACCAAGTATTTTTGAGGGCAACATCGGCCAAGTTTCTAAAATCCTCAATTTTCATCCAATTAGCTTGAAATTTGGATAGGATTTGCATATCTGGTCACTAAATTCAACCACCAAGTATTTTTGAGGTCGATATAGGCCAAAAGGTCAACAACATAGGCCAAATTTCTAAAATCCTCAATTTTCTTCTGATTGACTTGAAATTTTAAGAGGATTTGCAGACCAGGTCACTGAATTCAACCTTCAATTATTTTTGAGGTCATCGTAGGCCAACAACTTATTTTAGGGATTTCGCAAGTATCATGCTATGCACAACATATTTCTTGTTTGTTTGTCTGTCTGCTTGTATGTCAGTCACCTGCAGGTCACAATTTTTAAACGATCTTCACGAAACTTCACGAAGTTGTAGAGGTCATCACAATTGAGAAGGCTATTGATTTTGAGGTCAAATGTCATCTGGAGGTCAAATTTCTAAAATCACTATTTTTAATCTCATTGACTTGAAAAATGAACAGCATTTGCATATTGCCTCACTGAATTGGGAAACCAACTATTTTTGAGGTCAAAAGGTCAAAGTTAAACTTAAAGTCAAACTTCCAAAGTCATCAATTTTCATCTAAAAAATCAGAAATTTTTATCCAATCGACTTGAAAATTTGCTACCATCACATTTGGGGGACTTTTAATTTACTTTATCCATGAAAGTTATACAGCAGGAAAAAAAATGCAATGTCTTCATGCAGATTACGAGCCTATGATTGGTTGCTATGATTATGTTGCTATTCATGGCAACCAATGGTTTACCATGGAAGCCGCCCAAAAAATAGCTTTATATTTTTCAGTTTTGCAGGAAGTCACAATTGTCACACTGACAGACCAACACAAAACAACAGTTTGACTGTTTAAATAGCCATTTTGATTAAAACGCAATGATCTGGTTTTTGTTTTAAAGGCAGAAGGATATAGTTTGATCTGGGAGTAAAGGCAGGCCAGATAGCAGTAATGTACCGACTGGATTTGGCACCTGGACCGTATTTTTCCCACCACTTGTCTAGAGTCTAGATGATGGATAGGATAACCGCAGACAGGGTTGTATATACCAGTGCACAAGAGAAAGTAGTTGAGTGGTTCTTCAAATTATGGTGCGTGGCAATTTGATTTGCCTTGCACCATAATTTCACAGCACAAAGGAATTATAGGTACATGGCAGTTTTTACATTTTGTTCATTGTGTCCTTTTCTTGAACAGTGTTGTGTGTTGTATCGCAAGGGCAAATTGCCATTGCAGAAAAGCTGTAATTTGCAATTTGCTAGTAATTGATAAATAAATGATGATATTGCATTCAATTTCTTTTTCTTTTTTTCTCATACGAAATCGAAGCTCATGGAAGAGTAAGGTGATACAAGGGTAAAAGGCACACCATGACAGTGGAGCAGTGCTGAGGAACAAATGAACAGGAAAAGAGGGAATGTGAAAGCAGCACCAAATGATGCCTACAAGAGTACAATCTGGACAAGGACGCACAAACACAGTATGAAACTACACATGGTCTGGACACGAACACAAAAGTTCATTATATTTGCTTGTACAATTAAGACGATTCTGGAACAGGTATCTTCAGCTTTTGAAGACTGTTTCGTAGAGAAGCCTTATTTCGGTTTATTTATAGCATGGCTGCAAAATAACTTATTTTTATGTTGAAATCTTGTTACTGGATCATCCTACTGGAAGCTTATTTCTGAAATGCTGTGTTGCACAACTATGTTCTGTGTGATCAATAAATGCTTTTGTGTGTTCGGAGCTCGAGTGATGGCCATGTGTGTTTTGACTCTGTGCTGCGTGCTTGCACGTGGATCAGCTATCATAGTCCAGCGTGGCAGCCACTCTGAAACCAAAACAATCATCCGGGGTCATGCATGGGTTCGTCTAATTATTTGTTTATTCATTTGCTAATTTCTTGCTTTTCTTGGTTTTTTAGATCCCCTCTCAATGAGCCCGCAGAAAGCCCTTGATGCCATTGGGGCCAATCTGCAGAAGCAGTACGAGTGCTGGCAGCCGCGGGTAAGATCATTTTGATCGCAACCTGCTTGTACCTCATATATGTGAGCTTAGAGTAAGGGCAGTCTGACTATCTGACTTGCGTCACTCACTTGTGGGATTGCTGGCTTTTATCTGTTATTTGCAGATGCCGTAGAGTAATTGAAATCTCTTATTTTGTCATTCAAAAGGAAATACGTATCAAATCACTACGCTACTTGTAAGCCCTTGCACACATGCCACTTTTTCTAATTCAGGATCACTACAGGAGGGATTAACCAAATTAGCCCATGAATCATGCCCAATTTTTTATGTAACATTCTATCAACAGGTATTCTCCATTTTTGCCCACAGGCTGAGGTTAGTTTGGGATAACAAAGTTGTAAATGTGCAATGTTGATTAAAAGTATCCTTACTAGCTGAAACCAAAATCATCCCATTTCTAAAGACAAAAATTCAGTCCAAGTGCTGTATCCATTGGATTTGGCCAAATAGGAGGCCATATTTACAACAGCAATGCTCTGTCCTGTTTTGGTGTTTTGTGCATGTCCATCAAGACATCAAACACAATACAAATTGAACCAAGAACGGTGGGAAGGCAGTGCAAATGGATGGTTGCCCGTGGAGTTTGCTGATGTGTACAATCATGTCATCAAAACGAGTATCATGTCATCATGGATTTAACCCATGTCATCATGGATAGGTACCACATGGGGCACATATATGTCCATACATTTTAAAGTGGTGTATCTCTGATATTTTCCCTACAATTTTAGAATACTTTACGTTTGTACATTGGCAAACATTATTTATATTTAATACTGGGTAAGAGCTTTTATCGTTTGCACAATTACCTTTGCCAGAGGAAAGGGTGTTGCATTTGGGTCCATCTGTTTGTTTGTCTGTTTGTCCACACAGAATGTGCTAACGTAGGCCACAAACGTCATCTAGTGGTTCAAGGATGCCAGTTGTACCCATTCTCTTTTTTCAACCAGTACCTCTATAAAGTACTAGTGGGGTATGCATACACTGTGTAAGCAATAACGAATTGTGCTTCATACATAGGTACATAATAAATATAATATTTGTGAGTACAGGCAAGCATCACCGACCTCCTGCTAGATATCAGTGGAGTTTAATTTTTTTTTTAAGGACGTGCTTATGGTTTATTCTGTACATTTTCTTTAATGTTTTTATTTCACATTTTGCACTTATATAAATTACAATTTTCAAATGCTAGATATCCATTCAGGTTTTTTTTTTAAGGACTCGTCTCTGGTTTTTTATGTACATTTTCATTTTTGGATTTCTTCCGACTTTTCTGTGATTTTTTCCTGGTGTATTGGCTTCAATGTCCGTCGGCATGCCAAATTTCAACTTTTCTATGACACCCAGAAGGTACTGAACATTAATATCAGTCAGTGAGTGAGTCAGTGGTTAGAATGACCTTTATATATTGGATGTACGATTAGAATGTGGGTACTTGTATAAAGTTTATACAATAAGAACATGAGTACATCCATTAAATAATACGATATAGCCACTCAAAACAAATCTGGGCGAGGGTATGCAATCTTTGCTCATTCTAGTGTATTAATTTTTTTGGACTAGAAAAACTTGCAATTTTCATCATGAATACTCTTGAATTTCAATAAAAACCTGAATGTTAGCAATTTAAGTAATAATAAAGTTGAACATGAATCTGAAAATCCCTTTCAAGATGCTTGTTGTCCTCAAAGGAAGGAAGGCAGTGCACTTCCTTTATCATAGCTAAGGTTATCCCATAATTGAGCATGTCGGTGATAAACCCCATTAATCCTGGGTTTATCTGGACAATAGGTCATTAGGATCATTTAGATTGGTGTGTACTGAAGTGACAACAATAATGTTCATCAAATTTACTTAAATTAACCTTCTCTTGTGAATTATTTGATAAGCCTTGCTGTTGTTATATTAGTTGTTTTTTTCCACCCAAAAATCAAACAAAATGGAAGAGACCATGATTATTGAGAAGCATTATTCCAACAGTAATTTATCATCAAGACTTCTGCAATTAACTGAAATTAAATTTAACTGAAATTAAATGAATACTGCAAACAGTCATGTTTAGCATGGTTCCATGTTTTCATTTGATCACTCAGACATGTCTGTTTTAAAGTGATTTTCTTTCCCAGCAGCTCATCTGCTCCTTATCCTTTGAAATTATTTTAAAAATTGCACACAAACTCTTAGCAGAACCTTTAGTGCATAGTGGGTCACAATTAGTTGGCATAAAGCCTGTATTTAAGATAGTTTACAGAGACATAGACAACAATTGATAGGTTTCCATCAGTGTGATTCCATCAGTTCCATCAGTGAAATAACAGAAGAAGTGTTGTTTAAATGGAAATACAAAGTTGCTTGCAGGAAAAGGCAATTATAGTCATCCAGCCTTCATTGTCTCTCTATGTGGACAGAAACACTCAACACCGAATGTGAGCTCTTGTTATCTAATGCATATTGGACTGGGATTAAATTCTGAATTCAGCTCGCCAATTTCATCATATACTGATGCATTGCTGATGATGTGCCCCTGCACATTTGGGCAGGGAGTTTTCCATTTTTTTTTTAGGGTGTTGCCAATAACTAGCCTCCTCTTCGAATGTTTAGTGTACACCAAGTAATGCTCACAGATGGGACACCCAGTAAGGTAGATCTGAAAGGGGGGCACCCATATTGATGCATCTGTGAAATGTCAGGAAGACATTTTACAGTTGGGTCGAGATTCTAAACCCAGCGTCGACAGCGTAGAGGCGAGTACGCATACCTCCATGCTATCGTACCTATGAGTGATAAGTGCCAAACCAAAGGAAGTCGCTTTTACTGACACTTGTTTTCACCCCTCAGCCCAAATTTGGCTAAGGGGTATTGTTGTCCGGGCGTCCGTCAACTTTTGGTTTCCGTCAATTTCAAGGAGAACAGCTTGTCCGATTAAATCCATTTTTGCAGTGTGTTTTGGGGTTGAGTAGAAGAAGGTTCCTTTCGAAAATGGGCGCGCTGCGATTTTCAATATGGCCGCCACGACAGCCATCCGGGCGTCCGTCAACTTTTGGTTTCCATCAATTTCGAGCAGAACGGCTTGTCCGATTAAATCCATTTTTGCAGTGTGTGTTGGGGTTGAGTAGAGGAAGGTTCCTTTCGAAAATGGGCGCGCTGCGATTTTCAATATGGCCGCCACGGCAGCCATCTTGAAATTGGTTTCCGTTAATTTCGAACAGAATGGCTTGTCCGATTAAATTCATTTTGCAGTGTGTGTTGCGGTTGAGTAGAGGAAGGTTCATGGGCGTGCTGCGATTTTCAATATGGCCACCACGGCAGCCATCTTGAAATTGGTTTCCGTCAATTTCAAGCAGAACAGCCTGTCCGATAAAATCCATTTTTGCAGTGTGTTTTGGGGTTGAATAGAGGAAGGTTCCTTTCGAAAATGGGCGCGCTGCGATTTTCAATATGGCCGCCACGACAGCCATCCGGGCGTCCGTCAACTTTTGGTTTCCGTCAATTTCGAGCAAAACGGCTTGTCCGATTAAATCCATTTTTGCAGTGTGTGTTGGGGTTGAGCAGAGGAAGGTTCCTTTCGAAAATGGGCGTGCTGCGATTTTAAATATGGCCGCCACGGCAGCCATCCTGAAATTGGTTTCCGTTAATATCGAACAGAATGGCTTGTCCGATTAAATTCATTTTTGCAGTGTGTGTTGGGGTTGAGTAGAGGAAGGTTCATGGGCGTGCTGCGATTTTCAATATGGCCGCCACGGCAGCCATCCTGAAATTGGTTTCCACCATGCATGGGCTGAGGGGTTTCGCCCGGTTTGCGGTGCTATTTATTATTAGGGGTAAGACAGTCTTTTTTTCTCTCCTTTTTTTTCATAAGAACACAGCCATTTTGAGAAGAAAAGATGACATGGAATGTACAACAACAACAACAGGCATTTTAAAGGCCTTTTTCCCTGCGAGAGCGGGGGTTAGCCTTGCGGGTCCCATGACAATCTTCTCCATTTTGTCCTATTTTCTACATCTCCCCTTGTTAACCCCCTTGCCCGCATTTCTTCTTCCACCACCTTTAGCCAAGTCTTTCTCGGTCTTCCCCGTCCTCTACTTCCTCCTACATTCATTTCCATCACTCTTCTCAACCAGTCATTTTCATCCTTCCTCAACACATGACCAAACCATCTCAACCTGTTTCTCTTCACAGCATCCATCACAGGCTCTATTCCAATCATCTTTCGCAATTCATCATTTGTCTTCCTCTCTCTCAACGATACTCCACACATCCACTGAACCATTCGCATTTCCACCCTTTCCAGCCTTCGTTGCTGCTCTATGTTCATTACCCATGTCTCACTCCCATAAATCATAACACTTCTCACACATGCAGCATACACCTTTCCCTTCAGCTTCAATGACACTCCCCTCCTCATTAGCACACCACTCAGTTCCTGAAACTTCTTCCATGTACATCTCACTCCAGCAACCGTTGCCGTGTCTGATCCACCGTCTCCATTTGGCATGTCTCCTAGGTAGCAAAATGTTTTCACACCTTCCAGCTTCACGCCGTCTCCAAGATCCAACTCAACATTTCCTCCATCTGCAGCTGCCACACTGGTTAATGACCCTCTCAGACCACTACATTTTTGATGAACCCACTCAAGCGCACATTGTACATTGAATAGAGTTCACTCTTGACACCCTTCCTGCACATAGCACACGGCCACTTCCCAATTCTTTCCACCTTAACACATGCTTTACCACTTGCCATCACCTTCGTTTTTCCGATATTCACCTTCAGACCTTTTGTCTCAATACATTCCTTCCACTTGTTCATCTTCTCCTTCAATCCATCCATACTTTCCGCAATCAACATCAGATCATCTGCATACAACAACTCCCACGGTAAACCCTCCTTTACATTCCGAGCCAGCACCTCCATCACAACTACAAATCGTAGTGGACTTAGTACCGACCCCTGATGCACTCCCACCTTCACCTCAAACTCTCCACGGTTCCCATCTTCCGTCCTAACAGCTGTGCGCTCTCTCGTACATTGCCATCACTACTCTGATCAACCATTCCTCCACTACTAACTTCCTCAATGCCCATGTCACTACTTCGCGTGGAACCCTGTCGAATGCTTTCTCCAGATCAACAAAACCAAGAAACAACTTCTTCCTCTTCTCCATGTACTTCTCCTGCAACTGCCTCACAATAAAAAGCGCGTCTGTCGTTCCTCTTTCTGGCATAAATGCAAACTGTATTTCGTCGATCTTCACTTTCTTCCTTATCCTCCTCTCCAACATCCTTTCCAATACCTTCATTCCATGCTCCAATAACTTTTTCGCTCGATATGAGCCACAGTCCAGAGGGTCACCTTTCCCCTTGTATAGAGGGACGAGTGTACTCAGTTCCCAATCCACTGGAATGCGGCCCTCTTTCACCACCAGATTACAGATCTCTGTCATTCTCTTCACACCCCAACTTCCCACTGCCTTCAACATATCTCCCACAACTCCCGTCGGCCCTCCCGCTTTTCTACTCTTCATTGCTTTTATCGCTTCCTCAACTTCCTTCTCAGTTATTTTCACTGCTGGTCCTAAAACGGTGTTACTCTCGATGTTGCCGTCCCATTCATTCTCTGCATTCAACAGCATTTCCATATATCTCTTCCATCTTCCTTTAATTGCATCTGGGTCCACAACGATTAGTCCCACTTCATCCTTCAAGCAACTCACCCCCATCACGTCACACCTCTCTTTCGCTATCTGCTTTGCAATCCTGAATACCGCTCTATGACCCTCTCCCGAGTCCAAGCGTTCTCCGAACACTTTCCTACATGCCTCCTGCGCCTTTGCTACCTCTTTCTTTGCAGCCTTCCTGGCTGCCTTATAACTTTAATGCTCTGCCTTTTATGCACCCGTACCCTTCGCCTTCTGCCACTCCTTGAACTTCTTCCTCTTCTCATCAATACTCTTTCCAACTTCATCATTCCACCACCATGTTTCTGAGTGCCTCGGTGGTCCTTTCGTCTATCCACATACCTCACCAACGGCTCCCAACAGACTATCTTTCATTGACATCCAACCACTTTCAAGCTCAACTACATCAGCCTCTGTCATACTCAGCCTCTCTTTTAATGCCTCCCTCACTGTCACCTCTTTCAACCTCCACACCTTCATTCTTGGTTGGTACTTCACCCGCCGAGCTCTCCTTGCACCTTTCACCCTTATGTCGCTGACAACCAAGTGGTGCTGTGAAATAGCCTCCCCCTCCCCCGGGATCACCTTTGTGTCCCGGAGGTGCCCCTTATCTCGTCTACACACCATCAGGTAGTCGACGGTTGTCTTCGACCCACCTGACGTGTATGTAACAAGCTTATTATCCTCTTTCTGGAACTGAGTATTACAAATCAACAACCCAGCTCCATCAGCAAACTCCAAAATCCTTTCACCTTCACCATTCCTCACACCATATCCGTAACCCCCATGAACTCCCTCAAAACCGCCTCCACCCCTTCCTACATGTCCATTTAGGTCTCCTCCTATCACAACAACTTCATCACGTTTTCCATCAGCTTCTCTATCGCACACCAGAACTTGCCCCTCTCTTCATCGCTCCGACCGACCTGCGGAGCATATCCCGAGATGATGTTCACCAAGAGCTTTCCAATCATCATTTTCACCATCATAAACCTTTCACTCGCTCTAGTCACACTCACCACACTGTCTACAAACTCCTCAGAAAACAGGACACCAACACCATGCACGCCTTCTGGGCACCCTTGCCACACAAACTTGTATTTCTGTCCCTGCCTACCCTTCACCATTCTCACACCACTTCCCTTCCATCTCGTCTCCTGCACACAACATGTGTCCACTCTTCTTCTGACCAATACTTCCACCACTTCTCCTGATCTACCTGTCATTGTCCCTACATTCCATGTCCCAAACCTCAGAAACCAATCTCCATGTGGGGCATCAGACGTTTCGTCATAAATGGAGTGATTTCCACCCTTGCTTTGATCGGGTTCCCCACCTTGAGTTTGGACGAGAGGGAGTATGGTCTCCCACGGAATACTTCGGGCTGTACCCTGCCCACATGTAATTGTAATTTTCATGGTTCCCTTTTTGAGGCAATGTTTTTATGGCCGGATGCCCTTCCTGATGGCAACCCTTTTAGTCGCCTCTTATGACACAGGGATACGGTGTACCTATTCTAAACCGGGGTTACAACCGGGTAATGTGTGTATGAAGTATGTATGACATAACCGGGAAATGTATGTATGACATGGAATGTATGAAGTATTTATCTACCTTGGGTCAAAAAAGGCAGGGCAGATAATATCGAGGCAATTGCAGTTACAAATGGGGTGCACACGCTCAGACAATATTGTGCTTTACGTGTTTGGAACACAGAAAAAAAGGATTTGATTTGCTATTTTCATATGTGATATTACCGATGCTATATACAGTCACGTGAAAAAGTAAGTACACCCCGTGTAAAGTTTTGACTTTTTCAACATATTTCAACATACAGCTATTTGATCTTCATTTCAACAATATTGATAGATAAAGGTGATATAATACAACAAATATCATGAAACATTTACATTGTGTAGTCCATTGTATAATTTAAATAAACATAAATGCAAATTTCGCATGTGGAAAAAGTAAGTACACCCTTGGCTCTAATCGGTGGTATTGCCCCCTTTGGCAGAAACAACCTCAAGTAGGCGTTTCTTATAACTGTCTGCCAGTCTCTGACATCAATTGGGAGAAATTTTTTCCCACTCCTCCATGCAGAATTCTTTCAGCTGTGCGATGTTTGAGGGGTTTCTTGCATGCACAGCTCGTTTCAAATCTCCCCACTACATCTCAATGGGATTTAGATCCGGGCTTTGACTTGGCCATTCCAGAACCCTCCATTTCTTTCTTTTCAGCCATTCCTTGGTGGATTTACTGGTATGTTTAGGGTCATTGTCATGTTGCAAGGTCCACCTTCAGTTTAGCTTCAACTTCCGACAGATGGCCTCACATTATCCTCAAGCACCCTCTGGTACAATGAAGAATTCATAGTGGAGTCTATGATGGTGAGCTGCCCAGGCCCTGATGCAGCAAAGCTGCCCCAAACCATAATATTTCCACCACCATGCTTTACAGTTGGTATCAGGTTCTTGTGGTCAAATGCTGTCTTTGGTTTTCACCAAACATGTCTTCTGGTACTGTGGCCAAATAGCCCTACCTTTGACTCATCTGTCCAGAGCACATTGTTCCAGAAGTGCTTGTCTTTGCCTAGGTGTTCATTGGCAAACTTTAGTCTTGCCCTGATGTTCTTTCTGGACAGCAAAGGTTTCCTCCTGGCACACCTCCCATGTAGATCAAATTTGTGCTGCCTCTTTCAAATGGTAGACTCGTGCACTTTGACATCAGCAGTGGCAAGAGCTACCTGTAGGTCCCGAGATGACATTCTGGGGTTCTTAGAGACTTCTTTCAGCATCTTGCGGTCTGCTCTCAGGCTGAACTTGCTGGCGCGGCTTGGCCTGAACAAGTTGGCAGTTGTTTGGAATCTTCTCCACTTGTAGATGATGTTCCGGACAGTCGAATGATTGATTTCAAATTGTTTGGAGATGTTTTTAAATCCTTTCCCAGACCCGTAGGCATCTATTCCCTTCTTTCTGAAGGCGTCAGAGAGCTCTTTTGATCTAGGCATGGTGATGCCGCACACTTCAACAACAAAGAGCAAACCAAACTAAATGTCTGAGTTTTAAATAAGACAGGTTCCTCCAAGATCCTCTCTAACGATGTTCTAATAATTTGAACCTGAGCTGGTGCACCTGATTCGAATTTTAGGTATTTGAAGTCGTGATAAATGTAGGGGTGTACTTACTTTTTCCACATGCGAAATTTGCATTTATTTTTTTTTAAATTATACAATGGACTACAAAATGTAAATGTTTCATGATATTTGTTATATTATATCACCTTTATCTATCAATATTGTTGAAATGAAGATCAAATAGCTGTTTGTTGAAATATGTTGAAAAAGTCAAAGCTTTACATGGGGTGTTCTTCCTTTTTCTCACGTGACTGTATGTATTTCACAAACTCGTAATACACGAGATGAACAGGGGTTTAAATGAGTTCATTTTATTCCTCCAAGTACATGGTGTTCTGCTGTTTCATCGAACCGGTTCTCAGAGACCAGTAGAATTCACGTTTTTGTTGTTTTGTTTTGCGGCAGTGTGAATGATTTTTTTTTTTTGGAATTTTTTGGAAAAGGGCGAGGTATTTTGGATGGATAGGAGAGGCTTATTGGTCTCATTTGCAGCTTGAATGGCAAGATGCTTCAGTGATATTAACTTGCTTCCAATTTTTTAATTTGTTATGGGCTTGATACAAGATATTGTATTTGACTATAAAGCTGCTTTCTGCTTTTGCATGAGCAGGCACAACATTCTCTTTGATGAAAATATAACTAGCACTGTCTTTTAGATCAGAGGCCGGCAACCTACGACCAGAGTTCTGGAACTGTCCCGCAAAGAGATTCAGTCTGGTCCGCATCGACATATTCGGTTCGGACTTCAGACCCTAGAAACAATCGGCTTTCACTTCTTCTGTTTTGCACTCGCAGTGCCACACACAGAAATGCAGGCACATAGCTCGCACTGAAGACCAACACAAAAACCATGCCATTCCATGTTTAAACTGTATGCAAACCTCACTTTTGACAATTAACCCAAAATTTAAAAATAAACGATTCTAACCTCTAATGACTCCTCGGTTATTAATCCACCCCACACCAGGACAGCCCTATGACGATCTGTCCCACCACTAGAAAAAGATTGCCAACCACTGCTTTGGATGAACATTAAGCTGCCTGTATCCATGTGCAATGTGCATGTTGAAAATGCCATGCTGCTTTTATTTTTAATTTTTTTTAAGAATAGGCTTTTGTGTTTAGCCCTTGGTATGCTTGTGATGCCAAGGTGATGCACCAAAGGGCCAATTCCTTTCTGTGATTCTCATTGCAAAAATTATTTTACCTATTTATGTTTTTGAGACGGGCCCTGGATAGAGTTTGCCTCTATTTTAATTAATATGTAATACATGGAAAAATTGTGATATGGTATTATTTAATAGACAAAAACGATCACCATCTAAGTTATTTCCATTTTAGTTATGGCTGTTTTGAGAGCCTGTACATCATGATGTCATGCATTATTTCTTCTGAAACTGCATTTTAATCATGAAATCAATTTGTGTGAGGCGGCCCTATATGTGCTGCAAATAACAGTTTCATTTGGAGGCCGCCACAAGAGCTAGTTAATTTATGAATTATATTCATAATTTTAGGGCCAAAGGCAGAAGAGACCTCGTTTCCAATGGGATCGAAGTAAATGTTGTTTAATATTTAATTTCGAACATAAATTTAACGCAGAATGCAAACACTAAAACACTACATAGACAGAGCCGTAAAGGTTTATACGTTGTCTTCATCATTGTTCAACGAGGTATTATGATTGGGAATCTCAAAGGTCAAAAGGTAGGATTTTTATTTATTACTAGCCGAATGCACCCGGCGTTGCTTGGGTTCTTTTTGAATGAATTTACTACTATAATTCA
This sequence comes from Myxine glutinosa, assembly GCF_964187855.1. Lineage (NCBI taxonomy): Eukaryota > Metazoa > Chordata > Myxini > Myxiniformes > Myxinidae > Myxine > Myxine glutinosa. Next base: position 93,673,209 of record NC_136263.1, on the reverse strand, counting down.
GCTTTTACCCACGGCCATAGAAGATTGACTACTATAATTCAGCTCAGCTTTTAATTGCGAAATGAGCCCAGCCCGGCCGAGGCGGTCTCAACCGGCCTCACCACCAAGCCTATAACCATCCTGGGGCCTGCCCCGACATTTTTGGTTCTTTTTAAATGAATTTACTACTATAATTCAGCTTTTACTCGTGGCTGTAGAAGATTGGCTACCATAATTCAGCTCAGCTTTTAATTGCAAAATGGGCCCAGCCTGGTCGAGGTGGCCTCGACCGGCCTCGCCACCTAGCCTATAACCTTCCCGGGGCCGTCCCGACATTTTTTGTTTTAGAAGTTGTCGTGAAAATCAACCAAGTCCACAACTTTGTCCCATAGGTAGGTTTAATAACAATCAGATCTCTGGCATCATCCTGTAAAATACAATCATGCAATATATATCAGGATCGTGGCATCATATAGGGAGGATCGATAATATTAGTCAAAGCAAGCAAGCCTAGAATATGAAAGGGTACATACCATCCGAGTCTACATGTCATAGAATAATGTCGCAGGAGTGGCCCGAAGTCGCGAACGTCCGAGGTCTTATAGACGCCTCTCAGTGGTTTAAGCGAGCATCACACCTGGGTTCAACTTTAATGCATTTTCACTACATTCTCCCCGCCGTTAGAACTACACTGCCGCTAGGCAGGAATCAAGCGTGCGTCAGCATTAATTGATTAGGAATGTCAATCCAAGTCAGTCGGTCCATCCGTAGCGGTCAGGGCGGCGAATTATCCTGCCAGCACGGGTACGGAAACTACCAGGTACGACATCCCCAAGCCCGGAGTCCCCTGCATCGGAGTAGCTGCTGGAGGCATGTGTCGGAGGGGGCACCTCAGTGCCTTCAGGCAGGGGTGTATCTGGTGAGGGGAGGGACGGCAGATGCTCCATAGTGGGAGCTTCGGGAGAGTCCATAGACTCGTAAATCGGTTCGTCGATATCCCTATAAGGGTCGATGACCCCACAAGGGGTGAGATGGCGTACGGAGACAGTGGACTCACGTCCATCTGCCGTCATCACACGAGCATGCTCGGGATTAGCCTGTAGTACCTGCACCTTATCCACTAAGGGATCGTACTTGCTCGTGCAAACCGCACGTTTGAGATAAGCCGGCCCCGGCTCAGCGAGCCAACTGGGTAAAGATCGGATACTACCCGAGCTTCTAGGGTGGTGGAACAGTCTTTCGTGAGGAGTCTGGTTGGTGGCCGTACATAGTAGAGCCCTGATCGAGTTCAGCACCGCAGGTAGCGACCAAGCCCATTTATCTAGGCCCCGGCCGAGGGTCCTGAGGCTTAGCATAACGGCCCCCCATATGATCCCATTAAAGCGTTCGATCTGCCCATTTGCCTGCGGCCTGTACGGTGTGGTGTAACTCGAAGCGACATTATTCTGGAGCAAGAAGCACCTCACTTCCTGGGACAGGAACACCGCACCCCGATCTGTATGCACGTAGGCCGGATACCCAAACATAGAAAACAAATTCTGCAGGCACCGTATGACTGTGGCAGCCGTCATATCTGCGCATGTTTAAGCGAAAGGGAATCGCGAGTACTCATCAACGATAGTGAGCAGATAACTAGAGTTACTCGACACCGGCATCGGGCCTTTGAAATCCATCGCCAATCTCTCCCACGGTCTAGTAGCCCTGACCAGCATCCCCATGGGAGGGTTGTAAAAACGCGGTTTGAGTTCCGCACATACAGCGCAGTCGCGGCAGAGCCGGCGGATGTCCTCAATCGAGTACGGCAGATTACCACGACGCACAAAATGAGTGAAACGCATCACCCCAGGATGACACATAGTGTCATGCAAGGCGCGCAGACCCTCCAAAGTTATGAGACCCGCACACGTAGCCGGCCTTGATAAGGCGTCGGCGACCAGGTTATCCTTCCCCGGGCGATATTTGATGGTGTAGCAGAAGTCGGCGAGTTCGATACGCCAGCGAGTGATTTTCTCATTCTTTATGCGTTGGGCATGTAAGGTGTCGTACATAAACGCCACGCTTTGTTGGTCTGTGATGATTTGGAAGCATCGCCCGAGCAAGTACGAACGCCATCGCCGAATCGACTCGACGATCGCGTACGCTTCCTTTTCGACAGACGAATGCCTCTGCTCAGCGGAGGTGAGAGTCCGCGAAAAGAAAGCCACAGGGCGCCCCCCCTGGGAGAGAATCGCCGCTATCGCATGATCCGAGGCATCACTTTCTAAGACAAAAGATTTGCTCTCGTCGATCGTCGCCACAGCGGCACCAGCGATGTCGCCCTTAAGGCCCCTAAAGGCAGCCAAGGCGGCTGGGCTCATGGGGAACGCGTCACAGGCCACAAGTGGGCGGAGTTTCACGGAGAAATTTTGCACCCACTTAGAATAATGGGTGAATAGCCCGAGAGCACGCTTCAGCGAAGCTCGATCGCAGGGCGGGGCCATATCGAGCAAGGGTCGCAGACGCTCCTTATCAGGAGCAACAGAGCCGTGGGTCACGGTGTACCCCAGAAGATCTATCTTGCGCATGGAGTAACGACATTTAGCCTCATTCATGGTTAAACGATACCTCTGCTCGACCTCGAGGAAGCGCTTCAGATTCGCATCATGATGCCCCTGGTCATGCCCGCAAACCGTAAGATTGTCCAGATATACAAAGACATCGGTCAAGTTCTCCTTAGCGATGAGGTCGTCCATAGCCCTCTGAAAACAGGAACCCCGTTCGTCACCCCAAAAGGTGGTCGGGTGAAATTGGTATAACCTTTGATCGGATTCAAACGCGGTATAGATGCGGTCTGCCTGAATGATGGGGATCTGATGATACGCACTGCGTAGATCGAGAGTGCTGTAGACTGAGTACTGGGCAACCTGTCGAACCAAGGCGTCCATTCCCGGGAGGGGGTAGGCGTCCAGCTGTGTAAATCGAGTAATTGTCTGCGAATAGTCGATTACCATTCGTTTGCGATGCGCCTCACTTCGCACCACTAAGACCTGTGCCCGCCACGGCGACCGGCTAGGTTCTATGATACCTTCCTTTAAGTGCTGGGCTGTCTCTTCCGCAATGAATTGCGCGTCAGCTCGGGAGTAGCGCCGTGATTTTACCGCTACCGGTGTGATGTCCGTGGTCATATTGGGGAACAGCGACAGAGGCTTAATCTCCATCCCTGCGATTGCACAAACAGCCAGCGTATCAGTACCACCAAATTCCATTTCCAATCGTCCGTGTCGCTTAAGAAAGTCGTGTCCTAACAATATATCAGCACATAGAGCAGGCAAGACCATGAGATTTACATCTGGAAACATTCGGCCCTTTATCACAAGCTTCAATCGACATTCCCCTTTTGTGTTGAGCCTAAGCCCTTGGGAGGCCATAAAGATCCTCGCGCGCATGTCCCGAGTAGCGCGCATGTCCCGAGAATCGGCCATCCATGTTTTTGCACCAGTCGATGATCGATATAACTATCCGTGGACCCTGTATCGATGAGAGCCCGTGCAAAAATTCCCTCGATCATAAGTGGGATGATGGCCTGAGCCAGGCCAGGCGGTCCGGCAGACGCCAAGCCATCAGAGCGAGACGATCGCACCTCGCGTGTAGATCCGACGCCAGCTGCAGTTCTCCGTTTGTTCGAGCAGCCTCCGGAGGGCGCTCGTGTCATGCGCGTAGTTTGAAAGCCATCTGCAGTCTTCCGTGCCAAAACAGGAGCTTGTAGTGCGTACGAGCAGCCTTCGGATGGCGCTAGGGTAGCGCGGATCTCATAGCCATCATGAGACGTTCGGATACCAGCCAAGGACAGTCGCTCCGCGTTCGGTCGTATTTTCGCCAGTTGTTTTGGCGGTCCGTTGAATCTCACCAAGGTCGAGCGCACAGCCAGGGGCCCACTAGGAGGTATGCCGCTCATCAAAGGCGGGTGAGGCGCCCCGCTCTGTACTCGGCCCTTTGGCCCGGCGATAAGCACATTCATTGTCGCGCGTGTTCGTTTGCCCCATGCAGCTTTTCAGCACCCTTTTGCAAAATGCCCTTTTGTCGAACACAGATGACATATCGCCTCCCGAGCCGGGCACGCCGACCGGGGATGTTGTCGATTCCCGCAGAAATAGCACGTAGCGTTTCGTCCGGGCTTTGGACCCGCAGCTGCAGCTGCAGCCAAGCCGGAATCAGGGTCCTCCTCGGGAGAAGCCAGGGGTTCCGGCAGGGATGCCGTGTCGGCTCCTGGTCGTCGGCGGTAGCTCTCTCCGGTCGGGCTTGACGAGAAATCCCCGCAGTGACACGCGTATGATCGTAAGCGTCAGATTGTTCGCGGGCTGTAGTGTAGACGTGAGCCAGCCGTAAAGCTTCCGTGAACGTCAAGTCCTCAATATCAAGAAGCCTCTGTCTAACGGTAGAAGACCCGATTCCTGAGACAAAAGAATCACGTACAAGGTCGTCCTGGACTTGCTCGTGTGTCCGCACCTCCTGGGCACTCTCAGCAAGCAGACGTCGCAGTTCTTGTGCGTGGTGGTCTAGCGACTCTGTGGGCTGTTGAGTCCGCTTGGCGAGCAGATGCCGGGAATAGACCACGCTTCGCTTCTTAATGTAAAGCCGCTTTAGCTCCGTCACCGCTGCATTGAATGTCGTACACTGTTCGATTCCCCTGTAGACAGTGTTGGTGTACTTTAGTTTGCAGTACCTGTAATTTTGTTTCTTCAGTGACATCGGCGTCCTGGGCTTTGAACTGATTGTCCAGGGACTTTAGCCAATGCGTCGGCTCTGAGGCCGAATCCGTGGCTTGTGGGTCGGCGGAAAATTGCGGCACCTGGATCATCTTGTGTCCCGCTATGTCCGCCTCGTGTCCTCGAGTGGACGGTAGACTGATTGTTATTAAGTGTCGTGAAAATCAACCAAGTCCACAACTTTGTCCCATAGGTAGGTTTAATAACAATCAGATCTCTGGCATCATCCTGTAAAATACAATCATGCAATATATATCAAGATCGTGGCATCATATAGGGAGGATCGATAATATTAGTCAAAGCAAGCAAGCCTAGAATATGAAAGGGTACATACCATCCGAGTCTACATGTCATAGAATAATGTCGCAGGAGTGGCCCGAAGTCGCGGACGTCCGAGGTCTTATAGACGCCTCTCAGTGGTTTAAGCGAGCATCACACCTGGGTTCAACTTTAATGCATTTGCACTACAGAGGTTTCCTCCTATCTTTCACCATTCATGAGATTAGCGCGTGCAGCCAAACAAACAAACAAAAACTTTATTTATATTGTTGCGGATCTCAGCGCCGGCCTTTTCCCCTTACCAAGGGGGGATTAGTCCCCTTGTCTTTGACTGACCGACGGGACCCGAGGCCTATGACGTCCTTTCCGGGCAGCATTAAATAGGGTTGTAGGACCAGATTCGCTATTACCTAAGTACTAACGCTACCCTGAAACGAGGAGACAAGCCTCACCCGAATCACGGGTGTTGGTGGATACGCCGAGCGGTAGCGAACCCATGAACTGAGCCGTTAGCAATCACTAAACCCAATCCAAGCGGTTCTTAATTGGGCCACGCTTACGCAATGGAGGAAATCACAGAAACGGTCAAATTTGGAAGAAAGGAAGAACAAGATTTATTTACACTTTGTACAATAATCAGAAGAAGAAAACACAGTGCAGTCTTAATCACAGTCTTAACTTATCCCTGGACAAACGGGCCCGTTCACGCTCGGACACACTCACACGGGGTTTGCAGTTGACCAGGTCAGCACGTCCAGGGATGGCGTCCAGGCAGCTCGCTCTCCGGTCCCCAACTCGCACCGCGAAGAAGATGAATGCAGCGGCCAGGAGCTCTCCGCGTGTCGTTGGCGCGCGTGGGATTATTACAGGGTGAACGGTAGGCTGGGCTTTTGCGGTTGCACTTGCGGCTGCAGCCACGTACGTAATAAGCGAATAGTTCAATATGCGCTCACAATGCGCTCTTCAATTCCCCGAAACTGTCGTGTGCACGCCGGTCTTCTGAATACAGTTCTCTTGCATAAGTTCTCACAAGCGCCTCTCCCTTCTCAACTGAGGTGGGGGCCTCGCGCAAAGGGTTTTATTGCCACGCCCTTGGAACCCTCTGGAACTCACCAGACGTTCTTCACCACGCCCTATCACGCCATGCCCTCAAAGCCCTGATTGGCTGGTAGCCCTTACCGTCATCGCCTTCTGACGTGCTCCTTGTCGCCGCCCCTCCTTGACCCTCGCGCTCCTCCCTCTTCTTCGGCCTACCTTGTGGTACCCGACTAGTTTCGAGCAAAACGAAGGGCAGCGAACGCTGCTGGCAGCCAAAGCGTAACAAACTTGAGGGATGCCAAATGGGGCGCGGGATCGAGTTTGCCCATGATGTAATTGGAGGGTGGCCGCAAAATGAAAGGGACCTAAGCTCATTTCTTTACACAATGCAGATATTACTAGGGAAATGGCCTACTCTTACACATACTATACACACAACAACAACAGGCATTTTAAGGCCATTTTCCCTGCCAAGAGTGGGTGTTAGCCTTGCGGTCCCCATGACAATGTTCTCCATTTTTCCCTATTTTCTGCATCTCCCCTTGTTAATGCCCTTGCCCGCATTTCTTCTTCGACCATCTTTAGCCAAGTCTTTCTCGGTCTTCCCCGTCCTCTACTTCCTTCTACATTCATTTCCATCACTCTTTTCAACCAGTCACTTTCATCCTTCCTCAACACATGACCAAACCATCTCAACCCGTTTCTCTTCACAGCATCCATCACAGGCTCTATTCCCATCATCTTTCGCAATTCATCATTTGTCTTCCTCTCTCTCAACGATACTCCACACATCCACCGAACCATTCGCATTTCCACCCTTTCCAGCCTTCGTTGCTGCTCTACATTACCCATGTCTCACTCCCATAAATCATAACACTTCTCACACATGCAGCATACACCTTTCCCTTCAGCTTCAATGACACTCCCGTCCTCGTCACTACGCCACTCAGTTCCCGAAACTTCTTCCATGCACATCTCACTCGAGCAACCGTTGCCGAGTCTGATCTACCTTCTCCATTCAGCATGTCTCCAAGGTAACAAAATGTTTTCACACCTTCCAGCTTCACGCCATCTCCAAGATCCAACTCAACATTTCCTCCATCTGCAGCTCCCTCTGTGCACACCTTACACTTGAATGTAGCTGCCACACTGGTTAATGTCCCTCTCAAACCACTACATTTTTGATGAACCCACTCAGCGCACATTGTACATTGAATGGAATTCACTCCGACACCCTTCCTGCACACAGCACACGGCCACTTCCCAGTTTTTTCCACCTCACCACATGCTTTACCACTTGCCATCACCTTTGTTTTTCCGATATTCACCTTCAGACCTTTTGTCTCCATACACTCATTCCACTTGGTCATCTTCTCCTTCAGTCCATCCATACTTTCTGCAATCAACACCAGATCATCTGCATTCAACAACTCCCATGGTAAACCCTCTTTTACGTTCTGAGCCAGCACCTCCATCACAGCTACAAATAGTAGTGGACTTAGTACCGACCCCTGATGCACTCCCACCTTCACCTCAAACTCACCACTGTTCCCGTCCTTCGTCCTTACAGCTGTGCGCGCTCTTTTGTACATTGCCATCACGACTCTGATCAACCATTCCTCCACTCCTAACCTCCTCAATGCCCATGTCACTACTTCACGTGGAACCCTATCGAATGCTTTCTCCAGATAAACAAACCCACGAAACAACTTCTTCCGCTTCTCCATATACTTCTCCTGCAACTGCCTCACAAATCTTACACATACTATGACATAACTAATACTCCAAATCGGCCTACGTGTTGCTTGTGGGCTAACTATGGGGGGCAAACGTTTAACCTTTAATGATGTCATATTTACAATCTCAAAACCGCAACACTGCCCCCCTCCTTCGCCAGGCTCGGACCCGAGCCAAACCCACACATGTGAGAACGACCGGTTTTGAGCAAGGGTCAGGACTACTTTTTAAATTCCGTGTGACACTTCGATGTGGTTCCCCTCTACATTTAATCTAACACCCTGTGTGTGACAGTTTTACAGCACTAAATATGTCCCACCTACTGCATTGTGTACCAACTAACAGATTCACACCCACAACTAACCGAATTGCGGAAATAATTCTCAAACTACACATAAAGCCGGTGGGGAGCATGTTATTTACAAGACTAATCTAATTATTTACAGTTCTACAACCCAGGACCTGTTCTTTTGTGGGAAATAAATTTTCAGGAGAGAAACACAATGCACTGCACCAATACAACATGAAGAAAATGCACAAAAATGCACAATCATCATTTCAAATAAATGTTTGCTGCTTGGCTGCTGCTGGGCTGCTGCTTCTTGCGTCTTCCTGCTTCGTCTTCGGTGTGCCATAATAAAACTTGGAGATCTTCTTTCCTGACACACTGGAATATAAAAAATGCACAAACCGTGTCCGTTTTTTATTTGCAGGGCCATCTCATGGTCCATTTACGTGACTTTTACGCCACTTAGAATCAGTGGTCCGCAGGGCAAGATAATGCTTGCAGCAAAGGTCGGCTCCAGCAAAGGTGCCAGGCCACAGAACGGGTGGTCCATTCGGTGTATTGGTGCAGCAAAAGGTAGCAGGAGTGCCGCACAGGTGTAGCAACGTGCCGCAGCACAGTTCAGTGTTCCTGCACACTCCCCTCCAAAATGGGTCCATGGGTGGGGAGGAAAGACAAAGCAGAGAGTCAGCGGAGGAAAGGGCGCAAAGGTACACACAATGCAAGGCAATGCAACATGAGGAGCATGGGAGAGCAAGCGGAGAAAGCTCGTCCCTAGCCGTACGACGTACGTACCCCCCCCCCCCATGTCAGCCTACACTACCCTTGCCCTTCCCTGTATTTACAATTTACAAATTCGTCTCTACGTTTCGTCTCTTCTATCCCCTCTACTGCCAAATTCGTCGTCCAATCCCTCCCAAGAAGGAAGAGATGGAATACCACAATGTCAAATCCCGTCGAGATGCGTCTTTACCATCCAAATATTTGCAAAATCTGGTCTGGAGTTCTGTCTCCATTGGTGAGTGGATGTGGATGGTGCGAAGAGATTTCTCATCCTATCTATACTCTAATCACATTAACTCACTTACACTACCCGGGGTCTTGCCCTGCCAATCCAATTGGCCTTTTTACACTATGCGGTTCTAAAAACCAATTCCCATTCATTGACCATCCTGTGATGCCATCCAAATTTGGGGTCTCACTCACCAATTTTTCTCACTGTGCCTTCGCACAATTTCGGGGCTGGGTCGTGTGGCTCTACCAGCAGGTCTACCTACCTGCGCACCTCCGCCACTGAAGTCGCCACCCGAGCTTACCATGCTCCTTACAACTACCCTAAATCGGGGAAGGCCCCTCCTGGCTCTCTCATCCCTCTGATGCCCTCTCTGGCATTGGGCTACCCGGGTCCTCTCCTAGGATCCTCGGGCCCCACTGAACACTACTCTGACTCTAACTGGCTCCCAGAGCCTACCTGCGGCCTCACCAGGCTGACAGACTACCAGTGACGGAGTGCCCGGATAACCATACGCACCAACAGGCTCACACGCCCAGCCATCTCCACAGACTCATGCACCCATCAAAGCAATACCTTGCTACTTCCTGCACCACAGATATCAATATCCAAACAATTTACCTAAACCCTCTACCTAACTTTAAAACTACCCTCCCCGGGTTTTCGTGAAGGGGTCCATCTTCCCCCATTCACTCCTTCGCGCCATGCACTCCACACCACTCATTCCACACCACTCATTCCACACCATTTATTCCACACACCTGTTCTTCACTTGCACCCCATGCAAGTCCATTCACTCAACACAATGACGCTTGTCTTCAATACACCACTTATACACTTTCTCTGGTCATCCCCGACCAATTCCTCATTTGCTCACGCTCACCACAAAGATTCTCATTCAAATCCTCAATTGCTGAAGCTCATCACAAAGATTCTCAATCTCAAGCTCATACACACAGCATCATCTAACTAACTACTTCCCTCTAATACTCGTGCTTTCCCGCCTTCCCTTACACGAAGCACTTCCCTCGTCATTATCATCCATCTAATCTCTCTATGTCCCCTCTACCGGTACAAAGTCACTACTTAAATCTCATGTCTCCTACTGTCATTTCTAAATCCCTAACAATTATCCTGGCCCGCCCTCGGCTAGTTTTCACTGCTATCCCCATAATCTAAAGCTCATGTGCCCCCAATAGTGAATGGTAAAGGTACCATTCGCCAACGCTACTGTTAGTCCACTACTCTCGAGCCTCTCCGTGCGGTAATACATTTCCATCACAGCTCGGCTTCGCAAAGCTGAGCAATGCATGCGGGTGGTTTGTCTCCTGTTGGTTGGGTCCGTCCGGCATTTTCAATTCTGGGGAGGAGGCATGCTTGGGCCGAGGTTCCAGGCGTCATCTCTGTGCGGAGCCTTTCGGTCTCCGGCACGATGGCCCAACCTCCCCCGGTCGGAGCACCACGCCCGCCAGGGGGCGAAGGTCCGACCTCTCCTTCCTCCCCTGGAATCATGCCGTTTGCCTCTTCGCCAAGGCGCGGCACTGACCATACATGGCGGGGCCCTGCACGAAATGTGCACGGCGCTCCTTGCGAGACCGCCGCGGCAACGATCCCCGCTGGTCCCCGCAGCACACAAAGCGCACCACGCCCCGAGAGCTCGCGTCGGCTATACGTCGGCCTAAACGCTAACCCCCCGGTTTGGGTCGATGCTTGAGCCACCTTCTCACACCACGCGACCCGTTCTCCACTCGCAAAACGCGGCGCTCCAGCGCCTCCCATACACTCAATACATTTTGTTACCGCACTCTCTCTCTCCGCACACGGTCCGGTGTGCACTCGTTTCCCGCACACTCCGGTGCACCCCACTCAGGCACACTCATGCCATTCGCACACTCCCTTATTACACATCCTTGTGCACACCCTGGTGCACTCATTCTACTCGCACACTCCGTTACACACTTGGCCATCGCACACCCTCGCGTACACTCTCCCGTTACGTACTCCGTAACAACCACGGGTGTGCACTCTTTTGCTGCACACCCAATCACGCGCTCTGGTGTGCACTCCCACACACTCTCTTCGGCCATCACACACTCTGTCACTCTCCGTTCCACACTCCTCTTCACCACACTCTTCCCACATACACTTCGTCTTACACTCGTGCTCTGGCACGGTTCGCACACGCGCGCCATTCACCTTCACACAGCGCACCATGGACCTTCCACGAGCGCCCGGTGACGTCGCGATCCCAAGCGCACGAAAAATCTTTTCGCGCAAAACACTTTCGCGCCAAACATTTTCGCGCCATACATTTTCCTACTCACCTTCGGGATTCTCTTCTCCTCCAACCGCACCTGCAAACTTTCATTGGGGTTAGGCAGCACGACATCACAATGCGAACACGGACTTTGCACATATTCCATCTTTTCCTCCGACGATACATTTTCTTTTTCTGCCGTCTCTTCAACCCCAATTTCAATTATAATTTCTTTTTCTTTATTAAGCTTGACGACCGCCGGCGCACATAAAATAAAATTTTCCAATTCGGCGGCCGTCGGCTTTTCCATACCCCGAGTCGCGATTTATACCCCTGTCCACTTAACTGTGCTCTGCTCAAACTCGCTTTCCCCGTGTTCCTCACGTCGCATTACCCCGTCGCGTACCAATGCGACTTTCCCGCTCGACCTGCGCCTTATGTCCTCCCCCATCTTTTTTATTAACTCCCCTCGGGTGTCCATTCTGCTTTCCAGCCCATTTTTCGCCTCTTCTAATTGATCCCCCATCTGTTTTATTTCCTGGGCGGATTTGTCCCCCATTTCCTTCCACTGGCTCCCCATTTTGTTTTCCAATTTATTTAACCCGCCTTTTATTTCTCTCATTTCTGCTTTTGATTTGTCCCCCTCCATTTTCATTTGATTACTCTGAGCATCCATTTTATGCTCCGACTTTATTATATAGGCCCTCATTTGTGCCATAAATAATTGGAAGTCCCCTGGCATCGCGGGCTCGGCTCTCGCCGCCATGTGCGAGGCGCCGCCATTTTCTTCCCCTGCTACCTCTACTGCTGTACCCTCATCAATTGCATCCTCCCTTTCTCCCAATTCTTCCCGGGGGTCCTGGGTTGATTCTAACTCTTCATCCTCCTCATTTACCCCCACCGGCATCCGACCGCCTTGGGTATCCATGGCACGAATTTAATTTGGATGTTATACTAAATTTTGGCCGCTCGTAATTTTGAGTGCGTTAGGCGCACCTCGGGTCCAATCCCACTCCCCTGACACCAAATGTTGCAGATCTCAGCGCCGGCCTTTTCCCCTTACCAAGGGGGGATTAGTCCCCTTGTCTTTGACTGACCGACGGGACCCGAAGCCTATGACGTCCTTTCCGGGCAGCGTTAAATCGGGTTGTAGGACCAGATTCGCTATTACCGAAGTACTAACGCTACCCTGAAACAAGGAGACAAGCCTCGCCCGAATCACGGGTGTTGGTGGATACGCCGAGCGGTAGCGAACCCGTGACCCGAGCCGTTAGCAATGACTAAACCCGATCCAAGCGGTTCTTAATCGTGCCACGCTTACCCAATGGAGGAAATCACAGAAACGGTCAAATTTGGAAGAAAGGAAGAACAAGATTTATTTACACTTTGTACAATAATCAGAAGAAGAAAACACAGAAAAGTGCAGTCTTAATCACAGTCTTAACTTATCCCTGGACAAACGGGCCCGTTCACACTCAGACACACTCACACGGGGTTACAGTTGACCAGGTCAGCACGTCCAGGGATGGCGTCCAGGCAGCTCGTTCTCCGGTCCCCAACTCGCACCGCGAAGAAGATGAACGCAGCGGCCAGGAGCTCTCCGCGTGTCGTTGGCGCGCACGGGATTATTACAGGGCGAACGGTAGGCTGGGCTTTGGCAGTTACACTTGCGGCTGCAGCCGCGTACGTAATAAGCGAATAGTTCAATATGCGCTCACAATGCCCTCTTCAATTCCCCCTTCAATTCCCCAAAACTGTCGTGTGCACGCCGGTCCTCTGAATACAGTTCTCTTAGTGGGGCAGATTTGTGAAATGATTGTGGGTTTTGTGGTAAAAGCACCAAAATTGGCATATATGATATTAAGGACCTACTAATTGATTTTAGATATAGTACCAAGCAGGATTTTTTCCGAGAAGCCCATAAAGTGGAAAAATCCAAAATGGCCGCTGGCCGATTCGAAATATCTGTTAATTGTCATATCTTTATGAATAGTCAACGCAGAAACCTGAATGAAGTGTCTTTTTGTTTGTTTCTGCACATGACAAATCCAATGGAACCATTATTTGCTTTGAAAAATGCATATAAATCAATATAATGGTCAATTTCAGGTTGAAATTCAAGATCGCCACCATTCGATTTGTCGATATCTAGCAAATGTCATATTATACACAGTAATTCATATCACACCATGGATGAAGTATGTTGTAGATTTATTCACATATGTCAGACAAAATGGCACCACTAATTAGGAAAAGCTGAATTCATAGTGACCAATGGCAATGCCAAGTTCTATGATATCGACCAGATACATAAACAGTCGACTTTACTTTATCATTTATACTACGAGTTGCAAATTCTAAATCATATTAAGATGGAGGAAAAAATACCACACAAACTAAGTGACATATTATATAGATCTACACATTTGTATCCAATGCATATATACTCTATGCATTATACATTAAATAACACTTCCCATACCATACATCATTACATTGTTGCCGATTACTTTGAACAACACCATGAATTTTGCACTTTTCAAGTTTCTGCTGGTTCATTTATAGAATATTTACCCAGCATCGAGCCTTAAACATATTCACACTTCTGTGTTGATTATGACATGTTGGACATTGGGTTTAGATATTAAGTAGTACTTAATAAGTACACTCTGGCTGAAACATTTCCCTCAGTGCGAAAATGTGTATGGTTTTTCTCGAGTGTGGATGTTTATGTTACATTGAAACAACTATTAGTTGCTCTCATTGTGGTCACAATTACCACTGCAACGACAGAGTGATGTACATTTAAGAGCAGCTCTAACACACTTGCATAGTGCCCTACAACCTTTCTGGCACCCACACCTGAGCAACTCGGAACAAGATGCCACTGCCTCTGGTAATACCGTCCATAATGGTTGCCAACCCTGTGTGACACTCTTCTGCCAACCACATGTCTCTGGTGATGGAAGTACTGGACAACGGACAAGTGCCTGTCCCCACACATGTCCACCTTGGTATACTGCCCGTTTTGTGTGCTGTAACAGTGCTCCTCTGGTGGGTGGTGTCGTGAAAATCAACCACAGACACGACTTGTCCCTTGGGTAGGTTTAATATCATTTAGATCTGTGGTAACATCCTGTAAAATACATTCATGCAATAGACATCAGAATCGGAGTATTATATGGGCAATGTCCGATATCAATAGGCAAAGCAAAACAAGTGCAGCATATAGGGGCGTACATACCATTCAAACTACAGGACTATATGTCACAGTAAGTGTCGCTGGAGTGTCCTTGCGCCGCGGTTGTCCCGGGTCTTATAGACGCCCCTTTAGTGGGATAAGCGAGCACTCCCGGGTTCACCTTCAGTATAATTTCACTACATTCTCCCCGCCGTTAAAACTATACTGCCGCTAGGCAGGTCGCAAGCAAGCATCAGCAATAATCGAATGGGGTACGTCAATCCACGTCAGTCGGTCCACCCGTAGCGGTCGGGGCGGCGGACTACCCTGCCAGTTCTTGTTCGGAGACTACCGGGTACAGCGTCCCCAAGCCCGGAGTCCCCCGCGTCGTTATAGCTGCCGGAGGTGGGTGTCGGAGGGGCACCCCAGAGCCATCAGGCAAGGGAGTAGGCGACGACGGAAGTGACGGCAGTAGTTCCATAGAGGAAGCTTCGGTAGAGTCCATAGACTCGTAGATTGGTTCGTCGATATCCCTGTCGTCGACCCCACAAGGGGCGAGATGGCGTACTGAGACAGTAGACTCGCGTCCGTCTGCCGTTATCACACGAGCATGCTCGGGATTAGCCTGGAGTACCCGCACCTTATCAACAAGGGGGTCGTACTTACTAGCGCGAACCGCTCGTTTGAGATAGGCCGGCCCCGGCTCAGCGAGCCAGCTGGGTAAAGATTGGATACTACCCGAGCTTGTAGGGTGGTGGAACAGTCTTTCATGAGGAGTCTGGTTGGTGGCGGTACATAGGAGAGCCCGGATCGAGTTCAGAGCCGCAGGTAGCGACCACGCCCATTTATCGAGGCCCCGGCCGAGGGTCCTGAGGCTTAGCATGACGGCCCTCCATATAATCCCATTAAAGCGTTCGATCTACCCATTCGCCTGGGGCCGGTACGGGGTGGTGTAGCTCGAAGCGACATTATTCTGGAGCAAGTAGCCCCTCACCTCCTGAGACAGGAACACCGCACCCCGATCGGTATGCACGTAGGCCGGATACCCAAACATAGAAAACAAATTCTGTAGGCACCGTATAACCGTGGCAGCCGACATATCCCCGCACGTATAAGCAAAGGGGAATCGCGAATACTCATCAACGATAGTGAGCAGATAAGGAGAGTTACTCGACACCGGCAGCGGCCCCTTGAAGTCCATCGCCAAACGCTCCCACGGTCTAGTAGCCCTAACCAGCGTCCCCATAGGAGGGTTGTAAAAACGCGGTTTGAGCTCCGCACAGATAGTGCAATCACGACAGATCCGGCGGATGTCCTCAATCGAGTACGGCAGATTACCACTGTGCACAAAATGCGCGAAACGCGCTACCCCGGGATGACACATAGTGCCGTGCAAAGCACGCAGCCCCTCCAAAGTGACAACCCCCGCGCAAGTGGCCGGCCTCGATAAGGCGTCGGCGACCAGGTTATCCTTCCCCGGGCGGTATTTGATGGTGTAGCAGAAGTCGGCGAGTTCGATACGCCAGCGAGTGATTTTCTCATTCTTAATGCATTGAGCATGTAAGGTGTCGTACATGAATGCAACGCTTTGTTGGTCCGTGACGATTTGGAAACACCGCCCGAGCAGGTACGGCCGCCATTGCCGAATCGATTCGACGATCGCGTATGCTTCCTTTTCAACAGACGAATGCCTCCGCTCAGCGGAGGTGAGAGTCCGCGAAAAAAGCCACAGGGCGTCCCCCTTGGGAGAGAGTCGCCGCTATCGCATGATCCGAGGCATCACTTTCCAAGACGAAAGATGCACTCTCGTCAATTGTCGCTACAGCGGCGCCAGCGATGCGGCTTTAAGACCCTCGAAGGCCGCCAAGGCGGCCGGCCCCATGGGGAACGTGTCGCAGGCCACGAGGGGGCGGAGCTTCACGGAGAAATTTTGCACCCACTTCGAATAGTGGGCGAACAGCCCAAGAGCGCGTTTCAGCGAAGCCCGATCGCTAGGCGGAGCCATATCGAGCAAAGGTCGCAGACGCTCCTTATCCGGAGAGACAGAGCCATGGGTCACGGTGTACCCCAGAAGATCTACCGTGCGTAGAGAGTAACTACACTTAGCCTCATTCATGGTTAGGCGATATTTCTGCGCGACCTCGTGGAAGCGTTTCAGATTAGCGTCGTGATGCCCCTGGTCATACCCACAAACCGTAAGATTGTCCAGATAGACAAAGACAGACAAAGACAAGTTCTCCTTCGTAACGAGGTCATCCATAGCCCTCTGAAAACAAGAGACCCCGTTAGTTACCCCAAAAGGGAGTCGAGTGAACTGGTACAACCGTTGACCCGATTCAAAGGCTGTATAGACGCGATCAGCCCTAGAGATGGGGACCTGATGATACGCACTACGCAGATTGAGAGTGCTGTAAACGGAGTACAGGGCCACCTGGCGTACCAGTGCATCCATCCCCGGTAAGGGGTAGGCATCCAGCTGTGTAAAACGATTAATCGTCTGTGAGTAGTCGATTACCATGCGCCGGCGATGGGCCTCACTTCGCACTACTAAGACTTTTGCCCGCCACGGCGACCGACTGGGTTCTATAATACCGTCCTTCAAGAGCTGGGCCGTTTCTTCCGCAATGAATTGCGCGTCTGCGTGAGAGTAGCGGCGCGATTTTACGGCTACAGGGGTACAATCAGTGGTCAGGTTGGGGAACAGCGAGAGAGGCTCCACGTCCATCTGAGCGAGGGCGCACACAGCAAGCGTGTCCGGCCCACCGAAGTCCATTTCCAAACGTCCATGTCGCTTAAAGAAATCGTGTCCTAACAGAACGTCGGCACATAACGCAGGTAATACCATGAGATACACGTCTTGGAACGTGCGTCCCTTTATCACAAGTTTCAATCGACATGCCCCTTTTGTGCTCAGCCGAAGTCCTTGGGAGGCCATGAAGATCCGTCATGTAGTCCCGAGAACCGGCCACCCATGTTGATGCACTAGTCGTTGATCGATAAAACTATCCGTAGACCCCGTGTCGATTAAGGCTTGTGATAAAACGCCCTCGGCCTTGAGCGGAATGATGGCCTGCGCAAGGCCGGAAGACCCAGCAGGTATTGTGCCGTCCGGGCGAGAAGATCGCGCCTCGCGAGTGGATCCCACTCCAGCTGCAGTTTTCCGGTCGTTTGGGCAGCCCGTGGAGGATTCTCGTGACAAGCGCATAGTTGGCCGCGCTGGAGCAGGAGCATGTAAATCGTAAAAGCCACTGTCAGAGGACGTTCCCACGCCGGCTGCAGTTTGCCGGTCGTTCGGGCAGCCCGTGGAGGATTCTCGTGACAAGCGCATAGTTGGCTGTACTGGAGCAAGTGCGTGTAATTCGTAAGAGCCGCCGCCAGATGGCGCTCGAGTCACGCATAGAGGATCACTGCCATTCACCGTTTCATGAGCTGGTGCGATAGCGTGTAATTCGTAAAAGCCGCCGTCAGATGGCGCTCGAGTCACGCGTAGAGGATCACTGCCATCCACCGTTCCATGAGCTGGTGCGGTAGCGTGTAATTCGTAAAAGCCGCCGTCAGATGGCGCTCGAGTCCCGTGCAGCGTTCGCTGCGAATCCAGAGGAGTTGGCAAAGCAGTACTTCGTTGCTTGTTTGAGGTGGGCGTCCGGACGCCAGCCAAGGCCGATCGTGCCGCGGCCGGTCGTGGTCGCGCCGGTTGTTTAGGCGGCCCGATGTCCCCCATCAAGGTCGAGCGTGCAGCCAGGGGCCCGCGAGGAGGGGAGACGCTCATCAAGGCCGGGCGGGGCGCTCCGCTCGGTGCGCAGTCCGTTGGCTCAGCGATAAGCCCATTCAAGGCCGCGCGGGCTCGCGTACCTCGCACGGACTTTTTGCAGACCTTCGCAAAATGACCCTTGGTGGAGCACAGATGGCATATTGCCTCCCGAGCCGGGCATTCTATTCGGGGGTGCTGCCGATTCCCACAAAAATAACACTTCGCGTACCATTCAGGCCGTGGCCGGGCAGCGGTAGCAGCAGTCAGGCCGGATGCCGAGTCAGCTTCAAGAGCACCCAGAGACTCGGCCGTAGTCGAGTCCTCCCCCATATCCTCGGCGGTAACCCTCTCCGGTCGCGCGAGTAGAGAAGTCCCCGCCACGACTCGTGAGTGGTCATAAGTGGTAGATTGTTCACGGGCATCTGTAAAGACGTGAGCCAGCCGTAGTGCCTCCGTAAATGTCAGCTCCGCGGTCTCCAAAAGTCGGAGCCTCAAGGCTCCAGAGCTAATTCCAGAGACGAAAGAATCTCGGAGAAGGTCATCCTGAACTTGCTCATGGGTCCGTACCTCCTGAACGCAGTCCGCAAGAAGGTGTCGCAGCTCCTGCGCGTAGCGATCGATCGATTCCGATGGTTGTTGTCGCCGCTGAGAGAGCTGATGCCGGCCGTGCACGGCGCTCCGTTTCTTTATGTATAGTCGCTTTAGCTCGGCCAGAGCCGTGGCGTACGTTTCAAATCGAGCAATGCACCGGTAAACGCGGTGATGGACCTTCGACTGTAACACGGACAGCTTAGCCGCCGCGGTGGGCTCTGTTTCATGCGCGGCGAAGTAATTCTCCAGCGTTTTGAGCTAGTGGGTGAACTCCGACCCCGACTCCTCGGCTTGTGCGTCGGCATCGAGAATCGGTACCATGATCATCTTGGGTTCAGCCATTTCGTAGATTTAAATGATATTAAATGTCGTGAAAATCAACCACAGACACGACTTGTCCCTTGGGTAGGTTTAATATCATTTAGATCTGTGGTAACATCCTGTAAAATACATTCATGCAATAGACATCAGAATCGGAGTATTATATGGGCAATGTCCGATATCAATAGGCAAAGCAAAACAAGTGCAGCATATAGGGGCGTACATACCATTCAAACTACAGGACTATATGTCACAGTAAGTGTCGCTGGAGTGTCCTTGCGCCGCGGTTGTCCCGGGTCTTATAGACGCCCCTTTAGTGGGATAAGCGAGCACTCCCGGGTTCACCTTCAGTATAATTTCACTACAGGTGGTATGGTGTCGATGGACCTCGCTTTTGTCGTGAAGATGTGTTTCCTAGCTGAATCAACGTTAGATTCTGTGCATGTGCGGTCGTACAACAGGACGACATACTTCTCGAGCACAGACATGCAATCATTGAGCGACGTCGGGTCCGTTAACAAGGTAGAGAATACTGGTGTCACTTCAGTGAAAGACTTCCATCTGTCGAACGCAGTCTTTTTCCCCCGACCAGCGAATGACGACACCGTATCACAACCAGTGAAGGCGTGAAACATAGGAAGTGCACATGCCTTCTCACTACCAAGCTCAGTGGCGATATCGTGGGCAGGAATGTACCTCAGGTGCTTTCCAGTGCCAAAAGCAACCCAAATTTCAGTGTTTTCAAGGCGTGCCACAGTAGACACTGCCAGGACGAGCACGTCTGTATCCACAGTACACAACATGATTCGGCGATACCCTCCCCTTGCTGCATCAACTGTATGAAGGAGCATCTGTGTGTCTGCCTCCTCATGCGTACATGGTGCTAGAGATGAGATGTCCTGGTGAACTCTCGTGCAGAGCACATTCTGACCGCATGTTGTATACACATCCTTTTCCGCAGAAAGATGTTCTACAACCTAAATTGGCAAAGAAAAGAAGCTAGATTAAATTTCATGTCATTGATATTGTGTAGTTTACAATCGATTCTACATGTATATGGTTTTTTTAAAAGCCAGTGAAATACTGAAAGCTTACCTGGTGTGCCAAGAAGTCGAATAGTTCTGTCTTGTTGTCTGCCAATCTCAAGAACTCTTGCCAATTTCCTGGGTTCATGTTGGATGGTCCAACACGCCGCCGAACACCTTTTCCTCGATTCTCTCTCGCAGTGGTCTTCAGACTCTCTTCCAGGTACACATCCCAAATTATGTCAATTCTCATCACGTTGCGCAGCTGTGCTTTGACATAAGGCAGAAATACCTGTGTAGCATATTCTTGGAACGTTTTGATGCCAATGGGCCTGAGCATGTTGATGATTGCAGCACCATCCAATATGATGACATCAACTAATGGAGCATCCCCACATGATGTGCAGCACCTTTCCAGACATTCAACAAGATCAGACTTCGACCCAAACCGTAGTTTTCCCAGCTGCGACAATGACGGAGGGTAGGCATGATTCTCATGCTGGAAGAAATTGTCCAAGTCTCCGTCACGGGTTTGACAGGCAATGTACAGTCTGGAAAACAATGCACAGTCACTCTTGAGTGATGTCACGATCTGTTTCGCTTTGGACGGAACTCGACATGGTGGTCGGCTGAACAAAGGCATCTGATTTTTACATATGGGATCAGATACTGGTGTAATTCGCTCCATCACTCGCTCAGTCATGTACTTGTCATACTGTTCCTGGCCTGTCTTCTCTATCGCACGCACAGTTTGGACAACAGCTGGATCAGCAACATCTCGGCTGTCAAGTACCAGGAGGTCATCACTCTCTTCCATGAATGGATTTCCCATGTCTTCTATTACTCGAACAAGAGCAGCAGTCTCCTTAGCAAATGCGACTTGTGCCGAAGCAGTATGCTCGTGGTGCCTGAGAGTGGTCTTATCAGTTTTCCTAGAACCTAGATCCAGACAATTGACCTCAAACTCCTCAATGACCCTTGCTAGTTCTGGTCCCGCCACCATCCAACGGAGTAAGGCTTTTGGGTTTTGCAGAAACCCGACTGCTCCACCATCTCCTTTCACGACCTTGTTATTTTGTTTGTGTGCATGATCGATAGCTAAGGCAGAGAATGGACGGTTCGTTTTGTGCACCACGAAGCCTCCTTGAGCAAACTGGCTAGCTACACCAAGATGTCGTTCATGCAAGGTCATCATGTCGCGAATGTGAATCGGCACCCACCTAGAGTAGTGCGTGTGGTCCAAGGCGAAGAACCATGGTGCAAGTGCTGTAAGGACAGCAACATAAAGCGAGAAGTTGGAATCACGAAGAGACCGTACATACACCAAGACTAGGAGCTCAAGTTGCATGACGATAAACCAGAACTGGAATTGTGGAGAGGCTTCAACTCGCTTCATGCACCATTCTTCAAATGGTATGGGTTCACTCTCTTCGCAGCTGTACACATCGTAGGCCTTATGCAACAGTATTGACAATGCACTGGCGGTAACTTGGTGTGCATGTCTCGTCCGTGTGACATGTGACGTCTTCAGGAATGCTTCAGCAGTTCCTGATGTAGCAACGTCTGCTTGGGCTAGAGCGTGTGTCCATCCACTGCCATCGAGCAAGTCTCCAAGCGTCGTCAAGGCAGCCATTTCGATATGTAAGCCACTTAGTAGAATGACAAACTTCTCTTCCCCATACTCCTCGGGCCAGTTCCACTGGATCGACTTAGCAATTGCAAAGAGTGGTTGGTCTACTGTCAACACAGGCACCTGTCCGGGATTCAGAAGATGGACCGCTCGTTGTATGACATCGATTGAATGGCGAATCATTGCCACAGATTTTGAGTCATCTGGGAACAGTGGAAGAAGAGATCCGATAGTGACATCAAAGTCACGTGATTGCTGTGTAATGGAATGGAAGGCAGCCCAGCTGATTGGATCATGAATACTCTGTACCTCTTCATTGATGAGCCGATGCATGTTGCACTGCCACTTCTTCTCCTCTTCCATGGCAGCTTTAACAAGTTGACCATCACACTTGAGTGTATCCTCAATCGGAGGGATCATCGGATCCTTTTTTGCTGTGATGGGGGTCAGCATTGTGTACGAATCAGGGAGTGGTGGTATTTGCTTGATAGAAAGATACGGTTGCAGTTCTGACTTGTGACGTATTATTCCGTCCGACTCTGTTATTCTGTTTTGGAAGAGCGATATGCCTGTGCCATGGAAAGCACCATGGGCAGTGGTTGAGCTCGGGTTGTGGTCCAGGTTATCAACAGCAGCTGTGGTGAACAGATTCTTTCGCAGGATGAGGGGACAAACAACCCCTTCGGATTCATACTGTTGAGCTGCCAAAATAGCCGTGTCCATGGATATGTTAAGAACTCTATCATACGATACTGATAAGCCTAAGTGGTACAAGATATCAACAAGTTCCCGTTTACGTGTATATCCATGAATCATCATGCCAAGATATATGGGTAGTGGCATCTCTCTGCTTTTAATGTGGTATGGACCAGTGGACCCTTCACGTCTTCTCCCAGAGCTGTTGTATTGCAGTAATTTAGCAATACTCAGTGTTGCTTGTCTTACTTCATCTGTGTCTTTCTTCTTGATATTTGGTCCATCCATAGTCATGCTAACTAAAGCAACAAGCAACTTAGGCACAGCGTCTTCTTGACAACCCTGTGGGAAGGAACCATCAAATTGTGCGGTCATTCCAAGCATATCTCACCGGATTATGTGGGCCGCCTTCGCCAATCATCACCATCATCATCGCCAATCATATGTAGCTTCATCATCACCATCATCAAAGCATGCATCCCATAATGCATGCCCTACATCGTCATCGAAACTGAGCATGACATCACGACCTTGTTTGTATGCACGAAGCCCAGGCATGTTTGCGAGTATTCGAGTTTTCAAATCAGTGGAATGAATACGCCCACTTATCTCAACACCCAGCTCTACCAGTCGGTCAGTGTATAGCTGTAAAAGGTCCGTCAATTTGAAGACTGGTGCAATGGCCTTGTTGCCGAGTTTCGTGTCCTCTATGTATCCCATAAGTTCCACTAATGCTATACCATGAGATGTTAGGTCGATATTCTCCTTTACACCATCTTCTGTCTTCCTGCTGCTGGCATTGCATAATTTGACAAGGCAATTTGAGTGGTACTTCGCTTCCTGGGCCACAAGGTCACGAGGACTGATTTTCGCAATCAACCTTTGATCCTGTATTTTTAGTGCACATTGCCTAACCCTATGTATTAGTTTTGGTGTCATCGCTTCATGCAGAGGCGCCATCTCCGTTCCAGATTCATCACAGAAGAAGCATTTTGAATCTTCTGGAGAATCTCTGTGTTCAGCCTGCCTTAACATGTATGGTATTTCTCCAGGGGTATTGGTACATGCAGTTGGAAGTGAAGCTAGTTCAACTCTGGCGAGACGACTGGCACAGCACTTCAAGCGGCATGATGCATGCCATTGGGCATGATTGCGTGCCAGTGTGTGTCCAATACCGTCTCCTTCATCAAGCCTACTTATGTCGATAGGTAATGGCTGGCTGTCCAAATTGAGAAAACTGTTCAAAGTTATCACCGAGAGTATGATATCCAGCACCGACGTCGGGACGTTTTGATTTGGCTGGACAGTTCAATGGTTTGTCTGAACGTTCCTGGCATAAAGCACAAAGACTCCAGTCAATAGGTTCATTTGTGGCCGCAGGTGATCTTAATGTCTCTCTATGAACAAGCTTGCACTTCTTGCGTGTCGACATGATTTCAGTCACTTCTGTTCAGCCACCTACAACGACAAAAACATTAATATTATAACGACAATAACCTATTTCGTTTTCCCACACCTAATTACTACAAGATCCTGCAAGGCACGATGGACAATCTAAGCCAAACGATGATGCAATGAGGTGAGGGTATCATTGTATTCCTCCTGTTTGGAAAGACATATTCATACGATATACATATTTTTGGGAAGATATGACACTCGGTATGGGTGCCGCATGACACAAATCACAACCATGTTATTGTTTTTTTTATTGATGGTGCGACTGTGGCTGAAATATGTATACTGTCTAATATATAAAATACACTTCATCCATGGTGTGATATGAATTACTGTGTATAATATGACATTTGCTAGATATCGACAAATCGAATGGTGGCGATCTTGAATTTCAACCTGAAATTGACCATTATATTGATTTATATGCATTTTTAAAAGTAAATAATGGTTCCATTGGATTCGTCATGTACAGAAACATACAAAAAGACACTTCATTCAGGTTTCTGCGTTGACTATTCATAAAGATATGACAATTAACAGATATTTTGAATCGGCCGACGGCCATTTTGGATTTTCCACTTTATGGGCTTCTCGGAAAAAATCCTGCTTGGTACTATATCTAAAATCAATTAGTAGGTCCTTAACATCATACATGCCAATTTTGGTGCTTTTACCACAAAACCCACAATCCTTATGGATATTTACACAAATCTGCCCCACTATCTTGCATAAGTTCTCACAAGCACCTCTCCCTTCTCAACTGAGGTGGGGGCCTCGCGCAAAGGGTTTTATTGCCACGCCCTTGGAACCCTCTGGAACTCACCAGGCGTTCTTCACCACGCCCCATCACGCCATGCCCTCAAAGCCCTGATTGGCTGGTAGCCCTTACCGTCATCGCCTTCTGACGTGCTCCTTGTCGCCGCCCCTCCTCGACCCTCGCGCTCCTCCCTCTTCTTAGGCCTACCTCGTGGTACCCGACTAGTTTTGAGCAAAACCAAGGGCAGCGAACGCTGCTGGCAGCCAAAGCATAACAAACTTGAGGGATGCCAAATGGGGTGCGGGATCGAGTTTGCCCATGATGTAATTGGAGGGTGGCCGCAAAATGAAAGGGACCTAAGCTCATTTCTTTACACAACGCAGATATTACAAGGAAAATGGCCGACTCTTACACATACTTTGACATAATTAATACTCTAAGTGGGCCTACGTGTTGCTTGTGGACTAACTATGGGGGGCAAACCTTTAACCTTTAATTATGTCATATTTACAATCTCAAAACCACAACAATATATATAGAAGATAGAAGATAGATAATACATTATTGTTATTGTTAATTATGTAAATACACTGCATGATTATATTTTTAAGGATGTTCCACAATGTAATGTAGTATGGTAACAATTGCACAAATTAACCTGTTATACCTTTCCTCCTCTAGCAGGTTGCAGTTCAAGCTGGTAGATTATTACCTCGCTCAAATCCTTGACTTGACCTGCATGTCAGTGTATAGAATTTAAAATATTGCTGACACCCTTCAACGCCAAAAATAAATATGATCTTGTCTACTTTTCTGTGAACCTAATGTGAATGCAAATCATTGTTGCTTGGCAGTGTTGACATGTTCAAATACTTGTGTATTCAGGCTCGCTACAAGCAGTGCCTTGACCCTACTGTTGAGGAGGTGAAGAAGCTGTGCATGTCTTTACGACGCAATGCCAAAGAGGAACGTGTACTTTTCCACTACAATGGACACGGAGTACCCCGACCTACCGTCAATGGTGAAATTTGGGTCTTCAACAAAGTGAGGCTTTTTTCACCTTTGTTTTCTGATTACCTATTTATTAGATCCAGTGCAGATTCCTTAAAATTACTATGCTCATCCATATTCACTTCGTATATTCTACGATATTAAATAAGGAAATTATCTGTATGTGTGTAAGTCTGAAAATCATGGAAAAAACAGGGTTGGGCCAATCTCCACCAACTTTTGCACATGTATTGGTAGTACCCAGCGTCAGGTCTTGGCACAGCCCCCCCACATTCCCTCACAGGGGGAGGGGTAGAGGAGATGACTTCTGATTTTCTCCTGTACACATTCCACAGCGCAAGTGGTTTACTGACCTCTACTGCAGACAGGGGGATTATTAGCCACGGCACAAAGTACATTTGCCCCACTTCCCAACTATTCCCTCCTCCCACTCCAATGGCTGCTCGCGAAAGGAGCGGGTGTTTTTTGTATAGTAAATACAGCCTAGGTGTGTGTAATCTGTTTCTTTCATTCATTCATGCATATGCTATCCCTGGTGTTGGGCTAGCGGCTAGGGTGCCGGCTTAGGATCCTAGGATCCTGGGTTCGAGGGTTCGAATCCCGGTCAATCGCTGAATTAACGCCAGGGGGGTTGACTCAGCCTGTCATCCTTCCGAGGTCGGCAAATTTGAGTACCAGTTCACTGGTAATTCCCTGCTTGTCGTTAAAGGTGGCAAAAAGGGTTGGCATCAGGAAGGGCATCCGGCCGTAAAACATTGCTTCAAAAAGGGGACCGAAAAACAACAACAACCACAGTTCCCGAAAAAGGCCAACCCCCACTTGCGGGGAAAAATGGCCTCTAAAGGTGGTTTTTTTTATTTTTATTCATGCATATGCTACATTTCCATGTCAATCTTACCAACCTCCATGTTAATACCTCTTATCTATAATTCAGACGTAAAATTGAATACTTGTACTTGTCTTTATGAAGGCTCGTGTCCCTCTGCATATGCATACAAGATAAACAATCGATTTTTAAAATGGAACAATGAATTTTAATTACAATGAATTTGTAAACTGCGTTTTCTCAACTTGAATCTCTGTGAAGCCCTTTCTTTGTAATTATTTTACAACTTACACCACTATTGTGCTCTGATGAAGGATACTCCCAAAACTTTACCTCGTTTCTCACAGTGGTAAACTTGCACTTTCTCGCTGTTCTTTGGGGAAAATCAATTTTTTGTCTTCTCCACTGAAGCAGTTTATCACTAGCTTTTAACAAGAAGGAGAATCGCTTTGCAAGACATGTCCCCTACCGGTCTCGATGAACGTTCCTGTTCCAAGCAAAAACGGTATAACTACGTGAAAAATTGGGGGAAACGCCACAAAACTCAAACTTGTTCTGTAACTTAACATAATGAGGCTGTACCAAGTTTCAGTTGAATAGGTTAAAGGATATGGAAAAAAGGTCCAGAAATCCCCAGGTGGGACGGACAGACAGACAGACAGATATAGTCAACCTGTAGTCCCCTCCATGTAGGGGACTAATAAAACTAGTATTCCTCTTTATCAACAAAAGGTTAATACGGGTAAGCTTACTGCCATGCAAAACGAGATGTTGCTGACATTTCAAGCATTATCCCTTCATCGGAGGGAAATGACCCTATATCCAAACCTTTTTTTGCTCTGACGAAGAGATCGCAGTCTAAACATTGTCGTTTGGTTTACTCCATGTTTTCATAATGTGGTTACGTTGGTGATGGAATAAAAAGTTGCTTTTTCAAGAAAATTTTTTATTTGGGATATTTTTAAGTGAAGAGTTTGAACGTTGTTTGTGATAATTGGCAAGGCATTATCAGTGTTTCCTGACATTTTGTTTTGATTGAATTGTTCAACCAAGTCCTCGTTGTTGGCATTGCAATGGAAGCAATGTGCATTGCTAATTGAACTCGTTTCTTATGAGCATATGTGATCCTGGGCAGAAATAGCAAGTTGATTCGTATTTTATTTCCGGTCCCCTGTGGTGTGTGCAGAATTACACCCAGTATATCCCACTGTCAATCTACGACTTGCAGACGTGGATGGGAAGTCCTTCCATTTTCGTTTACGATTGTTCCAATGCTGGGATAATCGTCAAGTCTTTTAAGCAGTTTTCTTTGCAGCGTGAGCAGGAGCTTGAGGTGAGTATATTCTTGGAAATGTAACTTTCTAAGGGTGCACAGTCGGGTTAATGATTTGGAGCTTACATTTGTGCATAGCTTCTAAGTCTGCTGTAAGAATGGAGTTTTATTGCCGGAGCATGGTGTGCATGTTGGCTTTCACCAAGGAAGCTTGTACAATATGGCGATATCGCCATGGAAGCTTGTAGAGAACAAAGCTGCCTTTTAATTTTTTATGCGCCCGCCACTGAAGGTGGCCGGAGGCATTATGTTTTCTGGTTGTCCGTCCGTACATCCGTCTGTCCGTCCGTCCGTACGGGCTAAACCTCGTTTTTCTCAGCAACCACATGTCCGATTCAGATGAAACTTTCAGGTTAGGAGCGGCACACATGCAGAATCTTTGTATGATGATTGTGATGTCATAGGTCACGTGGTGTGGCAGCCATCTTGGAATAAATTCAAATAATTAAAAACATTTTTCTCTGAAACTGCTGAATGAAAAAATTTGAATCTTTGCACATTGCAAAGTACTCCCAATGGTGAACAAAAGCATGATAATGATGCCATCATCGGTGAAGTGGTATACCAGCCATAAATGTTTTAATCGAATGCCTTATCCTAAAAATCTGAAATTGCATGCATATGATCTCTGACCCATTTGTATTGAAATATTAAATTTATGACAGCATAGGTCACATGGTTTGGCAGCCATATTGGATTGAAGGAAAATATTAAATAATTTTATCTCTGAAACCGCTTACCCTATAGATGCAAAATTTTACAAATGTCATGTAATACCATTGTTGCATATAGTTTGAAAATGATGATGTAGGTCACGTGTTTGGCAGCCATCTTGGATAGTAGTCTCTTAAATTAAGGAGTAATTACAAAAATGTCCCTTGTTGCCACTTGCATGTGTGGCAGAAACTTGTCCAGGAATCTTTATCATGCAAAAAACGAATGCTTATTGGTGTTCCGTGGAAGAGGAATTGGGTAGTGTATCAATGCATAAACCTTTTAAAGGACTTGGCAGTGATAACATTACCAATCCCCAAAAGAGGAGGCTGATGCAAAAACCATTGAACTTCAAAGAAGATGATTCTGTCACTTCTTGAGTTGGGACACACAGCTTGGATATGCAATTCACATTGACAATGTTGCTTTGGTAGCACTAATACTCTGTAAAGAATATGCTACATCTAATCTCGTCACATTTGTAAAGCCCTCAAATCCTACCCAACTCCTCCAGGATGCACATATTTTTCCAATACCCCCTTGATGGATAAACTCCCAAGATCAAGGCTTTCCTCACACCTATGCTCTTTAGTTCCTCTTTTCTCCCATTTGTGGAACTACCATCTGGATACGGTTTAATTTATTGCTGACCCTTACTGCAGAGGTTCTAAGGCAGTAGAGTACCTTGCCGCAGCCCCTACAGAAAAACTTTGGCAATCCTGCACTACATATTAACTGTTACAGTTCAGTAATCCAGTTTATTGACAATGGGAGGTAAATGACACTTGCATGGGGTGAAATTGCAATTTGTGTGTTGTGAGAATCAACCAATTAAAGCAGTATGCTCTGGCATTGATTCTCCAGTACCTTATATGACCCACCCCATTTTCAATACCTTTTGAACTTGTATCGTAAGCTGCTATTATGAAATTATTTTGAGAAGAGAGGGGTATTTTAAGAAAGCTTCACCAGCTTGTGTTTTATGTAGTAGCAGGCTTCGTCAATGCTGCTGCATTTAATGCATTATTAAACCTCGTCTGACTTGCATTTGCATCTTCAGCAGGTGGCGGCAATCAGTCCAAGCCACCCATTAGCCCAAGTTCCCTTACCGCCTTCCATGAAGGATTGCATCCAGCTCGCTGCCTGCGAGGCCAACCAACTGCTTCCCATGAACCCAGAACTCCCTGCTGACCTTTTCACATCCTGCCTCACCACACCCATCAAGATTGCACTTCGCTGGTAATTGCATCCACCAGAATGGAGATACGACCTCATTAGAGTTGAAGGATTGATGGGACGTCACACAAGTAGGGGAAACTGGAGTGCAATGTGACACGGGGCGCATTGGGATACCCCTTCTAGCAATGTTCCAGCACATTTATACTTGCATAATAACGTTGTATGTGGAAATGTGTTGGCACCTTGTATATAAAAAACAATACAATTCCAATTCATTTCATGGGCCAAGGATAGCTGATCTCAGAGGGGATGTACCATGCACGCAGTTTACCGCATTAATGGTGAATCAGACGGTCAACGTAAATCATTAACATTTGGCCTCAAATGACAGAGTTTTGGTTGGAGTATAGATTGATTGATTGTGAGATCCAGGCTTATCAAAAACCAAACTACGAACAAAGTTATATGTTCAGAACTTTGTTCGTATGTTGAGCATCTTTGTCATATATTGATGGAATCACACTACCTGGTTCGTGTGGTCATGTGCCCACAGGTTTTGCGGTCAACAGAGTGGGAAGCTGGTGTCGGGAGTAACGCTTGACCTCATTGAAAAGTATGACATCTACTTAAACCCATTATTGATTGTAATTTGAACTTTGAAATGTGTGAGCTTAAGGAGAGACACCCGATGTGAAGGATATCTGCAGACAATCTGGAAATGTACCTTGTGCTTCAGAGTCCCAGACATCTTGGAAATTCCCCTGTATATGTGAATAATATGCTTGCTGTTTATCTGGTTGCTTTCTCCTTCCTCATTCGATTCTTCACCTGAGTGATTGATTGTTACGTGACATTTCTCGTACATTTAATCATCTTTGCCAACCATGTATTCCACATCATTGTGTTATTAGATCTCCCCTCCTGCACTGAGGGGAGAAATACTTTTTTTTCCTTTTTTTTTCTGTTTCCTTCTTTCTTTCCAACAATTACAATTGCAAGCCATTCTTTCATTTCTCATCCAATCCTTTTCAAATCTGGCTTGGAGATACCTTAGTCCACCGCACTCAGAGACCCCTCCCCCCTTTTTGGATTTGGGCCCCAATTTGGACTTTAAAAGGTCAAAGTCGAAGCACTAAAAAAATCATGCATTTTTTCTTGTTATTAGTCCCCTACCGGTGTACACCGGAGGGGACTATAGGTTTGCACTCCGTCCCTCCGTCCCTCCGTCTGTCAGTCTGTCCCCGTCTGTCAGTCTGTCACGCAAAGAACAGTTTTCTGGACTTTTTTCTAAACTCTTAATGCTAATGATTTCAAACTTGGTACAAGGTTTCCTCATGATAAGTTACAGATCAAGTTCGAATTTCACGACGTTTCGATCATTTTTGACAAAGTTATGGCACTTTGAACTTTGGTAATTTCCTCAACAGTTTTCTGGACGACAGACTGCCGGCAGGGGACATGTATTGCAGCGCAATACTCAGAATGCTTGTTCTCTTTTAATGTCTCTTGTGACGAAGTGGCCGGAGGCATTATGTTTTCGGGTTGTCCGTCCGTCCGTCCATGATAGGTTTTTGTTGCTGTGATAATTTAGAAACACCTGAAGGGATTTAAGTCAAACTTGGTACAAGTATAAATAATGATGCAAGGATGAACTGATTAGATTATGGGGTGAAGAGGTCAAAGGTCAGAGTCTCTAATAGGTTTTCGTTACCACCACAACGAACCGCTGAAGGGAACGAAGTCAAACATGGCACAAGTATGTATAATGATGTATTGATGTAATGATGTGGGCAGAGGCATACCGGTCGACGTCGCGACATCAAATAGTATCGTTCTAGTATTTGAGATGAAATTTTGACAGAATGGTGCTTTCATAAACAGTCCATTTCAGCTGGAGTTATGCTTCTGCGTAGATACACGTAAATGTCTCTGCGTAGCTACGCAGAGAAGGGGTTTATGGGTAACCGTAGCCCACAGAGGGGACGACGTGCACACCTCCAAAATCTCAACAACACGTCGTGCGTAGCTGTGGTCGTGTGCGTCAAACAAACGCTGATTGCTTGAGCAGGGAAGTATATCCGGTAGCATTGCGGGTTGGGCCCAAACCCAAAACGGAACTAAAACAAAGAACCAAAGCATTCAAACGGAGAATAGCAATGGAACAGTTTGAGGAGCGACTCTCAGGTGAGGTTCGCAAATATAAACATTTGTATGACACCTCATCTGACCTGGATATGTGCAGAGGCCTCACAGACCATCTCCTTTTGTGCCTTCTTCCGTGGGTTTCAGCGTATAACTATATTTCAGCGTAGATTTCAGCGTAATATTGCCACAACTGATCCTCAAGCACAGCATAACCAACTATATTCTTCCTTAAAGCATTCAATATCCTTCTCCTATCCTTTTCTGTAGGCTACAGAAATTGATCCACTGCAAAGCAACGTGCACATCTCTTTGTTTACACTTTTATTGGGGGTGAAAACGGGTTTCCCTTTTTGGGTTCTTTTTCGTTTTCTATACATTATTTAGTTTTAGTAAATGCGACACTGCCCCCTAGTGCATGCGCTAACGTTACGTGCAAGTATGTTGGCAAACACCCATGCGGACGTCTGCGGGCGACACCGTGCATGTTCGCAGACTCACAGACGCAGAAGCATAACTCCGGCTTTATTAGGGACCAGTATAAAGCCCGTCAAAAATGACGGGTTGGAACAGTTTATTTGACAGTGCAGCCGCGTGAGCGTGCCAAAGTCTGAAGCCTGGGTCTAGTGTCAGGTGTGCTTATATGTTCTTTATTTATTAGATATCTTACAGACGTAAATGGACACTCAGTTTACTCTGCGCACTTTGCAAGTCACGTTCAGCGAATGTCACCTCCCTGTGCTTTGTATTTATTGTGTTTTTTTTTTTTTTTTAACCGCTTCCGTACACCAACCTTGAGGCTCGGTTTGCAAGCCACCCCGTCTGCAATTCCAATGTAAAAGACATAATTACTCTTCTTTTGGGTCCTCTGGTTCATTTGGGACTTTTGGGTGTTCAAGCTCTTTTGCATCCTTGGGATCTTTTGGGTCTTTTGTGTCCTCTGGGTCATTTGGGTCCTCGGGGTCTTTTGGGTCATTTGAGTTTTTTGGGTCCTCTGGATCTTTGGGGTCCTCGTGTCTTTTCGGTCATCTGGGTCTTTGGGGTATTTTGTGTCTTTGGGGTAATTTGGGTCTTTGGGGTCCACTGGGTCCTCAGGGTCTTTAACAGTCTTTTTGGTGTTTTTGATTGACATCCTACAGACATAAATGAACACTCGGTTTACTCTGCGCACTTTGCAGGTCACGTTCAGAGAATTTCACCTCCCTACGCCGTGTATTTATTGTAAGTTAAAAACAAAACCGCTTCCGTACACCGACCTTGAGGCTGGATTTGCCACCCACCGTCTAAAATTCCAATGTAAGAGACATAATTGCTCTTCTTTTGGGTCTTCGGTGTCCTAAGGGTCTTTTGGATCCTCTGGTTCATTTAGGTCTTTTTGGGTGCTCATGCTCTTTTGCATCCTTGGGATTTTCTGGTTCATTTGTGTCTTCGGGGTATTTTAGGTCATTTGAGTCGTTTGGGTCCTCTGCGGCTTTGGGGTCCTTGGGTCTTTTCAGTCATCTAGGTCTTTGGGGTATTTTGGGGCTTTGGGGTAATTTGAGTGTTTGGGTTCCACTGGGTCCTTGGGTCTTTTCAGTCATCTAGGTCTTTGGGGCTTTGGGGTAATTTGGGTGTTTGGGTTCCACTGGGTCCTCAGGGTATTTAAGGGTCTTTTGGGTATTTTTAGTGTTTTGGTTTGTTTGGGTCTGTGGGGTCGTTAAGGGTCTTTGGGGTATTTTGGGTTTTTAGGAACTTTTTGGTCTTCTGGGTCTTTTCAATTTTTTTTGGTCTACGGGGTGTTTTGCATCTTTAAGGGTCTTTGGGATATTTTGAGTCTCTGGGGTCTTCATGGTCTTTTTGTTCTTTTGGGTCTTTGATATATTTTGAGTCTTTGTGGTATTTTGAGTCTTTTGGGTTTTTGAGTCTTTTGGGTCTTCAGGGTCTTTTCAGTCTTCTGATTCTTTAAGGGTCTTTGGGATATTTCGGGTCCTTGAGATATTTAAGGGTCTTCTGGGTCTTTTGGGTCTTTGGGGTATTTTGGGGTCTTTGGATCTTCAGGGTCTTCAGGGTATTTGGGTTATTTTGGGTCTTCAGGGTCTTTTGGGTCTTTGTGGTCTTTTGGATCTTCAAGGGTCTTGGAGTCTTTTTAGTGTTTTGGGTCTTTGGGGTCTTTATTGGTCTTGAGGATCTTGGGGTCTTTTCAGTGTTTTGGGTCTTTGTGGGTCTTTGGGGGAATTTTGGGTCTTCAGGGCCTTTTGGGTTTTTGTTTTCTTTTGGATATTTAAGGGTCTTGCGGTTTTTGGGGTATTTTGGGTCTTCTGAATATTTAAGGGTCTTTGGGGTATTTTGGGTCTTTGGGGTCATCTGTATATTTAAGGGTCTTCAGGGTATTTTGGGTCTTTGGGGTATTTTGGGTCTTTAACAGTCTTCAGGGTATTTTGGGTCTTCAGGGTATTTTGGGTCTTTGGTGTCCATTGGGTCTTCAGGGTCTTTTCAGTCTTTTCAGTCTTTTGGGTCTTTGGGGTCCTTTGGGGTATTTTGGGTCTTCTGGGTATTTTGGGTCTTCAAACTCCTTGGGGTGTTCTGGTTCCTTGGGGTCTTCTAGGTCTTCATTATATTTTGTGTCTTTAACAGTCTACAGGGTATTTTGGGTCTTCGGGTATTTTGGGTCTTTGGGATCCATTGAGTTTTCAGGGTCTTTTCAGTCTTTTGGGTCTTCGGTGTATTTTGGTTCTTTGGGGTATTTTGGGTGTTTGGGGTTCATTGGGTCTTTTTGGTATTTTGGGTCTTTGGGGTATTTTGGATCTTCAGAGCACTTGGGGTTCTTCTGAGTCCTTGGGGTCTTTTGGGTCTTTTGGATCCTCATGGTCTTTTGGGTCTTCAGGGTATTTGGGGTCCATTGGGTCTTTTCAGTCTTTTTGGTATTTGGAGTCCTTTGGGTCTTTGGGGTATTTTGGGTTTTCAGAGTCCTTGGGGTCTTCTGGGTCCTAGGGGTCTTCTAGGTCTTCATTATCTTTTGTGTCTTTAACAGTCTACAGGGTATTTCGGGTCTTTGGGTATTTTGAGTGTTTAGGGTCCATTGGGTCTTTGTGGTCTTCTGAGTCCTTGGGGTCTTTTGGGTTCTCAGAGTCTTTTAGGTCTTTTAACCGGTTGACACACAGTCGTGTTCAAAGATTTCCCCTTAAACCAACCCCCCCCCCCCTCCCCACTCAAATACCGCCAAAAGCACTACTCAAATAGTCTAGTAGGAAGACTAGGTCCCCCTGCACCCCCCGGAGATATACTTCTAATCAGTGTTTCTAGATTGGAAAAAATGTGTAGAAAATGACTAGCTATGGCCCCAAGCTGAAAAAATGTCCCACATACCATTTTTATGCAAATTACTGCTGCAAATTTTATGCAAAATTATGCAAATTTTATGCAAATTTTTGATGAGGAGTAGAGTTGAGGGGTCTTTGAGGGCTTCATCGAGGTGCTCTCGGTTGCAAGACGGGGTCATTCTGAGAAGCACAGCAGGGTCAGAGATCATGATGTTCTCCTCCTCAGTGAATCTCTCCATCAACAGCCTCTCCATTGCCTCACACACTGTTTTGAGGCAAAAGAGGGACTTTGCGTAGGCCTTTCCACTGAGAACACCTTTGAGAGATCCACTTGTTACTAGTTGTGCCTCAAAGAGAATCTCTGCATATCCAGAACCACGCATCTTGTGTCCAGTGAGCATCCCGATGTAGTTCATGGATGTGTGGAAGGGTCCAATCGTTACTACATGACTAGCAAATTCATTTGGCCAGCGCCAGATGATGGGAAGGGCTTTCATGCAGACACCCAGATCAAATGTATTCAGGACCCATCTCTGACCCACCTCAGCAGTTGCTGCCTCGGAACGCTTCAGTAGCTCACGAACAACTGCGTTGTCTGTGATCGGTCTGTGCCTGGTGCCTGCATGGCATGGCAATGGCCTGCAGCCTGTGCCTGGGCTAGGGGGTTTCACCTCTGCAACTGGTTCTCCCCCACCCAGCAAATCAACAGTCGACTACTGCACGCCTATCCACCAACCGATCACAGACAACGCAGTTGTTCGTGAGCTACTGAAGCGTTCCGAGGCAGCAACTGCTGAGGTGGGTCAGAGATGGGTCCTGAATACATTTGATCTGGGTGTCTGCATGAAAGCCCTTCCCATCATCTGGCGCTGGCCAAATGAATTTGCTAGTCATGTAGTAACGATTGGACCCTTCCACACATCCATGAACTACATCGGGATGCTCACTGGACACAAGATGCGTGGTTCTGGATATGCAGAGATTCTCTTTGAGGCACAACTAGTAACAAGTGGATCTCTCAAAGGTGTTCTCAGTGGAAAGGCCTACGCAAAGTCCCTCTTTTGCCTCAAAACAGTGTGTGAGGCAATGGAGAGGCTGTTGATGGAGAGATTCACTGAGGAGGAGAACATCATGATCTCTGACCCTGCTGTGCTTCTCAGAATGACCCAGTCTTGCAACCGAGAGCACCTCGATGAAGCCCTCAAAGACCCCTCAACTCTACTCCTCATCAAAAATTTGCATAAAATTTGCATAATTTTGCATAAAATTTGCAGCAGTAATTTGCATAAAAATGGTATGTGGGACATTGTTTCAGCTTGGGGCCATAGCTAGTCATTTTCTACACATTTTTTCCAATCTAGAAACACTGATTAGAAGTATATCTCCGGGGGGTGCAGGGGGACCTAGTCTTCCTACTAGACTAAAAGCCTTTAAAATCTAGCCTTATGAAGGGAAGGGACACACACACACACACACACACACACACACACACACACACACACACACACACACACACACACACACACACACACACACACACACACACACACACACACACAGTGTTTTATATGGTAGATGTGTAGAAAAGATTTCAGGTTGAGGTTCCCCTCCAGAGTTATGCAGGAATCAAAGGTGAAAATTGGTCTCAAAATGAATGTTTTGGCTCACCATGCCTGGCTTGTATTTCAACCAATGCAGACACAAATTGGCGAAATTTTACCTTGCCAAACCAAAAGATGGAAGTGGACAGATATTCGTTTGGTGCTTTTATTTTGATTCCACAGCCGGTCAAAGGTCGAAATCGGATACAAAATGTTTCTGGCCTGCCAAGCAATTATATCTTAACCAATCCAGCCAAGACCTGGCAGAAGAGAAAGCAGGTAATTGTTGGTCCTGTGTTTTTCATTCGATTTTCGCAGCTGTCAAAGTGAATAGATTGAAGAAGGTGTGGGAGAGAAGGAAGCCATATTGCATTCGCTTGTGAATGACTGCGATTGTTGTTAGTTGTTTTATTATCTCGGAAAAAAAAAAGTTTGACACATTAGCTGACATGTTGTGGTCACAGTTTGGGAAACTTTTTCAGGGCTTTCCCTGAAGGACTTTAAATGGACATCTGTGGTTTAAGTGAATATGCTGTGTATATTATGTATATCCCTTCTACTTCTTGTATATCTTCCTGATTGAAAGTGTAATGTTTGCACTGTTGTGGTTTGCTGAAGGATTCCTGGAAGATTGAATGACCGTCGCACGCCTCTTGGGGAGCTCAACTGGATATTCACAGCCATCACTGATACCATCGCGTGGAACGTCTTGCCACGTGGTAGGCAGGGGCGCCGCCAGGGATTTTGGGCCCCATGAAAAGATATCACAATGGGCCCCTATGAAGCACGTGAGCACATTTTTACCTAATGTTCTCATAATTTTTAGGGCCCCCTGTCAGTGCAGGGCCCTTGGAATTATTCTAACTTCCCCCCCCCCCCCACCCCCCTTACGGCGCTGGTGGTAGGTATGCATAATTACCCTGCGCTCGCGAAGCGAAAACGGGGTTAAGCAATCGGGTGCGTATGTGGGCCCTTTGTGTGCCGTATGTGTGCCTTGTCTGCATTATAAAAATTAATTTTCTCGGCAACCATTGGTCCGATTGACATGAAATTTTACCGTAGGAGCGCCTCTGCCTGTAGATTTTTTTGCTGATAATTATGACGTCGAAGGGCACGTGGTATGGATGCCATCTTGGAAAAACGTTACACCTCTATATCTCCCTAACCGCTTAATGGAAAAAATTGAAACATGGCTCATCGTCAAGTACACCCCATGGGGATTAAGACAGGTTGATGATGATGTCATAGGTGCCTCCATTATGACGTCATAATTCGACAAATACAACGCTTGATCTGATCAGTATGGAATTTTTTTTTTATCCCCTGCAACTGTTAGTCCGATGAAGAGGAAGTTTTCCGAATATGAGCGGATCCTGTAGAATTGTTAAAATGATAATTATGACGTCATTGGTCACGTGGTACAGGTGCCATCTTGGAAAAATCGAAAAAAGTTGCACCTCTATATCTCTGAAATCACTCCATGGAAAAAATTGAAATATGTCTCAATGTCAAGCACTCCCCTTGGGGAATAAGATATGTTAATGATGATGTCATCAGTACCGTAATAATGACGTCATAATTCGGAAAGTACAACGCTTGATTCGATCAGTATGAATTTTTTTTCTCTGCAATTCTTGGACCGATTGATTGACACAAAATTTTCACCATAGGAGCGTCTCTTCCTGTAGAATATTTTAATGATAATTATGACATCATAGTTCAGCGGTAAAGGCGTAAAGGCCATCTTGGAAAAACCGAAAAACGTTGCACCTATATATCTCCAAAACCGGTCTATGGAAAAAATTGAAACGGCTCGTTGTAAAGAACTCCATATTGGGAATAGGTGTTGTTAACGATGATGTCATTGGTGCCATAATTATGACGTCATAATTCGACAGGGACAACGCTTAGTCTGATCAGTTTGAAATTTATTGAGCGTGATCTATGCAACAATTATATTAGAAAATATACATTTATTATGTCATCGCTCACATGGTCTGGCAGCCATTTTGGATCAAAGAAAAGAAAAAAAACATTCAAAAACAGAAGTGTTGGCTCGCAACAAGTTGACTGCGCAGGGTAACTATTCTATGAATACTATTATGTCGGTGGGGTAAAGGAATATCTAGAGTCAGATAGATCTGTATAGGTAGGTATTTGACTGTCGCGATAGGGAATCTACCCTGTAATAAGTTCCATGTGTAGACTGGTTTGTCGGGACAAGTTGTATTGATGTCCCCGCTACTCGGGATCAGGGCGTGCCAAATAGTCCAGGGATTATGGATAAGATCCCTTTGTTCGTCGTCCCCCCTGTCGCCAAACCGTTGTCCCTTATGGCAATGCATACTCATATAAACACTTAGATAGGCCCTTTAGTGCACACATTAATTAGTTCCCTTCCCTGACAAAGACTTTGGAAAAAGACAGGCAGGAAGCCAGATCGGGGCACCGCCGGGTGGCTGCCGCCGGCCGCACCATCAGCTGGCCTGGTAACATCACGCAAAGACAAGCTGTAACCATGCCCAGGGAATGTGTGATTGGTTGACGTGGAAGGCGCGATCCTCCAGCCAATCAGCGCTGAAGGCGCGAACCTGGGGCAAATCGGCGGTGGAGATGTGGAGAGATGCGAGAAGGTTCGGTGAACGGCGGGAGGCTACGAGGCGCTGATTGGATGGCGTCCCAAGGCTGACGTCACCGCCGCAGGTTATAAAAGGGCGTGCCGGACGACATTTTGACTCTCTGACTCGTCTGGGCTCTGTCTCTCTCTTTCCTCGCTGGTCTCTTGTCTCTGCGCTTCCCTTCTTGGTCTTGGGAGGTCCCTGCTGGTCGTTGGTTCGCCATCTTCGTGGTGCTCGGTGCTTTTGGTGCTGTAAGCGGGCGGGACCACGTGTGCGATCGATTTGGAGCGAGGTGTGCCGCTGAACAGACGAGGCCGGGGCGAGCGGGTCGTTCGAGGCCTGGTGGCGCACGAGCGGGGCCGAACGGAGCCGCGTTTGGACGGCGGACACGACAAGGCGACAGACAGTTAAGACGCACCACATTTCACAAATACACGCCATAACTCTTTATTTTCCTTTCATTCATTCCTGTGTCCTGTTGTTGAGTCTGGTGTGTGGGATCCCAAGTTAGGATCATTATTTATTTACCGTCGCGTTTCGTTGTATCGGGTCCGTAATAAATCTCTATTTTTGTACATTAAATCTTGTTTGTTCGAGTTCATTACTTCCCTGCAGGATCGGAGCTGCAATCGGCGCGCTCCAGGTAAGTGCTTTTCCCACTTCTTCCTCTTCCCTTCCTCTTCCCGTGAGTCAAAGCAAAATCCGTATTTGGTCGTCGCCTCCAGTAAATCCGTTTGGTCCATCCGCGGTCCCTGGTATTAACTGGAGGGATTTGCACTACAATACCATCTAGTTTTCAGGGTATTTTGTGCAGAGGAGTCTTGTCTTAACAGGAGCAAGGCCTTTGCCGCGTCGCGAACGATTTGAAATCGAAATTAAGTGATTGTTCCCATTTGTATTTTCGTTAAAACTGTATTTATTTATGGTGTTGTACGTATATTGTGTCCCGACGAAGATTTTTCGGTGCAAATCTTTCATACCTGTATTGAAAATCGTGTTAATTCGTGTCGTGTCTTGAGGCCTTGTACAGTGTGCACTGTACAACCTTGAGGCTTTGTTTTTCTCAGCGGTCCGTCGTTTGTGATCCAATAACTTTCGTTCTCTGTATTCCCAGTCTTTTCACCCATAGCCTACTTCCTTGTGTAAATCTCAACTCAAAAAAAAACAAAAAAAAAACAACATTTCCTTCTCTGTTCTCATTCGTTTATTCATTCTTATTCGTTCGTTCGTTCTTCGACCACGTGTTTCTCCCCCATTTCCCCAGATAGTTTTCACTCATTAACCTTCAATGTTTACACTTTCCCCTCAAGTTATGTATTCCGTCATATTTTATAACACCTTTTTCTTCTTCTTCTTTAAAAGGCTGCTTTCGACTTGCTCACCAAATCAATTCATCCCCAAAAAAATATCCATCTCCTATAGTGCCTTTTTTCTACATTCCCTAAACTCTCCTGCACTCCATCCTCCATCCAGCGTCCTTAAACGTATTTTTAACTCGAAGGTCACAAGAAACTCATTTTGCAATAAATGTTCGTTTCCCATAAATCGTACACTTTCAAAAATCCAATCTCACCCCTCCCCTCCAAATCTTCCCCATAACCCCTCCCCTCCAAATCTTCCCCATCACCCCTCCCCTCCAAATCTTCCCCATCACCCATCCCTTTCAAATCTCCCCCCTTGCCCCCTCCCTCCTAAACTACCCCCTCACCCCTCCCCGCCAAGACGCCCCTCGCCCCTCCCCTCCTAGACTCCTGCCTCACCCCTCCCCTCCAAATCTCCCCCATATCCCATCCCTTTCAAATCCCTCCCCTTGTCCCTTCCCTCCCAAACTCCCCCCTCACCCCTCCCCTTCAAATCTCCCCACCCTCATTGCTTCTCAATTTCCCCCCTCTCACTCCCCCTCCTCAAAGCGTCCTCCCCGCTTCTTCCCCCTTCAAACTCTCACCTCCATCTCCCCCAACCTTCTGCCTCGCTCTTCCCCCTCCTCAAATAACACCTCATTGTGGCTCACCCAATCACCATCAAACCTTTTGTCCGCCCCATCCTTCCCTTTCTCCGAGCTATTCTGAAATCTCTGACACACCTTCAACAGCTCTCCCTACCTCTTCCACCTCTTCCACATCTTACCCTACCCCTCCTCCCCCCTGTTCTGTATCTGATGCTCCCCCTTCCTCTTCATTAACGGTATGGACCTCAAACATCCGGGGCCTTCGTTCAAACTTAACTGATCTCTCCATACAGGTTGCTTCTGTCAAACCAGACGTGATCTGCTTAACAGAAACTTTCCTCCTTTATGATGTCTCTGATTCCATAGTATCTCTCCCGGGCTACTCCCTCCTCCGGTATGATAGACCTGAGCCTCGTCCTGGAGGCGGGGTTGCTATCTTTATCAAAAACTCTCTTCCTCACTCGCCCTGCACTGCACTCTCTCCACCTCACCCCCAGGAATACCTCTGGCTACGGCTTCCCCTTCGCTCCCACCTCTTGTTCATATGTGTGTTGTACCGTCCACCAAACAGTGATGACTCCATCTACATCTCGCTGTCTGATGATATGGACCAACTTCTATCTACTCATCCCAACTCTCTCTTCCTCATATGTGGTGATTTCAACTGTCATCATGCCAGTTGGCTGGGTGTGGGTACCTCTCTCACCAGCCATGGCTCCTCAGCAAAGGACTTCTGCGACTCACTGGGACTGACACCATCTGTCAATTTCCCGACCCGGATCTCAGTCAACGGAACATCTTCTCTTCTGGACTTGGTTATGACTAACTTCCCTGAAAATGTCTGCTGCTCTTCTTCTGCTCCGATCGGATCATCTGATCATGTCCTTGTTAAAGTGGACATCTCTCTGACCATCCTCAGGGAGCCTGCTCAGCGTCGACGAGTCTGGCATTTCACTCAGGCCAACTGGCACGGTCTTCAAGCAGCCATCAATCATCTGGACTGGTCTCCCATCTCTACCACCTCTGACATCAACTCATCCTGGGAATTCTTCCAAATTAAATTGCTCTCTCTCATGCACAGATTTATCCCATCTCGTCTTCAGTTGTCATACCCTTCCTCCCGTCCATGGTACACGGAATCTTGTGGTGAGGCTGTTGCCCAGAAACAACTTGCCTTCGTCTCCTGGAAAGCAAATCCAACGGAAGGAAATCTCATTTCCTTTCACAAAGCCCGAAACAAGTGTGTGTCCACCCTCAAGAGAGCCAGGAAACAATATCTCTCCGTTCTCAAGACCGAACTCTCTTATCTGTCTCCCTCTTCCAAATCCTGGTGGCGTCTGGTCAAATCCGTTTCTGGTGTTTGTTCCCCCTCCATCCCCTCCCTTACCTCAAACGGCTA
Organism: Myxine glutinosa; assembly: GCF_964187855.1. Taxonomy (NCBI): domain Eukaryota; kingdom Metazoa; phylum Chordata; class Myxini; order Myxiniformes; family Myxinidae; genus Myxine; species Myxine glutinosa. The sequence goes on along the minus strand of NC_136263.1, from coordinate 93,630,399 downwards.
CACAGCTGACTCCGCACGTGAAAAAGCTGAATGCCTCAACTCTGTGTTTGCCTCTAAATCTTGTGTCCCAAACCCATCCCTCTCTGTACCCACCATACCCAGTCGTACCCTGCTGCTCCTGGACTCCGTGTCCTTTCCTCCTGACAAGGTGGAAAAGTTTCTGTCAACCCTCGACTCTGTTTCTGCAACTGGACCCGACGGCATCAGCCCACGGGTCCTAAAATCCTGCTCTGCTGCTCTATCTCACCCTCTCTCTGTTCTCTTCACCCTCTCTTTTGCTCAAGGTCAACTGCCATCTGCTTGGAAATCAGCCAACATCACCGCTTTGCACAAAAAAGGTGCAAAAACAGATCCTAGCAACTACAGACCAATCAGCCTTCTCCCAATTATCAGCAAAGTCATGGAATCCATCATTGCTTCGGATATGAAATCTTTCCTCTTCTCCAATGGCTTGATCTCTGATCATCAATTTGGTTTCAGACCAGGTCACTCTACTCTGGACATGCTGCTTCTGCTGTCTCAACAATGGATGGAGGTCCTCAATGCCAAACAGGAAATTAGAGCTGTCTCCCTCGACATATCACGTGCCTTCGACACGGTCTGGCAGCCCTCTCTGCTCACCAAACTCTCCTCCTTTGGTATCCATGGAAATCTCCACGCATGGCTGGCGGACTTCCTCTCTAGTCGTCGTCAACGTGTGGCCCTGAATGGGTTTCTCTCATCTCCTCTTCCTGTTCAGGCTGGAGTTCCCCAAGGCAGTGTTCTGGGCCCCGTGCTTTTTCTGGTCTTCATCAATGATCTCTCTGACTCTCTCGAAAATCCTCTCTATCTCTTTGCTGATGACTCCACTCTCTGCCGCTCCATTCCTCTTCCCTCAGATCGGCAGTCTGCTGCCTCCTCACTCTCTGAAGACCTGGACAAAATCACAGACTGGTCAAACAAGTGGAACATGTCTTTCAATCCTGACAAATCTCACACTCTTACTATGTCTCTCCGAAAAGATCGACTGGACAACCCTCCCATCTACTTTCTCAACAATCCTCTCCAAGAAGTTCTGTCGCTCAAGATTTTGGGTCTCACTATCTGCCATGATCTTTCTTGGGAAGACCACATTTCCAAGCTGGCCTCCAAAGCCAGTCGCCGACTGGGCATCCTCCGTCGTGCGAAGTCCTTCCTCGGCACACCTGAGCTCCTCACCACATACAAGGCTTTCATCCGCAGCTCAATGGAATACTGTTCTCCCCTATGGGCCGGTGCTCCTGCCTCACACCTAGCTCGGCTTCACGCTGTTGAAACCAAAGCTTTCAGAATTATTGGAATCTCCCGCGATGAAGCTATCTCTGAGGGCCTTTCACTCACTCACCGCAGGCAGGTAGGTGGTCTTTCTGTCTTCTACCGACTCCTCTCCGGCCTTGCACCCCCAGCTCTCTCTGTGCTCTGTCCCCCAAATATTCCTACAGGTCGCACAAGATCTGCCAGCAACCCTCTGATGGTTAAACTGCCGAAATCTCGGCTCTCCGCTCACCTTCACTCTTTCATTCCTCTTTTCTCCCGCCTCTGGAACAAACTCCCTCACTCCCTTCAATCCCACTCCTCCCTCCAGGTCTTTAAAACAGCTGTTCACCACCATCTCTTATCTTCCCCCATCCAAAACCTTGATCTTTTCTACCCCCGCTAATTCACCCCAGATCCACCTTGTTTGAAATTCCAACTTCTTTCCTGGAAGTCCTGGCAGTGTCCATATGTTTTATACCTCTCCCACCGCCCCCTTCCCACGCCCCCCCCCCCCCCAAAGCCCTCGCCCTCTCTCAGATCTCTCGATGTCTCCATGTCTCTCGGTCCCTGCTCTCAAATGTTGTGTTTGTGTCCTTCCCTCTCTCTCCCCATCTTGTCTACCGCTCCCTATGTTATATGTTTTATGTGTCGGTTTGTCTTTCTGTGTGATTAATGTTCGCTCTTTCACGAGCCTCGATCTTGTATACAAAAAAAAAAAAAAAAAAAAAAAAAAAAGTTGTGACATGGCTTTCCTCTTGTTATGTCCCTGCTATCACGTTCCACTGTCCGATTCTCATTGTTCTGGCTGGGTGGTACATGTTCTTGGGAAATTGCTTTTTTATCATTCTTTTGGATGATGCCACATCCAACTTTGAAGTAAGAAATGTGTCATTTCATGAAAAGGTGATACCAATGTACTTCATGTACAAATGTCTTATTTTCATGTTTTAAATGATTATCATCAAATGAAGTGTCATATGAACCACATGCAAATATACATGAGAAGAAGTGATCCAAAGATGTACAAGGTGCATATTCTGCGGCAATTGGACATATTTTGTGACAATGGGGCATTTGGGTCCATGCTAATAGTGACACGATGCAAAGTCCATTTTTGGCTGTAATTTCACATTACTCTTATTAATAGTAGACATACTTGAATGAAAGTTGCTGTGATTTCTGACATGGTCAGGGTCTTTTATTCCATATTATTGCTTCCATCTTGAGATCAAACTGTACGGTAAAATGTGGATCAAAAATGGAGGAATGAACATTACACATCGTGTCTCGGCTTGCTTGTTTTGTTAAAATAAACCTCAACATGTAAGTTTTAATGGAATGCAAATTAATAGTTTTGTTTCATTATTTGTGAAGTCATGTTTTTAACCTGCGATATGTCGCAGGTCCGGAGGAGCTTTGTGCTGTTGTTGTTGTTTTTGTTGTTGGGGTTTTTGTTGGGGGTCGATTTTTGAAATGTGCACCCATTGGTCGCCCAGCCGCCGGACCACACCCACATCTGTTGCTTGACTCCTCCCACCATAGTGCTGACAAAATTATATGGCTGCCATCTCGTTTCCTGGTGGGCCTACCATTAGGCATGTAGGCCTCTGCTGATTATATACTGCCTGGCTTTGGTGATTCAGATTTCCATTGGCTTTGTTTGGGTTGAGTGTTGAATTATTAGTAAGCTTTAATCAAGCCCGTACGTACATCCCTAAAATAAAATTAATCAATGGACAATTAAAAATCAATGCTATCTTTTTACTTTGTCTTGTATTCTTTTTAACTCTGGGGTTGATTTTAGAAAAAACACAGATTTTAAAAAATGAACTCTGTCATGCTTTGGTATCCCCTGTTCATGAAGTTACTCAATTGATTGTACTTGTGTATGATATAGGGCCAGTGCACATCACCAGATACAAGGAAGTAAGATGCTCTGGGCTATGAAGTACCGGTGGTCATACAAAAATTAAACTATTGCGTGGATAATGCATGGAAAAGCTTATACGAAAATATATCCGTAATATTCCTCATTTTGACGAGCAATAAAACCAAGAATCGGCCAACTTTTGTCGAACAAAACACTCACTAAAACTCGAGTAGTAAAGCCTCGGAGTCCTAACATAAAGTCATGAGCTTGTTGATTATAATCTCCCAATACGTCCAATAAAACGAGGGTGGAGATTCAAACTAATATCTTTTACAAAAATCGAGGCTGGCTCCACTCTCCAGATCCTTTCCAATCCTGCTGCTCCTATATGTCTGCCTTTGTTATCTGCCAGGGCTTATATTCGTCTGGCTTCACCACCTGCCAAAACGCAAAACTGTGTTTCGATGCAACATTTCCTTGAATCTTTCTGGAAACTGAAGTTACTTATGGACGAAGGCTAAGCAAGATGAGTGTGCTTCGTGCTTGAAATAAAACGGCCGTCCTGGGGCAGTAGGTCAAACTGCCCCATGATCTTGCAGCACACCATCATTTGTATTGGTTGAAAAGCCACCTGGCCTGCCTATAATTTGCTTGTCGACATGAAGGATGCATTGCTATTAGGCATGGGTGCAAATGGAAAAACTTGTATCACGATAATGGGCCTCATTATTAAGATAATATCATGATTATATAATGTAATTAGTGCCTTGAGAACCATGTAGCACACAATAACGATCTCAATAAAAACAAACTGAATGACCATAAAGTCTGTTACGTGTGTTTGTACTCTTTATTTCGTAATTCTGTTGCAATTTGTTTAAAGTCAAACCTCGTTTTGCCTGGATTGAATTGCTTGCTCCGTTTACCAAGTGACTCGACGAGCAGCTTGGAAAGTGGTTGATATGGAACATCTGGCTTAGCAAGCGATAGCAAGCTGCTTGCTAACGGAACACACCAAGCAAGCTGCTGGATAATTGGGAAGTCATAGTCAGTCAAGCATTTCAATTGCTGGAAAGTCATACATGACTATCTTCAGACATTTAAAATAACGCCTTTGATGTGGAACGTTGCAAATAATAAATGCCTAGCAATCCCATGTTGTGACAAAATGAGATAAATAAATAAATGAAACACACGACACTGTTTTTCCCGCTTTGTTCGGTCCAATGAGAACGGTGAGGGGAGAGAAGAACGAGATGACCTGCTTGTCCTTGTCCTCATTGCCAAAACTCTGCACACAGAGGATGCTCATCTTCTCAATCTTTTACATAATGTTGCCTCAAGTGCTCAACTTCAGACAAAGCAGTCAAACGGATTGCCAATTTAGAAGCACCTTTGCTTGTTAAAAGAAAACAATGTTGTATACTCGTGTATGTACATAATTTATATGAAATTGCGAATATTGGCATCTCAATACTGTGCTATCTGATATTGATTGTACTTTGTTGCTTGCAAAACCATATTCTCCCAGATCTCTTCCAGAAGTTGTTCCGGCAAGACCTGCTTGTGGCCAGCCTGTTCCGTAACTTCCTACTTGCAGAACGGATCATGAGGTCGTATCACTGCACACCGATCAGCAGTCCGCGCTTGCCACCGACTTACCAGCACCCGATGTGGTTGGTCTTTTATAGTTGGAACTTTAAGTCACCAGATCTTTCTTATGTGCATCGCAATAGCATCAAGAAGTGTGTGTGTGTGGGTGTGTGTGTGGGTGTGCTTGTGCGCTAACGGATTCATCTTTAGCATGAGCTGCTATCCTCGTAATACAAATCTCACTGTCTATTTTTAAGTTGTGTTTATTATACTGACATGGTTGGGCTAAATGAATGGGCTAAATGTGTTATTTAAGTCATGCTTACATTGATGCATTTATTGTCAGTTGATGATACTCGAGCTGAGTTCTTCAACACTGCTTTTGTGTGCTTGTATTGTTTACAGGCAAGCATGGGACCTTGCTGTTGACATCTGTCTTTCCCAGCTGCCGACTATCACGGAGGAAGGAACTGCATTCAGAGTAAATGCTCAGTATTCTTTTTGAGATATACGTTTTTTCCAAACGAATGGTCGGCTTGACTCCTCCTCTGCCTGGTCATCTTTACCACCATCTCCAAACTTATTCCATACATTCTCTTAATCTACACTCTCTTTACTACTATTTTCCTCTACAACTCTCTTTATCTTCCCACCTATATGATCCACATTCCTTACTGTCGTCTTCCCCCCCCCCCCCCCCTTTAAAAAAAAAATTTTTATTACTATTTTATCAATGAGACTCAAGAGGTAGCACACTCAATTTTAAGCAACAGTATATATTTTATTGGTTCAAATCCTGGCCTGACTATAAACGGTCAGCCTGGTTTTTCGCAAATATGGTGATACATCAATGAGTGTACTGCACTTCCGAGTGATGTTACACCACAGGACCTGTCTGCCGGCTGTAGTTATTGGTGGATGTTAAAGATCCCATGGTATCTTTTGCAAAGAGTAGATGAGTTATCGCCAGCACCCTGGCTGTATTCCAAATTCCTGCCGTAACTTAGGCGGCACTGCATCATTGGCACGACTCAATTCCAGAAATTATATAGGCAGCAGAAATGTGCTTCACACTGATGAATAAATGACTTTTGATCAATATAACCCATCTTTTCCCCATTCATAATTAGGATCTGTATGAAAATGGCAAGGGGTTAATGGAGGGGTTCATTAGTTATTTTTGTAATGAATGTTAGCATGAGGCATTTTGTAGCACCCAGTTCAGGATCGAGTGTGTATAGAGCTGTCAACTTCACTCCCATGTCTGTCTCTTTTCTCCCCACTTTCCCTCTGTATTTAATGTTGTTAATCCTCCCGTGTTGTTTTCTCACATCACCACGAGGCTGTTGAACCAACATGGTAGGTTAATGTGTGCAAGGTTTGATGCATTGCACCAACATGGTGGAACCACATGTGCATGTGGAGAGGCCGTCCTCACCACAGAAGATGGGATCGGGGATATAAAAGCATGCACATGAGCACCGCCGCACTCGGCGAGACCCGTGCCATATTCAGTCCCTGAGTTCAGTCTGCGTATCCAATCCTGCAAGGAGTGCCAAAATTGGAGCCCCAGCTCCAGAGTGTCGTAGCATGAGCCATTACAGCCATGGTACGAGCAACTCCAGCCACTGTATGGGTCGACTCCAGCTGCAGTATAAACGGCGGAGCCCTTGCTTGCAAGCTAATCGAAATGTCATTCTCTCACACAGGCACCTTAAGGGAAGCTCCCCTCTACGTTGTTCTTCCCATCTGTCTCCTTTTTTGTCTGTCTTGTGTCCCTGAACAGGTCTGTGTCTGATAAGGTTAGGCATGGAGTATGGACCTTTGACTGCTTTTGATAAGAGCTCCATTAGGTTCCTGTATTGTTGTTCATTTATTTATTTCCCTCGCCAGAGGAGAGGGTATTGCATTTGAGTCAGTCAGTCAGTTTGTTTGTTTGTCTGTCTGATTGTCCGGACAGAATAAATATGATTTTCTTTGCAACCGTTGGTCCGATTGACAGGAAATTTTCACCATAGGTGCAACTCCACCTGTAGAAGTTTTAAATTTTAAATATGGCGTCATACATCAAGTGGTATGGTTGCCATATTGGAAAAACTGGAAAACTTTGCACCTCTATATCTCCGAAAGCGCTGAATAGAAAAAATTGAGACATGGCTCATTGCAAAGAACTCTCCATGGGGAATAAAATATGTTAATGATGATGTTATAGGTGCCTCCATTATGACGTCATAATTCGACAAGTACAATACTTCATCTGATCAAGATCAAATTTATTGAGCATCATCTCGGGATAAATTGGTGGAGAAAAAAAAATTACGATGACGTCATTGGTCACGTGGTTCGGCCGCCATATTTGTTTTAACACAAAAGCCTTAAAAACAACTAGGCGAGGGTCTGGCAACAAATGAAAATAAGTGTCAAATGAAAATAGGTCCTGGCGAGGGTCTGCAATCTCTGATTGCTCTTTCTTGTTTGCTTTGTTGTATCTCTATGCTTATTTTTACTATATTATTAAATCCCATAATTTTATGCCATTGTCGCTGTGGTTTTTGAGCCATGGATTTGCCTGCCGATTTAACTTCATGATCTTTGAACAAAACGTGGACCGAGCTTTGGCCTGTCGGATTATTTAATAATTAACCACTGCATACTTGTTTTATGTACGAAGGAGACGCCTCCACTCAGTGTCTTTGGAATTGCCCTCTGGTGGTCTTGGGTCAACCACGAGGGAGACACGATCCATTACAATGTTTTTTGGGGGGTTTTTTGCATTCAGGATCGAGGCTCGTGAAAGAGCTAACATTAATCACACAAAAAGTCAAACCGACACATAAAACACAAAATAAGGGGAGCAGTTGACAAGATGGGGAGAGAGAGGGAAGGACACAAACACAACATTTGAGAGCAGAGATATCGAGAGAACTGTGGGAGGGAGAGGGCTTGGGGGGAGGTGGGAGAGGTATAAAACATATGGACACTGCAAGGACTTCCAGGAAAGAAGTTGGAATTTCAAACAAAGTGGATCTGGTGTGAATTAGCGGGTGTAGAAAAGATCAAGGTTTTGGATGGGGGAAGATAAGAGATGGTGGTGAACAGCTGTTCTAAAGACCTGGAGGGAGGAGTGGGATTGAAGGGAGTGGGGGAGTTTGTTCCAGAGGTGGGAGAAAAGGGGAATGAAAGAGTGAAGGTGAGCAGAGAGCCTAGATTTTGGCAGTTTAACCATAGGAGGGTTGCTGGCAGATCTTGTGTGACCTGCAGGAATATTTGTGGGACAGAGCACAGAGAGAGTTGGGGGAGCAAGGCTGGAGAGGAGTCGGTAGAAGACAGAAATACCACCAACCTGCCTGCGGTGAGTGAGTGAAAGGCCCTCGGAGTTAGCTTCATTGCAGGAGATTCCAATGATTCTGAAAGCTTTGGCTTCAACAGCGTGAAGCCGAGCGAGGTGTGAGGCAGGAGCACCGGCCCAGAGGGGAGAACAGTATTCCATTGAGCTGTGGATGAAAGCCTTGTATGTGGTGAGGAGCTCAGGTGTGCCAAGGAAGGACTTCGCACGACGGAGGATGCCCAGTCGGCGACTGGCTTTGGAGGCCAGCTTGGAAATGTGGTTTTCCCAAGAAAGATCATGGCAGATAGTGAGACCCAAAAGCTTGAGCGACAGAACTTCTTGGAGAGGATTGTTGAGAAAGTAGATGGGATGGTTTTCCAGTCGGTCCTTTTGGAGAGACATAGTAAGAGTGTGAGATTTGTCAGGATTGAAAGACATGTTCCACTTGTTTGACGAGTCTGTGATTTTGTCCAGGTCTGCAGAGAGTGAGGAGGCTGCAGGCTGCCGATCTGAGGGATGAGGAATGGAGCGGCAGAGAGTGGAGCCATCAGCAAAAAGATAGAGAGGATCTTCCAGAGAGTCGGAGAGATCATTGATGAAGACCAGAAAAAGCACAGAGCCCAGAACACTACCTTGGGGAACTCCAGCCAGAACAGGAAGGGGCGATGAGAGAAATCCATTCAGGGCTACACGTTGACTACGACCAGAGAGGAAGTCCGCAAGCCAAGCGTGGAGATTTCCATGGATACTATAGTAGGAGAGTTTGGTGAGCAGAGCTGGGTGCCAGTCCGTATCGAAAGCACGTGATATGTCGAGGGAGACAGCTCTGATTTCCTGTTTGGCATTGAGGACCTCCATCCATTGTTGAGACAGCAGAAGCAACATGTCCAGAGGAGAATGACCTGGTCTGAATCCAAATTGATGATCGGAGATCAAGCCATTGGAGAAGAGGAAGGATTTGATATCTGAAGCAAGGATGGATTCCATGACTTTGCTGATAATTGGGAGCAGGCTGATTGGTCTTTAGTTGCAAGGATCTGTTTTTGCACCTTTTTGTGTAAAGTGGTGATGTTTGCTGATTTCCAAGATGCTGGCAGATGACCTTGAGCAAAAGAGAGGGTGAAAAGAACAGAGAGGGGGTGAGATAGAGCGGCAGAGCAGGATTTTAGGACCCGTCGGCTGATGCCGTCTGGTCCAGTTGCAGAATCAGAGTCGAGGTTTGACAAAAACTTCTCCACCTTGTCATGAGAGAAGAACAGAGTCCAGGAGCAGTTGGGTTCGACTGGGTAAGGTGGGAACAGAGAGAGATGGGTTTGGGACACAAGATTTTGAGGCAAACACAGAGTTTAAGCATTCGGCTTTGTCATGTGCAGTGTCAACTGTGCAGCCATTTGAGGTCAGGGAGGGGATGGAGGGGGAACAAACACCAGAAACGGATCTGACCAGACGCCACCAGAATTTGGAGGAAGGAGACAGGTTTGAGAGTTCATTCTTGAGTGTGGAGAGATATTGTTTCCTGGCACTCCTGAGGGTAGACACACACTTGTTCCGAACTTGGTGGAAGGAACTGAGATTACCTTCAGTTGGATTTGCCTGCCAAGAGGCAACGGCAAGTTGCTTCAGGGCAACTGCCTCACCACAAGATTCAGTGTACCATGGACGGGAGGAAGGGTAAGACAACTGAAGACGAGATGGGATAAATCTGTGCATGAGAGAGAGCAGTTTGCTTTGGAAGAATTCCCAGGAAGAATTGATGTCAGAGGCAGTAGAGATGGGAGACCAGTCCAGATGATTTATGGCTGCTTGCAGCCCCTGCCAGTCGGCCTGAGTGAAATGCGACTTGTCGACGCTGAGGAGGCTCTCTGAGAATGGCCAGAGAGATGTCCACTTTAACAAGCACATGATCAGAAGAACCGATTGGAGCAGAAGAAGAGCAGCAGACATTTGCAGGGAAGTTTGTCATAACCAAGTCTCGAAGAGAAGATACTCCATTGACAGATCCGGGTCGGGAAATTGACAGATTGGGTCAGTCCCAATGAGTCACAGAAGTCATTTGCTGAGGTGTCATGGCTGGTGAGAGAGGAACCCACACCCAGCCAGCTGGCATGACGACAGTTGAAGTCGCCACATATGAGGAAGAGAGAGTTGGGATGAGTTGATCGATGTTGGTCCATGTTGTTAGACAGCGACATGTAAATGGAGTCATCACTGTTTGGAGGACGGTACAGAACACATATGAACAAAAGTTGGGAGCAGAGAGGAAGCCATAGCCAGAGGTACTCCTGGGGGTGGGGTGGAGAGAGGGCAGTGCAAGGAGAGTGAGGAAGAGAGTTTTTGATAAAGATAGCAACCCCACCACCAGGACGAGGCTCAGGTCTGTCATACCGGAGGAGGGAGTACCCAGGAAGAGACATTAAGGAATCAGAGTCATCTTGAAGGAGGAAAGTTTCTGTTAAGCAGATCAAGTCTGGATTTTCAGAAGCAACCTGAATGGAGAGATCAATCAGGTTTGAGCGAAGGCCCCGGATGTTTGAGGTCCATATCGTTAATGAGGAGAGGGGGGGAGCATCGGGTGCAGGAGAGGGGAGGGGTGTTTTAGGGGCAGATGAAGGATGGGCAGGGGAGTTAGGAAGAGCAGTTAATAGCGTGTCAGAGATTACAGAAGATTTACAAGAAAGGGAAGGATGAGGACGAAAGGTTTGATGGTGATGGGATGAGGCACAGTGAGGGGTTCTTTGAGGGATGGCAGAGGAAAGTAGAGGGTTTGTGGAGGTGGAGGTATGAGATAGAAGGGAGATGAAGTCGGGAGGATGCAGCTTTGAGAAAGGGGTGGGAGGGGGGATAATTGGAGAGGGATGGTAGGGGGGTGGGGATTTGAAGGGGAGGGGTTGGGGGGGAGTTTTGAAGGGGAGGGGTTAGGGGGGAGTTTAGGAGGGGGAGGGGCAAGGGGGGAGTTTTGGAGGGGAGGGGCAAGGGGGGAGATTTGGAGGGGAGGGGCAAGGGGGGAGTTTAGAAAGTGGATGATTAATGAAAGACGAACATTTATATCAAATTGGGTTTGTTGTGATTTTCAAGTTAGCGATCCGTTTAAGAACGATAGAGGAGGGGTGGAATGAATGTGAATTTAGAGCATGTAGTGATTTCAAATTATAAGACATTGAATATTTTTTTGAAGTGGAATGAGTTGGGGAGGAAATTGAAAAGAGCCTTTTAAATATGAAGAAAAATAGCGTGTTGTAATATACCACTGAATAAAACACTGCAGGGGAAAGTTTAAACATATTTAAACAGAACCGTGAAGAACAATCTAATATTCACAAAAATACCAACGGGGAGTGGGAGCCGAGAGAGACAACCACGAGTCACGTGAACAGTGAAATGGGGGTGAAACACGTGGTCGAAGAACGAACGAACGGAAATAACAAAGAAGGAAATGTTTTTTGGTTTTTTTTGAGTTAAGATTTTAAACAAGGAAGTATGGGGTGAAAAGACTGGGAAAAAACTGAGAGAACAAGAGTAGCAGGACCACAATCGACCGCTGAGAGAAAACAAAGCCTCCAGGTAGGAAGCTTAAAGAACAACAACAAGGCCGCAATATATTGCAGCACGAAATACTCGACCACTCTATACAGGTATGAAAGATCAACACCGATAATCTTCCAAGGGACGCACTATGGGTACACACACGTAAGATAAATACAGTTTCGACAAAAATACAATTGTAAACAATTACTTAACTTCGAGCGTGCGTGAAGGTCGGGACAGCTTCGAAAAACCGTAACTTGCCCCGCAAGATCTCTCGAGATCCGACCTCAAGATCATGTATCTTGACATTTGTCACTTTCATTTGGTATATCACATTTTTATTTATTTTACACTAGCAGGAGTACCTGGCGTTGCCCATTGCTGTTCTGATCTGTTGGCATTTTAAAGAAATCAAAATTTGTTGGTTTTTTGTGGGGGGGTAGGGGGAGATGGGGTTTAACAGGGGGGGGGGGGGGGGGGAGGGGAAGTGGGAGGACATGGGGCTAAGTTCGATTGAAGTTAGCGTGAATTTCGAATTTTTTCAGGGTGTCCGCAATTGTCTAGCTCTTCCACGGGCATTGTCTATGTATACAAAAATAAAGAAAAAAGGGGCCGGTGATAACTCGCCTAATAGTGGGGCTGCTTAACTGATGAATTGTGCCTTTTCCCTTAAAAGCATGAAACTTGGCACATGGCTAGAATACCCCAAAAGAAAGATTTTTAGTCCAGGGGGCATCTCCAATTTCACCCCATATGGTGGCCATCTTGAAATTCAAGATGGCCATCATACAAGACCTGTTTTGATGAATATCTCCATAATTAGAACAGATATCAAAATGGTTGAAGTGCCTATACCTACATTTTTAGGGTCTATGAATCCAATGGTAACATAAAATATTCAGCAGTCATATGAAAATATTAATTTTGCATAGTATCATGCATACTGGGAATGCATATAAATACTCTTAACAGGTTGGCATTCTTCAGTGATTAAAAGTGTCTATGACATCGCAGACTGTAATTGCTCATGCTCCAGACTGTAATCCATATTGCTCATGCCATTTCCATTGAATCTGTTTTGCAATTGCAAATAATGGTTGATCAAGGGCAATGACAGGAGTCTGTCCTGGATTTAGATGTTGCACGGCACTCCCAATGACATCCATGGAGTGTTTTATCATGGCCACAGTGTGTGCACTTTCATGAAACAGCGGCATTAGAGCCGTTACAGATGTTGGTCGAGTTGACTGAGACAGGTTGTGAGCATGGTATGCAGCCTAGGAAATGTTCTCTGCACGGGAGGTTGAAGTGTCGTTTTCAATGTGTTCTCTTACGTTCTGGAGCCATTTGTCCTCATTCTCATCCGGTTTCTCCCGTGCAAGGGTCTTCAGACCTATGTCTGGAACTACAGATCCTTTTACACTCGTCTGAATAGGTGGTACGTTCGTGTAGTAATTTGGCAAAGGTTCAAGTTTCTTCATGCCGACAGCACCACCAAGTATGGCTCTTCCACGATCAATACCCTCATCATGTTCCTTTGGATGCTGGAATAATGAGATGCCAGTTCCATGGAAATGGTCTTTTGCTGTTGTCGAGCTCTTATTGACATCTATGTTGTCAACGGCAGATGTAGTGAACAGGTTCCCCTTAAGTTTAGGTGGACACACGACCTGTTCCAATCTGTATAGCTGGCAAACACTATTCCCCATTTCGGTAGATATCTGAAGAACCCTATCATACGAAATGCTGACACCAAGTTGGGATAGCTTTTCGACCAACTCTCTTTTCCTAGTTTCTGCATGCAACTTCAACCCAACATAAATTGGCACTGGGGTTTCCTGTTCCTGACTGTGTCTTACATAGGTGGATTTATCCTTTTGCTTGCGGACATGCTTTACAGCATTGAACTTAAGAAGCTGTGCTAAGCTTAGTGCAGCTGGACTGGAAGGTTGGAATGCCTGGTCCTTAATACTTGGACCCTCTAGAATCATGTTGACTAGCGATACCAGCAAATCAGGCACAGATTCCTCTTGACATGTTTCACTAAATGAACCATCAAATGGCTTACACTTATCAAACAACTGTCGGCGGACGATTTCAGCTGCCCGAGCAAGGTGGATTGCATCACTATCGCTGTCCTGTTTACACACCTTCGCTAAGGCATGCCCGATGTCCTCATCAAAGACTAACAAAACATCTCTGCCCTTTTTAGTCGCTCTCATATCAGGAAAACGGGAAAGAATTCTCTGCTTGAGCTTTGTAGAATGTATGCGGCTTTCATGCTTGATACCCAGTTGTTCCAGCCGTGAAGAATACAGATTTGAAAGGTCAGCTAGCTTAAATACTGGAGCAGTGGCGGGGTCCTCAAAGCGGCTCTCTTCAATGAATGTCACAAGTTCTGCAAATGCAGTGCTGTGGCGCATGTTATCACGATAGTCTGCTGGTGCTTGCTCTGTTTGAATGGTGGATGCACGATAATATAGAGATGCTAGGCACTTCGCATGGTATTTTGATTCCAGTGCAATCATATCTCCACCGCTGAGACGTCTTAGCAAGTCATCGTCTTCTACAAGTGCAGCACACTCCCGAACACGTCTGTCAGTCTTGAATGTGGAAACATCATGAAGCTGGTCTTTTCCAGATGACTTCTGGCAGAAAAAGCAGAGGTCTTCACGAATTGACAATCCAGAAGTCGACTGACGAGTGCGCTTAGAAACACCAGATGGACCCTCGCCTGCATCATCAGCCAATGCAGGTCTATCTTTAGAACGTTTCCTTGCACGTTCCAGTTCCGTATTGTTATACTTCAGTCTGCAGGACCTATGCCAACAGCCATTATGTGCAATAAGGGCTGCCTCAATACCGTCACCTTCATCTAACGCATCAATGTTTATTGTCCTTGGTAGTAGACCGATTTTATTAAACTCACGGAGGTTTGCAGTCATTGTTTTGTAACCAGCAAGCACTGTTTCACCCTTTTCCCCTTTTCGTTTTTTGGATGCTGAACATCCTCAGCTGTTGACTCCCAGCACAAAATGCACAGTTCCCATTGAATCTCCCGATGCCGTTCAGCAAAACCATTGTAGGTGTAGGCACTGCAACCATTTAGATAGCTGTTCTAATTATGGAGATATTCATCAAAACAGGTCTGTTATGGCGGCCATCTTGGATTTCAAGATGGCTGCCATATACTATTGAATATTTTATGCTGCCATTGGATTCCTTGACCCTAAAAATGTAGGTATAGGCACTTCAACCATTTTGATATCTGTTCTAATTATGGAGATATTCATCAAAATAGGTCTTGTATGACGGCCATCTTGGATTTCAAGATTGCCGCCATATGGGGTGAAATTGGGGATGCCCCCTGGACTAAAAATCTTTCTTTTCGGGTATTCTAGCCATGTGCCAAGTTTCATGCTTTTAAGGGAAAAGGCACAATCGATCCGAATTTTTCAGCTAAGCCGCCCAGCTATAATCTCTGCGAAAGACACCTGCATTTTTAACATTCACCAACGACCAGTACTGTTGAGATGGGCCCTCCAGCTTGATGTCCTTCCAATGGATGGCACGCCCATTGACTCATCGTTTTGCATGTGAAAGGTCAGGTTAACCGTTTGTAGCTGGGTTAAGATTTGAACCCAGGCTAGGTAAATGCCAATAAATGTGTCAATAGGGAAACACTTCTAACTAGCACAGCACTCGCTAGAGCGCATACCTCTGCCAGGCTGAACAGTTTATGTTTTGTATCCCACCGAGAGGCTGTATCTGGATTCGGACCTGAACCAAAGTCGAATCTGCTTGTTCTTGTCGCCTAACCATCTCATCCACATAATTTTGTCATAATCCATCCGCAGCTT
Organism: Myxine glutinosa; assembly: GCF_964187855.1. Lineage (NCBI taxonomy): Eukaryota > Metazoa > Chordata > Myxini > Myxiniformes > Myxinidae > Myxine > Myxine glutinosa. Next base: position 93,614,948 of record NC_136263.1, on the reverse strand, counting down.
TTTGAAGTATCATGCTATATATCATTTTTGGCCCTATCACTCAATGGTGAAGAATCACTTGCTGAATAAAATAAAAAAATCGTATCCGGTTTCGGTTATTCACCAAAATCGAATCGATTCGTCCTTCTCACACACCCAACCAGTCCATCAGGTTTCATCTGATTCTGTCCACAACTTTTTGAGTATCGTGCAATATCGTTTTTAGTCCCATCTCTCATTGGGAAAGAATCACTTAAAGCATAAAAATTTGAGTGTCCGGATCCGGATCTTCACCAAAATCTCATCATTTCGTCCTTGTCACATGTATCTTCTTTTTGTGTCTTTCATATCTTCACCCAACCTGTCCACCAAATTTCGTCTGAATCTGTCCACAACTTTTTGAGATATCATATTCACAGACAAACAAACAGACGGTTGAAAACATAACCTCCGCCCACCTTTGGTGGTGGAGGTAACTAGAGCATAATTTTGATTGCAATATTATCATGTATTGATTAGTAAGATCTGTTTTTCTCTCGGTGTCATGTTTTACTGATTTATTTATGGATATATAGACCTATTGATTGATGCTCATGCTCGATTGTATTAACTGTGAAGGTAATTCTGGAGAAATTTAATGCAGAATATTTTACACATAACTTAACATGTCCTTCCCTCAACTTGTCATTGCCCACCCATTGTATGTTTATGCTCCTCAGCCCGAAGGTTTTCAACTCGTCGATCAGTCTAGACACCTATCCTAAAAAGGGGCCTGCATTTTTTTCTACTATGGCATCATCATAAAAATGTTCCTCCAGTTAGACCTAATTGTCCTTATTTTGCCTTTTAGGAACTAAAAAGCATTAGAATATAGTCTGTCTGCAATCTAAATTGTGCTGCTTAGGTTGTTTATTTATGTTGTCCTTTATTACATTCATTAGATACACAGGTAGTGGACAAAAAATGGACACACCAATGTAAAGTCACATAATATGGCGTTGCGCTACCACGTATGGCCTGTATGCACCCTGGCATAGAGTCCTCTAGCATCTGGGATTCTGCAAGAGCGATGTGGCATCAGTATTCCACGAGAAAATAAATCGACTCACACCTGTTGGAAACATTGCCTCACGCGTTGTTCCAGAATATCCCATAAATGCTTGATTGGGTTCATATCTCGTGACTGAGAAGGCAATGACATATGGATAAGCATCACTGTGATGCTCATGCTCTTAAAGCAATTGTAGGCAACCAGGCCTGTGCAGCATTTTTATACATGTCCCTAAGCATGAAAAAAACCAAAAAAAAAAAAACACCTTTAGAGGCCATTTTTCCCCATAAGCGGGGGTTGGCCTTTTTCGGGGACCGTGGTTGTTGTTGTTTTTTTTGGTCCCCTTTTTGAAGCAATGTTTTACGGCCGGATGCCCTTCCTGCCGCCAACCCTTTTTGTCGCCTTTTTACGACAAACAGGGAATTACTAGTGAACTGGTACTCAATTTGCCGACCTCGGAAGGATGACAGGCTGAGTCAACACCCCTGGCGTTAATTCAGCGATCGACCGGGATTCGAACCCAGGATCCTAGGATCCTAAGCTGGCACCCTAGCCGCTAGCCCAACACCAGGGACTCTATGAAGCATGTCCCTAAGCATGCTGGGATGTTATTTGTTTAACTAACACATGGGCCACACCTGTGTGGAAGCCGTTGCTTGGTGTCCCTCATTTTCCCAGGTGCTTCCGTTTTTGTCCACGACCTTTAGCTAAGGTGGAAGTGGTAAAATTGCTAATTTATTTGATTATTGTCGAGGTGTGACCACTAGTTTGAATGGTAAAAATGACCTGACCACCCGCAGAATAACCTGACGATCCTCCCTTCTTGTGGAGCAACTAATAAGCAGGGAGGATCATGATGTTGAGCATTTGTTGAATATAATTAACGTTGAGCACCCCTCTTATTGTACCCGACTAAGTGCCAGACTGCTGACTGGAATTCAGTCTGTTACTTAAACTAGTCACAGGTGTTGGGTGTAGTATATGATGAGCACTTTTGTGAGGCAGTGTAGAATAATAATGCAGCTGTAGCACCACCGCAACAAACTTGTCAGCAGTTTTTATGGATTTGCTGAAAATCCTATTGTTGGTTTTTTTCTGAACGTTGCAGATTTGCTGACAGATCATTTGGCACTGTCTTACATTAAGGGGCAGAGCATGGAGGATTTACTTTCTGGGTGGAGAAATTTATATCTTGTGCTTACCTTTCCAATCTGTGAGAAGGATAGTCCTCTCGAGTGCTTTTAAAAGTTGTGCTCTGATAGGTGGTCTTTTGTCAGAGGAAACACACTGATGCAGTTTTGCTGAGCTTTTGCCACCTTTGTTGTCAGAAATTTAATTTACAAACCCATTCCCAAACACGTCTGCGGTCTCATCAGTCACACACACACGAGAGCGCAACTTTCATCGTATCCCGTAATTCCATCTGTAATTTGGAAAAATTCCAGTCACAATGGAATGTAAGGTTTGGCCAGCCAGTTCCATAAAGATTTGCATCAGAATAATTCCCCCTGGCAGACCCCACAAGGTGGAATCCAAAAATTAATGCTTATTTGCAAGATTGTCCATTTATGACAACGATGCCATTTTAGTGACTCGACACAGGTGTAAGACTGGTAAGTTTGATAAAGAAGCAGAAAATAGTCTGATCATTGCTTAAAGTTGTCTTTATTGTTTTTTCTTTTTATTTCCCTTTATTCTAAAAAGATCAGTATAGCTGGTTGAATGGCCTAGATGTCCGCACACTCACATCTCAGCTCTCTGGTCTGGGTTTGAATCCCGACACAGCCATAAAGTGTTATCCCGGTGTTTCACAGGCAGGGTGATTCATCAATGTGTGCCGTCACTTGGATGGACATTAAAAGGGTGTCCTCTCTGCCAGCATTTGTTGGTGGACACTAAAGATCCCATGGTGTTCTCTGCGAAGATTAGGTGAGCTATCACCGTCACCATGGCCAAATTCCGAATTCCTGCCCGAACTTGTCGAACGTCAGACCTGGCCAGCCGGTTTGTGAAGACTCGTGTCGATCTTCCCACGGCCGACCCCACAAGAAAAGGTGGGTTAATAATGGGTGTTAAAATGAAGAGGATTCTCAAAGGATCAGTAAATATTTTCATTTCTAAACACACCAGTTTTGCCACAGCTGAGAATCATTCAATTATATGTTTTCGTTTCGTGGAAGAAGCTTGAGACCTTCACGCGATTGTAAGTAGTGATTGTAGTTTTGTGTGTTGTGCATATATCATTATATTGAGTGATTCAGTCAAGTTTCTCATGTTTGCTGATGCTATTTGTTATGGCCTGAAGCACACCAAACCAAGCCTTCAATCACACTGTCTTTATTTATAGATTATCACATGAAAAATCTCTTCCTACACATAAAACAAAGAAGGGAGAAGAGAGGGAAAAACCCGAATAGGCCAGTCAAGAGTAGGCCGGTCCAAGAGTAGGCCGGTCCAAGAGTAGGCCGGTCCAAGAGTAGGCACAACAGTAGGCCCCGGGGCAGGCCCCGTAGTAGGCCCCAAGGCAGGCCCAACAGTAGGCCCCGCACAAGAGGGTAGGAGTAGGCAAGTCCACGAGTAGGCTCCAAGGCGGGCCTAGTGGTAGGCCCCAGTGCAGGCCCAGCACGAGAGGGTAGGAGTAGGCAAGTCCACGAGTAGGCCCCAAGGCGGGCCTAGTGGTAGGCCCCAGTGCAGGCCCAGCACGAGAGGGTAGGAGTAGGCAACAAGAGTTCGATCAACACCCTTCCGGTAGAGAGATTGCAGCTGGACACTACAACCCGCGAAACGCACTCTGCCGTAAGCCCTCTCCCAAAATGGCCACTCACTCCTCTGAATCACCTTCCTGGCCACTCCCCTGCCCCACAGCCAATCATAGGCTTTATACTCATGGACCAAACCACTTGGTCTAACTCACAGGGGGGGTGTGGGGGAAGGAAGAAGAAAAAGGTCCCAAACCGTAACACCTCCCCCCCTTAAAGAAGAAAACTTTACCCCAAGAAAAGTTTTCTTTTACAAAGACAGGATAAACAGTGCAAGCATAAACTTAACCCATCATAAACAGTGCAATAAACAAACAGCCATCTCTCCTTGTGACATTTACAGGCATCATAGCTCATGCAGGGGCACGAAGAAAAAAAACCATCTCTTAAGCTCGAGATAGAGCATCTGCAATGACATTATCTCGACCCGAAATATGTACAATTTTCAAGGGGGTACGGCTGTACTAAAAGCCCCCATCGGAAAAGGCGTGGATTCGTCATCTTGAACTTTTCCAGAAAAACCAGAGGATTGTGATCAGTATATACGGTAACATCGCTTGAGCCATTTGTAACATATATTTCAAAATGCTGTAGAGCCAAAATCAGACTCAAGGCCTCTTTCTCGATAGTAGAGTAATTCTTTTGATGTTTGTTCAGCTTTTTGGAAAAGTAACTTACTGGCTTTTCAATACCCGACGCATCATCCTGAAAGAGTGCAGCTCCCACACCAACATCGCTTGCGTCTATAGCTAGTTTGAATGGCTTCCCAAAATCGGGAGCGGCCAATACTGGCTCATTGGCCAGAATAGCTTTCAATTTGTCAAAAGCCTTTTGACAGGATTCAGACCACACAAATTTTTCATTTTTCCTCAACAAGTTGGTTAGGGGTACCACGAGCGAGCTGTAATTTGCACAAAATTTCCTGTAGAACCCGGACATACCGAGATACCGAAGCAACTCTCGCTTATTGGTGGGGACAGGAAAATCGGCAATCGCTTGGGTCTTGGCCTTTCGTGGGGATACTTGACCCTGACCAACAACGTGACCGAGATATGTAACCCTAGCTTTGGCAAATTCACTTTTCTTGAGGTTTACAACAAGGTTGGCATCGGTAAGTCTAACAAACAGTTCTCTGAGATGTTTCAAGTGGTCTTGCCATGTATCACTGTACAGTATGACATCATCCAGGTAAGCTACACAATTTGGAAGACCCCTTGTAACCTGGTTCATTAACCTTTGGAAGGTAGCAGGTGCATTTTTCATCCCAAACGGCATTACCTTACACTGATATAAGCCATCTGGAGTCACAAAGGCCAAGACTTCCTTTGCCCAGTCAGTCAGAGGTACTTGCCAATAACCTTTAAGCAAGTCTATTTTGCTAACATAAGCAGCCTTGCCTACCCTGTCTATGCAATCTTCAATTCTTGGAATGGGATACAAATCAGTGCGGGTTACCACATTCACCTTTCAATAATCTATACAGAATCTTGCGGAACCATCGGGCTTTGGTATGAGTACAATGGGCGAACTCCAGCTGCTCTGACTGGGTTCGATGATGTCATGCTCTAGCATATATTGTACCTCTTCACGAACCCTAGCCAACTTGTTAGGATTTAACCGATAGGGGTGTTGTTTGATGGGTCTAGCATTCCCTACCTCAACATCATGGGAAGCCAATGAGGTGCACCCAGGCTCATCAGAACAAAGATGGACAAACTTCCCAATTAGAGCAATTACATCAGATCGTTTATCCTCCGGAACATGAGCTAATTCAGAGTCCAATTGTGTCAACACCTCCGAGTTTGATAGCTTAGCTCCCAAGGGTTCTCTCTCAGGTTCGTGTAGAGCGACGCTGTCAGATTCGCTAGAGTCAATATCTGGATGGTTTATATGACCTACCAACTTAGCTAGCCCCACTGGCCGACCGAGGTCGGCCTCACGCTCATAGTACCTTTTAATCATATTAACATGGCACACCCGGCGGGGTTTCCGTCTATCATGGGTCCGCACCACGTAGTTCACCTCACTCAGCTTCCTTTCAACCACGTCGGGACCGCTAAACTTCGCCGAAAGTGGCTCCCCAGGCAGAGGTAGTAAAACTAGCACCTTGTCTCCAGGCCTAAAATTACGAGCTATCGCCCTCTGGTGAAAATGGGCCTTCATCACTCGCTGAGATACTTTCAAATGCTCCTGGGCGACCTTGCAGGCGGTGGTAAGTCTTTCCCGGAAAGCACATACGTAGTCCAGAAGGTTAGGGTTCTCAGTCTCTTCGATGAATCTCTCTTTTACTACTTTTAGAGGGCCCCTAACCTAACCTCATGGCCGTACACCAACTCAAATGGGCTGAAACCCGTAGATTCGTTCGGGGTATCCCTGGTGGCAAACAACACAAAACAGATTCCTTTGTCCCATTCTTCAGGATACTCCATACAATATGCCTTCAACATAGTTTTCATGGTCTGGTGGTATCTCTCAAGGGCTCCCTGGGACTGGGGGTAGTAGGCCGACGACTTTAACTGCCTGATCCCAAGCTGGTGTATGACTTCTTGAAATAGACCAGACATAAAATTTGAACCTTGGTCAGACTGCACCTCCTTTGGCAAACCATATCTGGTGAAAAACTGAACCAAGGCATCCACCACCACCTTAGCAGTAATCCTTTTTAAGGGGACAGCCTCAGGGAATCTAGTTGACATATCCATTATGGTTAATAAATACCGATGCCCCGATTTAGTTCTTGGTAATGGACCAACACAATCAATCAGTACTCTACTGAAAGGCTCCTCAAAAACGGGCAGGGGTGCAAGGGGAGCTGGTTTCATCGAGGGCTGGGGTTTCCCTATCATTTGACAGGTATGGCAGGTCTTACAGTGCACCACGATGTCCTGGTGCAACTTAGGCCAATAAAAATGCGCCAGGATCCTAGCCTGAGTTTTCCTGATTCCCGCATGTCCAGCCATGGGAATTTCATGGGCCAGCCGTAGAATTTCAAGACGATAACGGGGTGGTACCACTACCTGGTGTACCACAGACCAATCGTCACTGGCCGGAGCACGAGGTGGTCTTCACTTTCTCATTAACACATCAGATTTCACATAGTAACAGTCTGAGACTTCCTTAGCTTCCAACTCCGTCATAGCCTTTTGTCTGAGGTCTCTTAGTACAGGATCTGCCTGCTGGTCTTTAACTAGTGAATAATGATTCAACACGGGCACACAAGAAGCCCCATTCCCTATCCCTTCATTGCTGGTTAAATCATTGAAAAACGTCTCCGCCAACCACACCTCAGAATCTGGTACAGTTGTCAACTCTATGCCAGTCTGCTTCTCTTTCTGCGTTTGGGATCTCGTCACTACACAAGCAGGGAAAATACCGGGGAACTCCTCTTGCAAATCCTCAGTCTCTTGCTGAACTATAGGATGTATGGAAACTACTGGGGAAACACCAACCCTATCCCCAGCCAAATCATTTCCCAATAGGAAACCAATACCTTCTATGGGGAGGATGGGGACTATTCCTACTGTCACGGGTCCTGTGACCAAATCAGACTTCGAGTTCACCCGATGTAAGGGGACTGGGACATAACAACCTGCAATGCCCTGGATTAAGGCACTCGCTTTCACCGAACTACTCAAAGTCAATGGTAAAATATTGGACAACATCAACGACTGAGCTGCCCCAGTATCCCTCAAAATAACGACGGACTTGACTTCCCCGTCCCAAGACACTTGGCCCTTGGACAGAAAAGGTTTATAACGGTCCTGTCCAGGGCTCGTAAAGTCAGCAGTATCCTCAGCTTTAACTAAAAGGGCACAGTCATGGTGATTGCCCACTTTGGTTTGAACAAATGCAATAGGTCTAGCGGAGCCTCCCTGCTTCTCCTCCCTTTGCAATTTCCAACAATTGGACTTTAGATGTCCCCGCTGTTTGCAGTAATAACACGTTGGGGCCGTTCCCTGGCGAGATGCCTGACTCGACCACTCCAACTGTCTACTCAGAGACGGCTGCACCAATGGAACCCTATGGTCGGTCCACTCCCCCTCTGACTGGACCTCACTAACCCCCTTCTTGTTATCCCAGGTAGTACCGTAATGAGGAAAACCAAGGCCTCTCTTATGGGTAAGTTCATAATCATCTGCACCAACACCAGCTTTTTTCAACTCACCAACCTTATGATCCGTAAGGTGTCTCCTAATGTCCAAGGGGATACAACAACAACAACAACAACATGCATTTTAAGGCCATTTTCCCTGCTAGAGCGGGGGTTAGCCTTGTGGTCCCCATGACAATCTTCTCCATTTTGCCCTATTTTCTGCATCTCTCCTTGTTAACCCCCTTGCCCACATTTCTTCTTCCACCATCTTTAGCTAAGTCTTTCTCGGTCTTCCCCGTCTTCTACTTCCTTCTACATTAATTTCCATCACTCTTCTCAACCAGTCACTTTCATCCTTCCTCAACACATGACCAAACCATCTCAACCTGTTCCTCTTCACAGCATCAATCACAGGCAATATTCCCATCATCTTTCGCAATTCATCATTTGTCTTCCTCTCTCTCAACGATACTCCGCACATCCATCGAACCATTCGCATTTCCACCCTTTCCAGCCTTTGTTGCTGCTCTACGTTCATTACCCATGTCTCGCTCCCATAAATCATAACACTTCTCACACATGCAGCATACACCTTTCCCTTCAGCTTCAGCGACACTCTCCTCCTCATCAGCACGCCACTCAGTTCCCGAAACTTCTTCCATGCACATCTCACTCGAGCAACCGTTGCCGAGTCCGATCCACCTTCTCCATTCAGCATGTCTCCGAGGTAGCAAAATGTTTTCACACCTTCCAGCTTCACGCCGTCTCCAAGATCCAACTCAACATTTCCTCCATCTGCAGCTCCCTCTGTGCACACCTTACATTTGAATGTAGCTGCCACACTGGTAAATGACCCTCTCAGACCACTACATTTTTGATGAATCCACTAAGATACAAGTACATACAACAAGTACATACAAGTACATAAGATACATACAACTAAGATACAACCCACTAAGATGGACTAAGATGGTCCAAGGGGATACTGTTCCTAAACTCTAAACTCTTCCACCTCCCTTAAATTACCATAGTTCCTATCCACTTGTAGAGAACGATACCACCGATCAAAACTCATTTTCTTCCTCTTCGCAAATTCCACAAATGTCTGCCCAGCCTGTCTTTTCAGGGTTCGGAACTTCTGCCGGTACACTTCCGGAACTTGCTCATAGGCTGACAACACAGCCTTTTTAACAGCCTCATAATTCTCTGACTGATCCTCCGACAGAGCTGAATAAACTTTCTGGGCTCTCCCTATGGAACCCACTTTGTAGTAGCAGGGTCCAGTATTGTTCGGGCCACTGAAGACGTTTTGCTATCTTTTCAAAAGACAGAAAAAACGTTTCCACCTCCTCCTCGTTTAACTTGGGAACAAGCCTAATGTTCCGAGCCACATCAAAGGAACAGGGGAGATCATTTTGACCCCCACCTGAATCGATGGAAACCGGTGGGGTCTGTCCCACCTGCATTTCTAATTTTCTTAACTCAAACTCTCGTTGTCGTTCTTCTTTTCCTCTTTCAAACTCTTTGCTTTTCTTCCTTTTCTCTTTCAAACTCTTTGCTTTTCTTCCTTTTGTCTTTCAAACTTTCTTTGCCGTTCCTTGTCTTCTAACTTTAGTCTGAGCTGTCTTTCTTCTAATTCTATCCGGGCCAATTCCAAGGCTTCACTCCTCAATCTTACCCATGGTTCTAAACCCATGTGACTGACAATAGCCGAAACAATCTCCGCCTTTTTCACACGAGATGTCCCACTAACCCCAAGATGATCAGCTACAGCTCGTAACTCTACCTTACGTAACAGTTCTACATCTTGCACTGATAGCCCCTTCTTCTCCAAAAATTCCTTCACTTCAAAATCCATCTCCTCAGCCATGGTGTACGACGGTAGTAAATATGGAAGTATCAGCACCATAAACAAAAGTCAAATTATTTGCCAATGAGACTTATTATGAAAAAACAAAAATCCAACACAGGTATCATGTAATCCAGTATCCCGGACAAGCCCCAAATTTGTTATGGCCTGAAGCACACCAAATCAAGCCTTCAATCACACTGTCTTTATTTATAGATTATCACAAGAAAAATCTCTTCCTACACATAAAACAAAGAAGGGAGAAGAGAGGGAAAAACCCGAATGGGCCAGTCAAGAGTAGGCCGGTCCAAGAGTAGGCCGGTCCAAGAGTAGGCCGGTCCAAGAGTAGGCCGGTCCAAGAGTAGGCCGGTCCAAGAGTAGGCCGGTCCAAGAGTAGGCCGGTCCAAGAGTAGGCCGGTCCAAGAGTAGGCAGGTCCAAGAGTAGGCAGGTCCAAGAGTAGGCAGGTCCAAGAGTAGGCACAACAGTAGGCCCCGGGGCAGGCCTCGTAGTAGGCCCCAAGGCAGGCCCAACAGTAGGCCCCAGGGCAGGCCAAGCACGAGAGGGTAGGAGTAGGCAAGTCCACGAGTAGGCGCCAAGGCGGGCCTAGTGGTAGGCCCCAGTGCAGGCCCAGCACGAGAGGGTAGGAGTAGGCAAGTCCATGAGTAGGCCCCAAGGCAGGCCTAGTGGTAGGCCCCAGTGCAGGCCCAGCATGAGAGGGTAGGAGTAGGCAACAAGAGTTCGATCAACATCACCCTTCCGGTAGAGAGATTGCAGCTGGACACTCTACAACCCGCGAAAAGCACTCTGCCATAAGCCCTCTCCCAAAATGGCCACTCACTCCTCTGAATCACCTTCCTGGCCACTCCCCTGCCCCACAGCCAATCATAGGCTTTATACCCATGGACCAAACCACTTGGTCTAACTCACAGGGGGGGTGTGGGGGAAGGAAGAAGAAAAAGGTCCCAAACCGTAATATAATGAATATTTTGCTGCTGTTACTGTTTTTTGTGATATGCATGTATTATAATTTTAAAATATTGTTTTTGTTAATTCTCAAAATAATTCTGTTTCTGTTTCTGTTCACTTCACAGAACAGCCCTTTTTTTGCCGAGCAGCTGACGGCTTTCCAGGTGTGGGTTAACCTCGGTGTGGAGAACAGAAGTCCTCCAGAACAACTTCCTATTGTTCTGCAGGTGGGTCTAGAGGGCACAGCAAATTCTTTACATCACACAAATCAATGATTGCTTGACCTACTTATTTTATAAACTAACCTTTACACATGCTTCTAAAACCTTTGTCGTTAATTGTTAAATGGTATGGGTAATTGCAGATGTTAAAGAACTACTGACCTCTTGGGTGCAATTAATTTATTGATAGTATTTGTGTGAACGATATTTGAGGGAATGTATTCATCTATCTTCTATCTATCTTATATATATATATATATAAAAGAAAGTTTTTGTTTGTTTGTTTGTTTGTTTGTTTGTCTGTCTGCACGTGCTAATCTCCTGAACGGTGAAAGATAGGAGGAAACCTCTGAAGCAAAAAATGTCGGGACGAGCCCCGGGAAGGTTATAGGCTAGGTGGCGAGGCCGGTCGAGGCCCACCTCGGCCGGGCTGGGCCCATTTTGCAATAATTCTTCTTCTTCTTTCAAAATTCTCTTGAAGTTCAACTTATGCACTTAATAGGAATATCTGACCGATTGCAACACATGCTTTGAAAATTCTCTCTCACGGGGCCCGACAGAAGAAATAACAAGGAATCGTTGAGCACTAACTGAGACTGGGCTTGTGTCAGACATATGTACAGAAGATTAAATTCATTCAAAAAGAACCCAGGCCAACGCGGGTGCATTCAGCTAGTATGTTCATATATATTGTGATGGACGTTGTCTTGGATAATTCTGAAAGGGCCGACACGTCTATAAAAAGACAAGCGACACTGTCTACAATTGGTCCTCAAGGTTGAGGTTTCCCTCTCTGTCCTTTTCCCTCCCCTCACTGCTATTATCACACTATGATCAGCCAATGCTGTTCGGGTATGGTTTTTATGGTGCACGTGTTTAAAATTGTCGTTATTACCGTATGCTCACATGAAGCGAAATGCAAGGTGAAGCAATTGGTTCACTTATGTCTGTCCGTCTGTCTATAAACATCAGTTTATGATTGAGGAACAACTTAATTTCAATTGAATGTTATATTTTGAACACAAATTGGAACATGAATCAGAAAAAGAACTTGTAGTTTAGTAGTACTTTGGCTCTGAATTCATCATGATCACACATGTGCAGAGAGAGAGGAGTGAGATAATTTTATTTCGTCTTATCTGCCTATCTGGCAGTCCAACAAAATTGAAAATCATTCCAAGCAGGAAATTTACTGTTTTTAAGGACATAATAAAGGACACAAAGAACAGGCATGAACAACTAATTTAACATGTAAATTCTTCTTCTCTTCCTCTTTCGTTTATAAAGGGTGAAGTCCAATGGCAACAAGTTTCTGCCTTGCCTTGACCACAATACTCCTCCACTCCCCTCTGTCCTCAGCCAACTCTTTCCACTCTCAAACCATCCCCAACTTACTGATATCCCTCCTCACACAATCCTCCCATCTCAAGCGTGGTCTACCTCTTTTCCTCCTACCTTGCTCCCTCAACCTATCTGCTCTCTTTGCCATTCTCTCTTCCGCTATCCACACCTAGTGCCCAGCTCGTCTCAGCCGGCATTTCACCAATCTCCCCTTTAGCTCATCTGCACCCCAATCTTTTCCCTCAGTTCATCCATCCTCCTTCTGTCCACCCTCTTCACTCCCGCAGTCCTCCTGACCCAGTTGTTCTTGCAAACCTGCAGCCTCTGTTGTTGTCTCTCCGTCAGTGCCACCGTCACCAGACCATAAAGATAGGCCGGTGTTACACAAGGGATCAGAACCTTTTCTTTCAATTTCCATGACATCTTTCTCTCTGCCATTATTCCATCCTCTCTCCTCAACGCATTTGCACCCACCTGAACCGTCCTCCACACCACTGCCGGCGACTTACCATCCCCGGTCACTGTTCCCCCAGATACTCAAACCTATTTCCCTGTCTGATCTCCTTCCCCTCTTACCTAATATTCATTTCTTTTCTCTGCTCTCTGCTTCCCTATCTTATATTTATTACTTGCAAAAATCGAAGATTTTTACAGTATATTGGTTGGTCTTGTGCATTATTCTGTCTGTCTGTCTGTCTGTCTGTCTATGTCAGTTGCCTACAGGTCACAATTTTCAACCGATCTTCACGAAACTTCACCAAATGGGGAGAGTTGGTCACAAGCAATAAGCGTATTGTTTTGGGGGTCAAAAAGTCAATAGGTCAACATAGGCCAAAGGTCACCAATTATGTCAAATTTCTAAAAGCCTCAATTTTCATCCGATTGACTTGGAATTTGAAGAGGATTTGCATATCTGCTCACTGAATTCAACCACCAATTCTATTTTAGGTAAACTTAGGCCAAAAGGTCAACATAGGCCTAATTTATAAAATTGACAATTTTCATCCGGTTAACTTAATTTGAAGAAGATTTGCATATCTGGTCACATAATTCAACCACCAATTTATTTGTGAAGTCAAAAGGATGCTCTACCGAGTGCCATTCTACTTTGTTCTCTTTTATCAAGTGTCGCTCTACGAGTAATTTTTAGTTTGTTACTTGCAAAATCAAAGATTTTTCAAGTATATTGGTCGGTTGCGTTTGTTATTCTGTCTGTTTGTTTGTCACCGGCCTACAGGTCACATTTCTAAACCGATTGTAATGAAACTTCACCAAGTTGTAGAGGTCGTAACAATTGAGAAGCCTATTGATTTTGAGGTCAAAGGTCATCTGGAGGTCAAATTTCTAAAATCGCCATTTTAAATCCGATTGACTTGAAAATTGAACAGCATTTGTATATTGAGTCACTTGTGTATTTTGGGTATTTGGGGTTTTTAAGGGTATTTGGGGTCTTCGGGGTATTTTGGGTCTTTTGGGCTTTCAGGGTATTTTTGGTTTATGTGGTCTTCAGGGTCTTTTGGCCTTTCAGAGTATTTGGGTCTTCAGGGTCTTCGGGATCTTTAAGGGTATTTTGGGTCTTCAGGGTTTTTTGGGTCTTTGAGGTATTTTGGGTTATTTTGGGTCCTCTGGGTCTTTTGGGTCTTTAGGAATGGATATTGCAAACAAAGCACTGCGACTGGACATAGTGCTCAAACACAAAAGGGAAAAGTCAGCATTGTTTATTTTGGTTTCAGTTCCCAATTTCTTTCGACTAAATGCTTCAGAAACCAGGAAAATGATCAAATATCAGGAGCTGAAAAATGAGGTCAAGAGGACTTGGAAATTGAAGAAAGCTGAAATTGTTCCGGTGATAGTCAGAGCAACAGGGATGATCAAGAAAACCCTTACTGAGCACTTAAAAAGCATTCTGGGGAATATCACTACAAATGAACTTGAAGTGGAGGCTCTTCAGTGAGAATTTTGAAAAGCGCCCTTGAAACGAAGCTATGAGAAGGAAGTTTCACAATCTAGTTCATGAATAGTGATCCTTTACCGAAAAAGGAAGTGAAGATTTTGAGTTCTGGGAGAACTATCCTCCGACATCTGAAAGCCCTCATATGGAGATAACAACCAATGTGAGAAGCCATACGTACATAACCATATACTTTTTCTCCATTACTATACGATACTTGAACACTGCATAACACAAATCGCCTTTATAGCACTTTCAAAACCCTTCTGTTTCACAGTCCTTGGAATAAAATATTCCAGCGTTTTACATCATCAAGGCCAATCAAATTTGCCACTCATAGACCCTGCCTATGTCTGCTTCTCAAGACAATACCAGAGCAAGGTGCTCAATTAACTTTATAGTTTTGATTTCTTTTATCTCGATCAACATAGGCACTTCTGATTGCTACCCCTGATGTCTGTCTTTTCAGAAATGTGGATTGGTTGTTTTATGCTTGTGCTACTGTAGACCACGTTGGCTGATTTGTGCTTCGACTTTATTGCCTGTGTGAGGAATAAAGTAAATGAGACCCGAAAGCCTGGTTAGTGATGGTCGTCTCCCTCATGTACTGTTATTTGCTATGTCATTGTTATCACAAATTACTGAAGTTATTGCCTTTAATTCCCAATTTTCTCTCTTGCATGCTGAACATGCTGCTGGCCTATTTGTAGTTGAAGCTTATTGTTGGTACATGATCATTCGGTCTTCTCCAGGTCTTACTGAGCCAAGTGCATCGGTTACGAGCCCTCGACCTACTAGGCAGATTCCTGGATCTGGGACCCTGGGCTGTGAGCTTGGTAAGAATGTAGTTCACATAGTTATGTGGAAGTGAATTTTTAATTAGAGTAATTTTTTTTGCCCATTATAAGTACGGTAAATTGTATCCAATATACAGACTTGGCATTTAATATGGAATATTTTTTTTTTCTTGACTTGGGTTTACTTTCTGAACTCAGTGTATCAATCTGGTGAGTTTATTTTACCCTTCAGTGATGTCTTTGTTGAAAGAACCATGTCACTGATTGTCTTTCGCAGCAAGAAGTCAATAACAGAATTATATCACAGGTGGCGTGACAAAATGTAAGGACAGGTACATTTGACAATTGGCTTCACAATCGGGTATATAAGGGTTGTTGCGTTCTGTATTAGTGGAAAACAACTGCTGCACGTCTACAAAAGTCATTGCCGTTTCCTCTGGAGATGGTCCGTCAACTTGACAATGCTGTTTGTCATGGAGTGGTGGCTTTACGAAATTCTGGCATGAAACAGCGTGCTATTGCTCGGCAGTATGGCATCACTCAAGGTGAGGTGTCAAAGATCCTGAAACGAAATGCTCAGAGGGGTGTCCCGACTCCAATACCGAGGCCAGGACGTCCACGCAGAACCACAAGGAGAGATGATCGCCAGCTGCACCGGTTAGTCTGCAATGGCCGTACCAAGTCAGCTAATCGGCCTAGGGCTGAGTGGCAGCAACTGACAAATGTGCCTGTATCCAGAAGGCTAGTCAACCAACGACTGGTTCAAGCAGGCTATCGTGCCAGGCGTCCCCTGAGAAAGCGACGCCTGACAAGACAACACAGCCAGCGCCGATTGCAGTGGGCCAGAGAGCACTGTCAATGGCAGCCAGGACACTGGAATCACGTGACCTTCAGTGACGTGTCTAGATTTCTGGTCTATCGTCAAGATGGCCGCGTCCGAGTGCGCAGACAAGTGCATGAAGCCCAAAACGAAGATTTTATAGTGCCAAGAGTCCAAGCTGGAGGTGGTGGGGTGACCGTTTGGGCTGCTTTTCATTCAGGGGGCAAAACTGACCTGGTTGTTCTGAATGGAAACCTGAACCAGTTCAAGTACAGGGTCATTCTGGAAGAAACATTGCTTTCCATTTGCTCGTGCAGCCTTTCGAGGAAACTTTGTCTTCCAAGATGACAATGCACGGCCTCATCGTGCTCGCATGATCCAACACTTTCTTGCTGACCGTGGTGTAGAGCATATGGAGTGGCCTGCCATGTCCCCGGATATGAATCCGATAGAGAACTTGTGGGCAGAATTAATGCGTCAAATCGACAACTTGGACCAGCAGCCGACCTCTGTGCATGAATTGCAGCAGACTATTGTCACTGCATGGCAAGCGATTCCTGTCCAAACCTTGGCAAATCTTGTGAACAGCATGCCTCAACGTGTACGTGCTCTCCTGAATGCTCGTGGGGGTTACACGAAGTACTGAACTGTAATTTTACTGTCTGTGATCCCAGTCATAATTTAGCTTTTGTTTTTGTTGAAATTTTTTTTGGCTAATGTGCAAAATAAAGACATACTTCTGGAAAACGTACAGAAGTTTAACACAGTACTGTCCGTGAATTGAGTTCGATATCAGTTTACATCACTTTCAAGGATCAATTTATTTGCTGCGAAATGTCAAATGTGCTTTTTGTTTCTTTTAGAGGTCACATTAACAAACTCTAGAATAATTTCAACATAATTCCAATGAACTTTTGGTTCTAAGTCATCTTGAAAAGTAAGTTCACCGCCACAAAAAAAAAATTCCATATTAAATACCAAGTCTGTAGATAAATAAAATAAATAAAGCTGGCAAGTATAAAGAAAATTCTATACTAGAGCCTTACCATGCTGTTAATCTGGTATATTAAAATATGTATCGCCTGAAGTACTTGTAAAAAATAAAATGCGTTTAATTTGAAAAGATTAACTATTAAATAGTAGGAAATAACTTATATCATATATATATATATATATATATATATACTCTTTGGATCGATATAAAATGCCACGTATAGAGCGAACTTGGAAAAACCTACACTCCAAACAAAAACCTACACTTAAAACCTACACTCTCTCACATCTGACCTTGATAATGCACCCTGGCTCTTCATTGACACATACCATACTCCCAAGAACTTTGATCTTCGATATGCTTGTAGTTAACGACTGAGAACCTCTTGTTATTGTCCACATGGCTTGCTATTGGCTGAAGTCCTCCGAAAACGAGACTTGATGGTGCCAGTCGCTGATTCATCCCATTCTCTTCGCAAAATTGTGGTAGAACTAAATTTTATCAACATTAGGTCAACATAAATTACAGTGAAAATAATTAATTATCTGGGTTCTGTGAGCTCAAATCATTTTAGATTAATCAACAGGATTAAATAATTAAATTGTGATAAATGTGGGAAAATACTTAAAATTGTTTTGATCAAACAGTCCCCCCACCTCCATCGCCAATAATGTATATAAATGCATGTATTGAAGTATTAGAGGAGAGATTGTCCGAATGTTATGTTGAATGTGTTGTGTACCGGGAATCTCTCCCATCCATGGATGTGATGATTAAAATGATTTGAGCTCACAGAACCCGGAGAATTAATTATTTCCACTGTAATTTATGTTTACCTCATGTTGATAAAATGAAATTCTGCCACAGTTAGTTGCAGCGACATGATGAAATTATTCAAAAATAATGATTATTTGTGAAGCAGTATGTTTGGCGTTTCATGATACTTTCCCCTGTTTAAAAGGCAATGATGCAGAGGGTTTCTCTAGCAATTGCGCAATTGGGAATAGCAGGATAGCTCAGACGTTGCATACTCACCATTGAGCTGTGTCATCTTGGTTCAATTCCCTATCTAGCCCAAAACTCTCAACCTGGTGCTTTGTTGGCAAAGCTTTCCAATAATATCGATGTATGCTGTTTTAAGGGGGAATTAAGCTGCTGTCCTCTTTGCTGGCATTTTCTTGTGAAAGGGTCACTAAAGATCCTGCAGTGCCTTTTGAAATAGTATACCATTTTATGCTGTATCATAGCTTTAGATATTTTCCTCGATCGATGGGGGGCAGTGCCTCCAAAGTATAAATGCACCCCAAAGCTTTTACAATCTTTCAGACGAAATTCACAATCGAATCCTGGTCAAATATGCCCATAAGCAGATAGAATGTGCATGATTGGCATTTGTTGGTCAATTAAGTTAACTGCATTTTGTCTCCTTGCTTTTGTAGGCCCTCTCTGTGGGTATCTTCCCGTACGTTCTGAAGCTGTTGCAGAGCTCCGCAAGGGAACTCCGTCCACTCCTTGTTTTTATCTGGGCCAAGATTTTGGCAGTGGACAGTGTGAGTACATTGCCTCCAGGTTTGCATTTCCCAATCAGCACAACACCCAAAAATTATTTATAATCACATTAGAACAACAAAACTAGAGGTTCCAGGGAACCTGAACTCAACTGGTCCATATCAATATGGTTAGAATATGCATAATAGAACCACAAACTATTTAGTTTATATGTGCGTTTATATGTTTATATGTGCGTTTATATGTGTGTTTTCAAATATCTTTAAGTGGCAAAAGGCACAAGTTTCATCAAATTTGATCAGTATTTGTGACTTGTAGAGCTTGGACGTTGTCCAAACTGATGTTTATGGGTCAAGTCATGTCATAGGTCATGACGAGGTCATTTTTCGGACATCGTCAAAACCCGTAATATATGTGTTGAGGTTTGTTACATACTGTCTACACACCAGGTTTCAGCCTTCTAGCTACATTAGGAAGTACCAGATTGACAAAAATTGATTTTTCAATATGGCCGCCCTGCCGCGCCCATTTTTGGGCGTGCAATGCCCAAATGCAATCCCAAACTAGTTTCTGTCTTAAAGATGCTGCATATCAAGTTTCATCAAATTTAATCAATATTTGTGACTTTTAGAGTGTAGACGTCGAATTGTTTACAGACGACAGACAGACAGACAGACAGACAGACGGACGACGGACACTGGGTGTCGACAAAAACTCAGCTGGACATAGTCCAGTTGAGTTAACAAACTACACTTGTGCCTGTTTTTTCATCTTTCATTAAAGCAGACTTGCTGTTGTGCATTTTGTATCTGCAAATGTTTTATGTAAGGATTGTTTTGTTAATTCTGCCACCGAAGCGGGATGGAGGTTATGTATCCACACCTGCCTGTATGTCTGTCAGCAGGATATATCAAAAAGTTATGGAAGGATTGGGACGAAACTTGGTGGACAAGTTCGGTGTGTGATAAGGACGAATCCATTAAATTTTGGTGAAGAACCGAATCCGGATACGATATTTTTCGAGTATATTGGTTGATCTTTTGTGTTATTCTGTCTGTCTGTCTGTCTGTCAATCGCCTACAGGTCACAATTTTAAACCGATCTTCATGAAACTTCACCAGATGGTAGAGTTGGTCATAAGGAAGGAGCCCATCAATTTTGAGGTCAAAGGTCATCTTAAGGTTGAATTTCTAAAATTGTCATTTTTCATCCGATTGACTTGAAAATTTAACTGAATTTGCATATTGAGTCACTAAATTGGGAAACAAACTAGTTTGAGGTCAAAAGGACAAAGGTCAACTCAAGGTCAAGCTTCTAACACTATAAATTTTCATCTGAAAAGTCATCAATTTTAATCCGATTGACCTGAGCTTTGATTAAGACTGTCAATTTCAATCTTAATGAAATGGACAATTTGATGTATCCATGGCAACTTATTTTATTTTGGGGAGGGGTGGATTTTGCTAGTGTTGTGCTCTGCATGATGTCTTTCTTGTAATTTTGTTAATTTATTTTCATCTTGTCTCCTGCAGTCGTGCCAGGCAGATCTCGTAAAAGATGGTGGGCACAAGTATTTCTTATCTGTCCTCAGTGACCCTTTCATGTCTGTGAGTTTTATCTCCATGTGTTAGAGATTTCAATTTATTACTTTTCCCCCCCCCCCGGAAATGATCATTTTTTCTATTATTAGCAAAAATTTTAATGGTTTGTCTTTTTTTTTTTCCCAAAGGCAGAACAACGAACAATGGCAGCTTTTGTCCTTGCTGTTATTGTAAATAACTATGCAGCTGGGCAGGTAAGAGACCTGTAATGCATAAATCTTCCACTTCTGTTCTTCAATCACGTTTTCTTTTCCTTTTTTTTGCTGATTAACAATTTACATCCATATCCTCAAACTTGTCGCAACATCTCAATTTTCTTCTTACATTCTACTTTTTTGCCTTGCTTACATTAGCCTTCTCATTTCCAGTTTGGATGTACACTGTTTTTGGCCCCTGCTAGTGATACAACACAGGGGGTTATCAAACTTTGATTGTCATTTCTTACAGTGATAATGTAATATTTATGAATGTTGAGGAGTTAAAGTAGGCGAGTCATTGCCGGCGCGCTGGCCAAATTCCTGCCCTGACCTCCTGTGTTAGAGTGGTGACCCATCGACGATTGCAACCCCAGCCAAGAAACTGCTTCAGCAGAACTGATGCCCTGTAGAGAGCATGATATATGAAGGGGTTCATGTCCTTGTGAATCGCATTGTTTTCACCATTTGTATTGAAAGATGTTTGTATGTTTTTTTATCATTGCCAACATATCTTGTCATTGCTGCGAATGCATTTCGTGGAAGCCACCATAAAACATCTCAATTTTCATGACAATATGATAAAATATTGGTTCATGACAATATAATGAACAATGGTATATACATTGGATATGGCGTGGTAATAAAAAAAGAACTTCCTCATTTCAAAAAATGAAGGTTATATCGCTTCACCTAAGGGTGTAGTTTTGATGAAAGCTGTTCTTTACACAATTTAAATATTTCGTTTATAAAGTGTTGCTTCACATAACAATCACAATACTAATGGACTCGGTTATTTGCAGCAGCCCTCCATGGCACATAAATTCTCCACTCTGTCGATGTGTGTTACCTAGATGTTCTGGCACCAAAATTTCCGTTATTGTCTACACTGTCAAGACCCGCTTCAAACATGTCACCGCATTTGCATTTTTCCTTGAAGTAGCTGCAAGTTTTGTGATGAATTTCAGGAAATATGACTCCCTTCTTCCCCATTCTTACTCCTTCCTCCTCCCCCAATGAAAAACTGCACAACGATTTGCTGTCCATTAAATAAAGAGTTTTCCTGTTGCCTTTCGCCAAGGCAGCTTGTTTGAGTAGCATTTACTGCTGCCGAAGATTAAAAAGTCAGACCTACCCCACTCCTCCCCCCCTAAAACTAGCAGCCTGAAAAATTATTGAAGGTCACTGCTATTTATGATGGCATTGCATACGCCCTGTTTCCAATTAGAAGTCATTTGCGACTGAATGCAATTGCGAAAGTTATTTCCCATTGCCCCAAACATTGTGTTTTGTGAACATACGGAAATGCAAAACTACAGTATCTACAAACGAAAATATTACGAATTATTTAACCAAGAATGCTGGCCAGAAGCTGTCACATCAGCATAAAGGTAATTATATGTGCCATTGTTGAGGAAGGCATACGTCCTTGACAGCCTGCATTGGTGACTTTGAATCCAGGGTGATGATTCGTGTTCACGGCACTATACAATATACATGTTTGAGCTCTTACACAAATTGTTGGGTGTTCTGTGGAAAACCCCTTTCTTGGGCTGTTGCACCATCAGCTGTAAAATTGTTTATTGTACATTTTGACACGAGAGGGCTTTCTGCACGACAAGTGATGCCCATTTTGCAACACACAAGAGCTGAGCTGAACTGCACATTTGTCACACTCGTCTACTGTTATGTGCCAGGTTGGACTAAGCTCAAAGTTTTGTTTGTTATACCACTGGTGCTACTTGGCTCAACTATTGTGTGTTGTAAAAAAAAGGCATTGGCATCCTCTGTGTGCCGTCTTGGGAGACAATATAATGTCTCCCAAATTGACAGCTATTTACACTAAAACCAATGGTTTGCTCATATTTTTGATGAAGTAGAAAAAGGACTTTGTAAAAGCTTCGTTTTTGTTGCACAGAAAGTGCTAGATAATTTCAATGCCACCAATCCAAATAGACTGATTATATTGTCGTGCGACTGGTTAACACCAGAAGGTCAAGGATAGGCCTAAACGGTTTATTCGGAGGCAACAACCAATACGTATTTTCCTATGGTCACGCGGGAGGAAGAAGGAAAATGCAAGCTGCGTAAGCGTGTACCTTTGGATGGCGACGGCAGCTGCAGGGAAATTAATTCAACCGGGCACAGGTTTAAAAGGGGATGGAAAGTAATACAAGGGTTTATTAAAGTAAAAAGGTAAGGACAGGAAAAAGCACACGCCGGTAATAAAATGTCCTAAATCGGGACGTCCCCACACATATCAGAAACAAGACGAGGGAAGAATTAATAAAAGAACACGTTCGTCGTGTAATTGGGGAATGTGGGGTGCGAGCTTTTCTGTCTGCAGTCTTGTAGTCGTGTCCGCCGACGTCCCACGCGGCCCTCTCCGTCCGCCTCCGAGCACCACCAGGCCTCACTCCAAGCACAACAAGGCCTCGCTCCAAGCACCACGAGGCCTCGCTCCAAGCTCCAAAGCACCGAGCACCGCTCCAAGCACCACGAGGTCCCACAGCAGGAAAAGCACTGTGCGTCCAACGCAGGCCAGCGGCTCCAAGCGAGGTCGATCTTCACACACGATCGGCCTGTCACGTCCCAGTCAGCTCTCCCGAAGCAAACGTGCAAGAAGCAAGCGAACTCCACTCGGGCTGCGCAAGACGAAGAGGAGAAGAAAGAGCTGCAAGACTGAATGATGTCCAAACACCAAGAGAGCCAATGGCGTTCGGAGCGCTCTTAAATAACCTTGCCGGTGATGTCAGCCTTGGCGCGCTACCAACCAGCGACTTCCACCGAACCTTCCAGCTTCGCGCCTCTCGCACTCGTTGGCTCGAGGTTCGTGCCCAGCGCGCCGACCAATCACAGGACCGTAGCGTGGCGATAGCTCGTAGCATGTAGCGTGGTGATAGCGCGTAGCGTGGTGATAGCGCGTAGCATGTAGCGTGGTGATAGCGCGTAGCATGTAGCGTGGTGATAGCGCGTAGCGTGTAGCGTGGTGATAGCACGTAGCGTGTAGCGTGGTGATAGGGCGTGGCACTCGATGTGGTTTGGCCTGTCGGAGGTGTATTTGGCGGCGGCCATCATCGGCGGTGCCCCTGCCTGGTTTTTTTGCCTGTTCCTTCCGAAGTCACTGTCAGGGAAGGGAGTCATTTAATGTTGCACTAAGGAGATCCTAACTAAGTGTCTACAGGTGTGCATTGCCATATGGGACAAAGGTTTGGCTGACCAGGTGAGGACACACAAAGGCGCTACTCTTTAATCCCTACGCTACTTATCACTTGAACATCCTTGTATGCTCACAGGTATTCTCTTAGCCGACAAAACGCCGACACATGAAACTTATTACAGGTCAGATTCCTTACCGTGACAGACGAAGCACATTACCGACACAGATCTATCTGGCTCTACATATCACTACCCCACCCGACATAACAATATATATATATATATATATATATATATATATATATATATATATATATATATATGTATGTATATATATATATGTATATACAGTGAAACCTTGACTTACGAGTTTAATTCGTTCTGTGACCGAGCTCGTAACTCAATTTGCTCGTTTCTCAAATTAAATTTCCCCATTAAAATGCATTGAAATGCTATTAATCCGTTCCAGCCCCCAAAAAACCACACCAATTTCTTTTGTTACGTGTTTTTAAATAAGAAAAATGTACTTTATAAATAACAAATAATGTATAAACAAGCACGACCTCGTATATACTGTACATAATAAGCGGCGTTACGCGCGCTGCTTGTAAACAAGGAGGAAGCGGACAACGTGGTAATTTGTAAGAGTCTTTATTCAAGAGCTCACTGTAACACTGGGGCGCTCCGGGCTGCGCGCCCGGTGTATATCCTGAGGCCACGCCTACCCCTCGACGTGGCCGCCGCCCACTTGGTGCGCGGAATGATGTCACCACGCCAGTGAGCTTCCGTGTCCGCCACAATGTAAAGAAATAAACTGGTTTTATTAAGTGTATTTACCTCGAAGATCAGACGAAGATGCTGGCGGAGGTGGAGGAGATGACTTTTGCCTTTTTCGCCACATTTTCCTCGCTTTCACTTGCAGGGCGTTTCAATAAAAACCTGTCCAACGAGGTTTGTTTCTTCCTCCCTTTCAAAATGTTTCGATCGTACTGCTACGATCGTACTGCCTCGCCAAGTCGACAACACGCACACCTCGCTCATGTTTTTCGACGATTGCGTGTTTTATATCCAAGCACATCATCCTCTTCTTCTTCTCAGTACTGCCCTTGGCACTCAATTTCTTAGGACCCATGGTTAAAACTAAGAAATTTTCCAAAATAACCAACATGCGAAAACAAAGCAGCAGCGATATACGGCAGAGATGCTTGCACGGCAAGATAACCACGTGACCGGAACACTCGTTGGGCCACCTAGTGGCGGGTGGCGTAAGCTCGTAACTCAGATCTCGGCTCACATCTCAAAGCAAAAAACCACCCGAGCGACGGCTCGTATCTCGGAAAACTCGTAAGTTGGTGCACTCGTAAGTCAAGGTTTCACTGTATATATATATATATATATATATATATACATCACTAGTCTAGTAGGAAGACTAGGTCCCCCTGCACCCCCCGGAGATATACTTCTAATCAGTGTTTCTAGATTGGAAACAATGTGTAGAAAATGACTAGCTATGGCCCCAAGCTGAAAAAATGTCCCACATACCATTTTTATGCAAATTACTGCTGCCATTATCAAAAAAAGACTAGGTCCCCCTGCACCCCCCCGGAGATATACTTCTAACCAGTGTTTCTAGATTGGAAAAAATGTGTAGAAAATGACTAGCTATGGCCCCAAGCTGAAACAATGTCCCACATACCATTTTTATGCAAATTACTGCTGCCATTATCAAAAAAACGATTTTTGACATATCTCAGCCAATATTGCAGATAATTGAAAAATGAAGGTGTCTAGACCCATGTTTTGAAGGGCATAGATCATGATAGAACTATTCATAACATGATTACATGTGTCTATGGTATACTAGTATGCTAATTAGTGCTTTATTTACAAAATAATCACAGTTTTACGAAATAATAGACTCATATTAAGGTCCGTCTACACAGACGTTAACACAAAGTTTTATTTTTCTAAATACCCTGTGAAATTCACCGAATGCCCTGTGAAACCTGG